>NC_092874.1:138231743-138559243 GCF_028372415.1 Notamacropus eugenii | reverse complement strand
TTGACAAATTTCAGATGTTTTAAGAACTATTAATCTAAGTCAGTTTCATAATTAAAATAAGATTTTCAATTAATGGGCAAATGCATTTTTAAAATTGGGCAGTATTTTTTTAAAAAATAATTTCATAGTTATATTACTCTACTGCTCAGATTGTTAGAGATAAAGGACATTATTATCTGCTGTTATTGAAAGCTAAGGATTTGTGAATGCCATAGGTCTTTGCTATGTTGAAATTACTTGAGCATAGTGATTTCCTAGAGATTGATATCGGTCCTTGTAAAGTTGGAGGAGAATCTCTCACTGGGCTTACTCTGATTTTTTACTAAAAATAAGCATCCATGTAGGTGGCATCATCCTATTATGATTAATCACCTATTCATTGGGGTTTTATCAGGGCATTTTCTGCTGTATAAAATAACAGTAGCTGAAACTTTCCATCTGTGTTATCTACCCTATTAGAATATAATCTTCTTGAGAGCAGGGGCTATCTTTTCTATTTTTACCCCAGAGCTTAGTACATTATGGTGAGAGTAAGCACTTTGTACGTAGTAAGCATTTAATAAATGCTTTACTCATTCATTCAACATAGAATTTTAAATTCTAATTTATTTAACATTAGTTCAGGACCATCAGCCACTACAACATGTAGGACGACCTCTCCACTATCTACCTCCAATCTCTTCAATCATGGGGAGGGAAGTGCCCTGGGTCAGGAGGTACTAATGAGACATGAGTTTCAGGGTTGATGTGATCTGGCTGGTATTTTAGTTATTTGAAAAGGTGTTAGTTTGAGAACTAAAGCTAGATGGAAGAATATTAGTTCAACATATCTTAGCAATCTCAGCTTTGAGCATTCTCTAACCAACTTTTGTCCTATACATGTTTATCCCAAATGCTGGTTTATGTTTGGGCAACAGTTTAAGTATGGGACCAGGAAAATTTATAGAAACTGTGCTCATAGGCTAGAGTGAGATCTTAGAGAGAAGGAGCTGCCCTATCTGCCACGCTATATCCCCATAAGGCAGGATGCAAGAAGAAAGGATAAACTGACATAGCATTATCATACTTTTTAAATTATTTCTATCTATCTATGCTTGCATGTTATCTGTCCCCTTAGAATGTGAGTGCCTTGAGGGCAGACAGGGACCCTTTGGGCTTTTCTTTGCACCCCAGCACTTACTGTGTCTAGCACAAAGCTAGCACTTACTAAATGACTTTTGATTTGACTTTTCTCTTTAACTGAAAAGCTCTTTTATGCATCTTTGGTAGAGATGACAATTTTTCTTATAACTATGAGAAATGCCAAGCAGACCCACTCCACTCTCTTAGTATTCTGGTTATTTGAAGATTTGCTCTTATTTGTTTTTTCTATATTCTGTATAGTAAAGTTGTTAGTTTTTGGACAAATAAGAGATATTGCCTTTAGTGTTTTCCAGTTTTAATATTTAAAGAACCTTAGGACCTGTCCTTGATAATGATGTTTAATTTTTAAATCTTCTACAGATAATACTTATTTACAAGCCCTGCCCTCTTGCAAATTGCATTTCATTTTTCTACACTGAATTTTAGAAATGAAATAAATTTTAGACTCTATGAACTTTTGCTTTCATGTTTCACTTTTAAATTCTTATCATGGTTTTAGGGGAGAAATCACTAACTTGAAACAAAAAAGATCAGATTTTTGGGTATTTTGGTTAAAATTTGAAAAAAACCTCAAAACTTAGAATAGTATTGATTGAAGGAACTCTGCCATATACTATGAGTGAGGAATGCATTTGATCAAATATGTTGGTTAATAATAGCCTTATGTATCATTCTGATTATTATTTTTGAAAGAAATATGTGAGATTTAATTACAACAAAAAAATCCTCTTCCTTTTGATTTTTTTTAATCCCTCAGGTACATTAGCCAAACTAAATTTACCTTGCAGACGTTCATTTAACAAACTAAATTCCACATTGCTTACCTCTTTCTGGTATTTTAGTACTACCGTCATTGCTATTAGTAAGATACCAGTTTGGCTTAAGTATTCTAGATGTGCATTTATTTATAAAAAATTCGATTCTAATAATTAAAATTTATTTCTAAAAAAGAATTAAATTCAAATGTGCTATGCTTTTTGGCACCAATTTTGCATATTTTTTTCTGGATTTTAAATTTTATTTTCCTACAAATAGCATTCACCTAAGTTAAACAGGTTAGGTCATGCATAATTGAGCCTTTCATTCCTATCTTGTTACCTGGAGAACTTTTTTTGGCTCCTTTTTTTAGGACCCTGAAGTCCTGCCCATAATTTCCTTATGCAGCTGTTCCCCAAGCTTAGGAAGAAACAGGTTCTGTTTTATGATGAATGAACTGTGCTTTCAATTATTTTAAAGAAGTTGTTATATTGTGGTTTCAAGTATGGTCCAGAAGCAACATAATTCATCTTCATTTAACTTTTATTCAGTGACCATTGGATATATGGAAGTGTACAGGGCACTTTACCTGCATATGTGTAGACAGGGTGGATAGAACTGGGAGGAGACCAGATCTGAGTCTTTTAGAAGCTTACTATAGGACAAAGACAAGATGGCACCTGATATGTAATTTCATTAGTTAGGAACTTCTTCTACTAATGGAATGGAATGGAATAAGCACTTATTAAGTGACTCTGCTATACACTTTACATGTATCTTACCTGATCCTTATAGCAAATCTGGGAGGTAGGTGCTGTTATTATTCACATTTTACAGTTGAAGAAATTGTGAGAGATGGAGATTTAAGTGCTTTGCCCCAAGTCACCCAGCCAGTAAGGGTCTGAGGCTGGATTTGAACTCAGGTCTTCATGACTCTGGACTCAGCACTCTTTCCTCCTGTGACATCTAGAAACCTTTGGATAGCTTTTTACAGTTTGGAGCCTTCTCTTCAATTTGGGTACTTAGAGCAGTGAGCAATCTGTGAACTTCTATATTTCAGCATTTCGAAAACTACATTTTAATTTAATTGACTTCCTTTGTAATCCTTTATATTTTATTTCATGCAGTGTAAAACATGATTCTGAGCATGGATTTCATAGGATTCATCATATTACCCATCACTAAAAAGAAAAAGGTTAAGAATTCCTTCTTAGAATTGTTAAGTGATTTCATAGGGTCTGAAGTCAGTATGTGTTTAAAGTGGGACTTGACACCAGATCTTCTGGACTTTGAGGTCAACCTCTCTCACATGGCATATGCAGGGTGTCCCAAAAGTCTCAGTGCATTTCTGAGTTATTAAAGTTAAAACTGCATTAAGACTCAAACATTCCATATATAGCTTGACTAAGATATGTATATAAAATTGTGTAACAAAGTATTCATTAGGGTGTGAAACAGGCAGGCTAGTGAAACCAAAGTAAGATTGGGGCTTCCTGTTTCCAATATTTTCAAGAAAAACGTTTGGAATAAACTGGGTTTCAGGTTGAGTTTTGATGTAGGAAAGCAGGCTTGAATGATAGGTATAATGAAAAAATTATACAGTTGGGGACAAAAGACCCAATTCTCTTTATGTAGTTTGCAAATTTAGGTTCATAACTATTAAAACTTGGGAAAGCACAGACTCTAAAATTCTGCACTTTAATATTTTTAAAATAATGAGATATAAAATCCCCACAATTTAGTCACTTTAGTATAATTTTAGTTCTAATTTCCTCCAACACTATGTATTTCCTTCCTCTCTTTGTTAAATCTTTTTCTCTTGTGGTAGCTAAAATGCCCTCCTACATACAGATGAGTCTTGGTGGTTTATCACTTATGGCATCAAATTTGTATTTGTCCATTCCCCCCACTCCCTCTCATTTTTTTGGTTAGCAAATTGTAGAATTTTTCATATTTTTATAGTTTGCTATTTTAGACAAGTGACAGGTAGAAGGGGTTTGAAAATCTGACAACAGCCAGGTCTAGTGGTGCTTTTTGTAGTCCTTGTTGGTAGAAAGACTCAGGCTATTGGATCAGTTGAGTTCAAGAGTTCTGAGCCGATTGGGTGTCCTCCCTATGTCCCACCAATATGGTGATCTCCTCCTCCCAACTCCCTCCCAAAAAGCAGAGGACTTACAAGCTGACTAATAAAAGGTGAGCCAACCTTGACTGGAAAAATGGATCACATTAAAATACTTCTAGCCTGGCCTTGATAAAGAGACCCCTTCCCAATAATAATTATTTGAAGATTAGATTTAAATGAACACATCAGAAAAATGTTTGCTCCAACATTTAATAGTCACTTATAAAATTTGAGAAACATAAATTGACTTTTTTTCAATTATTTAAATTCCCCCAAATATCAGACTACATAAATGTTAGTATAGTGGTTTTTTATTTGTACTCTTTTTTGGGAGTGGAAGGAGTTGGTGATAGTATAAATGTGGTAACTTGGTATCATGGCTAGAGGTGGCTTATTCTGACTTTGTGGCACTTTACCCTGTAGTGCCCCAAGTGACTCTCTGACAGAAGCCCTAATCTTTTGTGTTTCTTGGATCCCTGTGTCATTGATGAAACCAACAGACCCTTTCTCAGAATAATTTTTTTTCTTTAAATTCGCAATTGAAGGAAATGCAAAATTTCAGTTAGAGATTAGTGAAAATTAAGATGTGATTTTTTTTTTCTTCCATCTTCATAGATCTCTGGAATTCTGTGCTTAGATTTTACGGGAGTTCAAATTTAAGAACCCCTTGTTTTGAGACAAATCTGTAGAACAAATGATGCAGATGTACTTAGATAGATTTCCCTCAGCAAGGAGTTCCTGATACTAATAAAATAATGTTTGGGCAAAAAAAAATAAGTAGTAGAGTCTGTAGAAAATAATCTGTTTTGGGATGGTGGTACTTAGTTGCAAAGGGCCAGAATGGTGCCTTCTCTGGGTTCAATTAAGCATTTACTAAAGGCCAACTCTTTGTAAGGTTCATATCTAGGTTCAGGGTATCATTTAGGATCAGAGACCTCATTCAATATTATTAACTCAGGCTTCCATTAAACAGGATTAACAAATACTTGCCCCAAAAGGATCTATTTTTTGCTGACATTCTCTCTGACTTTCTGAATCTTCACAGTAAAAATTTAAAGTATGAATGTCCCATAAGTGATTTATAATGGATACATTGTTTTGTTGATTCCACTTATTTCAAATCATATCTAATTTGGGATCTGGATTATTTATAACTGTCTTTGAAGTTCATTGATATTTTTGAATGACTGTGTATTCTTCAAACTTGAATCAAACCTCTTTTAGCCATTTGGAGGGACATGTATAGATACAAATGGGTTTCTAAAATGGACCATGTCAAGAGTCATAGAATGTGAGAGAAGAAAAGTTTAGAAATTCAGTAAATAATGCCTGAGAGAAATGATTATTTCTCTCTTGTATCAATAATCAGTTATTGAATTAGGAACAGGATTTTTTACCTTCTTATTTCTTCATTCAGAAATCAGCCCCTTGTAGGTTATGTAGCCAGCAGAAGGAGATTGCTGATAATGAGATTGAATTATCTTTCTCCTCAGTCTTGTTCAGACCCCACCCAAGTAGGGAAACTTACTGTGTTTTACTCAGGGTTGGGTAAGGTTAGATCTTTTGTCTAGATTGCCTGTAGGTAGGTGGTCTGGGAGTAAAAGTGACATAATCAAGGTCACGTCCTCATTAGAACAGGTCTACCTCTCATTATAATATTTATTATTTTCATTAATTGTTAACCAATCAGAGTTGACTGCTTCCTCTCTGGAACACTCACTCTTCCGAGGCATATAAGCTCAAGAAACTTACATGATCCATCTTTGGTTTAGAAAGGGCAGTCAAATGACCCTTTAATTAATTATGCACTAGTAATAATTAATAAAAATGATTAATTGCCCAGAAATTATATCTATTAAACTTTATATACCTCATGTATCATTATTTCAGTAGGCAGTCCAAAAACAAAATTCTGTGACTTTTTATACCATGACTTTGAAACTATTTTTGTGTTTTCAGGTGGTTGACTTGGTGAAACCCAGCATTTTACAGTTAGTGTGTTTATTTCTTTCTTAATAGACGGAAATCCGCATTTATAGAATTCCTACTATGTGTCAGTCACTGTGCTGCTTTTTTTGTTTTGTAAACAAATATCATCTCAATTGATCTGAGTTCTGAAAGGAAAAGGGAATTCTTTGAGGTGAGAGAAGGAAATGCATTCTAGGAATGGGGCTGGTCAGCATAAAAAGCATAAAGGGTGGAGATGGGGTGTCACATATGGTAACAAGCAAAAAGGCTAGTTTGGACTATTCAGTATAAGAAGGGAGGAATATGTAATAACAGTTGATTGGTTCCAGGTTGTAAAGGGCTTTAAATACTAAACAAAAGGAATTTGTATTTTTATCCTAGAGGTAGTAGGGGTCCTTGAATTTTATTTAGTAGAGGAGTGACATAGACAAACCTGTGCTTAAGGAAAGTTGCTTTGGCCACCCAACTGATAAGCATCTGAGGCTGGATTTGAATTCAGGTCTTCCTGACTGCAGGTCCAGTACTCTATATACACTGTGCCACCTAGCTGCCCCTTATAGAGGGAATAGCATTGGCTTCTTGTAGAAGGTGAAATTTTAGCTGGAAGGAAGAAAAGAAGCATAGATGAAGAGGGAGAGAATTTCAGGCATGGTGGATGACTAGTGAACATGCTCATAGTTGGCAGAAAACTATCTTATGCAAGAAACATCAAGGGAGCCAGGGTTGCTGGATTGCAGTAACAAAGATTGTACTGTCCTCACTGTAAAGGTAGGTAAGGACAGCCCAGACTTGCTCTATCCCTTGACTCCTCCTGTCAGCATGATTACATCACAGTGTTTCAAAGCTACACTTGTAGCAGTTTTTGACTAGATCCTTAAATCTTTGAGTTGAAGATTTTCTTAACTTGTACTTAACTTCACTGAAATACTTTTTGCTCATTTGTTCAGTATCTTGGGTGTTACTTAGCCAGAGCCCTACTGAAATAGCTCATATAAGAGATTATGCCTGAAATGTGCCAGTTAATAGTAATAAAAATAGTATCACTGTTTTCAGGAATAACTTTGTAAATGGATTATTGTTGTTCTCCCCATCTTTTCTTATAAACTTACATGTGTAACATGAGTGTAAAGGAATAGGGGTGTTTTCATAACTATGACCCAGTAGTTGAAATGCTTGTATGTGTGTATATCAGCTAAATGCATCCTTTGGTTTAGATGGTATTTTTGATATTCTGCTGAAAAATTCATTGAATCATCAAAGTGGGTCTTTCAAATTTCTTCTTGAAAATTAACAAATTTAAAAAAATATTCATAAATATCCTTTCAGTAACACTAAAAGGGCATGCATTTGTATCAAAAAATGCCTCATAAAATACAGAGGTATTTCTAAAGAAATTGTTGATGTTGGTTGATCCTTGATTTTCTTTGTAAAGTCGGCATAGCATAAAAAATTCAGTATGAAAAATTGATTTTAAAAGATTGATTGTGCCTTGATGGTACCCTGTTATTTAGTTAATATATGCTTTCTGTGCTACAGGAGATACAGCATGTGCTATTTATTTCCAACAAAATATTCAAAAATAATTGCTGACAAAAGCCACTTTACAGAGGTACATCTTGTAATATGAATGTTAATATTGTGGATAGTTATGCAGAAGTACCTATTGATGTATTTTGAAGATTTTCATAGAGTCCAGTGAAGGTTTTCATTTTTAAAAAGGAAGAAAGAGAAGCTTGCATAACCACTGAGCATACTTTTTCCTAAAGGGTTATGTGATATAAAAATTTGGCCTTTTCGTGTTTGACTAAAGTCTCTAAAACATTGCAAAGACAAGAAGAATAGGTCCTCTACTTAAAAGGAATTTGTTATGTATGAGATGCATTTCCAGAGTTGTTTTCAAATTTGTCATTTTTTAAACAATTGATGCAGTTATTTATAAGGAAAAACAATCCATTTTTGTAATGGGACCCAACTTAAATCCAAATACTTTTCTGTTTAAGTATATGAGGGCTTATATCATCTAAATAAGTTGGTTGGAATTGATGTACTTTAGTTTACTTAAAAGAAGGCCAAATCTATCAGAGTATGAGATTAAAAAATATTTTGAGGAAAATATGTGTAATAAGATGCATAAGGATTTTGTCATTCGTTGTTTACTTTCTCACACATTAACATGTTAATTTTGGAAAGGATGTAAATTGCTATCCTTTAAAAAGCCCTTAAAGCTTTTTATTCATCCACTAAATCATAATTTCCTTTATCTTTTAAATGGTGTCTTATTAGACTGAGTTATCTTTCCTGGAAAACTGTGTACAATTTACTTTTACACTTCAACTGTAGTCAGAAGAGCCTGCATGATAAATCAGGAGACATCTTTATAGAAGTGGAAGATGACTTCTCAGTAGTGTGCTGGTAGTACTATAGTATTATCATGTTACATTTCTAATACTCCCAATTAGTGGTCATCTTCCAGGGATATAGCAGCAAACATTTGGTCACAATTGAATGACCTGTATTCCAGTCCTGATCCTTTTAATTACTTACCCATGTGACTTTGGCCAAGTCCAAATCTTTATTCTTTTATCTGAAAAATGGGGGAGTTAATTTCATAAACATTTCCTGAATGTGTCCGTTGGTAGTCTATGTGTTTATGACAGGGAGGGCTCAGGGTTTATGGGTAAAATTTTTTTATTGCTATTTTTGCCCCTGTGATTCTTTTTTAATGTCTAAATTAATTGTGTCTTCTGGTTGAATGGCATAAGGGTAAAGGATGATTGACTTACTCATCCAAGCTCCACTTAAATATGTGAAAAGATGCCTGATTAATTAAAAACAACAAGGAGTTAGGACTAGTGATCTTTACATTGCCTTCAAATAAAAGAATTGTACAATCTTATTGTAAATCCTCAATACTAATTTTAGACTGGTTTGGGTGGTGGCTTTTGTTTTTGTTTTTCCATCTCTTTATATATAGCCCTAATGCTTATCCCAGTACCTGCCACATAGTAGGCATTTAATAAATTTTTATTGACCTAAAAATAATCATTTTTCATAAAGAATTTTATATACATTTACTGCAAATAAGCTTTAGCACAAAAAGTCTTAAATGTTTTTTTAAAGATCTCCTTCTCCTTGTAAAATATTTTCTAATATTAGCATTAAGAAAAAATAAAATGTTAATTCTCTGTATTCTAAGTATCTTTAAGTCTTCCTTGAAGATGTGTAAGTATGGGATGAGTCTTTCAAACATTTTAGAAAGTCTTTATCATTGTACCCAGCTTATTTGGTTTTGCTTTCCTTCTCTCTCTCTAACTTGGTATTTTCATTTAAAATTTGATAGATTTTTGTTTTGATGCAGCAGGCAGTTCTCAATAAACAGGCAAAATAAAAGTTTATCATTTGTTAACAGAAAAGAGATGTTTCCAAGGCTGTGCTAGAGCCTGTTTGAAACAGTTTGTTACATTTTCAGTGTGAGTATTTATGCCTTAGAAATCAGCAAATGCTATGAATCAGGGCTTGATTTATTGTTTTGTTGTTATTTAGACTTAGGAAAGTTATTGCAGAAAACTGGGAAAGAATTTTTGCAGCCCATGTCTCTGATAAAGGCCTCATTTCTAAAATGTATAGAGAACTGAGTCAAATTTATAAGAATACAAATCATTCCCCAATTGATAAATTGTCAGTTTTCAGATGAAGAAATTAAAGCTATCTATAGTCATAAGAAAAAATGCTCTAAATCATTATAGATTAGAGAAATGCCAATCAAAACAACTCCGAGGTACCCCAAGTTACACCTATCAGTTTGCCTAACCATGGCAAAACAGGAAAATGATAAATGTTGGAGAAGATGTGAAAACTGGAACGTTAATGCTTTGTTGGTGGAACTTTGAACTGATCCAACCATTCTGGAGAGCAATTTGGAACTATGTACAAAGGGCTATAAAATTGTGCATATCCTTTGATCCAACAATACCACTAATTGGTCTGTATTCCAAAGACTTCATGAAAAAGGTAAAAGGACCCACATGTACAAAAATATTTATAGCAGCTCTTTTTGTTGTGGCTATGAATTGAAAATTGAGGGGATGTGCATCAATTGGGGAATGACTAAACATACTAACATGAATGTAATGGAATATTGTTCCATAAGAAATGATGAGCAGACAAACTTCAGAAAAACCTGGAAAGAGTTATGTGAACTGAGGCTGAGTGAAGTGAGCAGAACCAGGAGAACATTGTACATAATAACAGCCACAATGTGCATTGACTAACTTTGATAGACTTATCTCTTCTTAGCAGTGGAAGGATCCAAGACAACTCCAAATGACTTATGATGGAAAATGCTGTCCACATCCAGAAAAAGAACTGTGGAGTCTGAATGCAGATTGAAGCATATTATTTGTTCTCTCTCTCTCATTTCTTCTTTCTTGTGGTTTTTCCCACTGGTTCTAATTCTTCTTTACAATATGACTAATGAGAAAATAGGTTCTATATGAATGTATATGTAGAGCCTATATCAAATTATACACCATCTTGGGGTGGGGATAGGGAAGAGATGGGGAGAAAATTTGGAACTTATGAAAGTGAATGTTGAAAATTGAAAATGAACAAATTAAAAAAAGAAAGTTATTGAGAAAATGTTATCATTGAATATTAGACTTACATGTGTCATGTGTATGGTTTTTCCCCAGAAGCCAATTGTTAAACATTTACTGGCACACAAATGGGTGTGTCTTTTAACTTAGAAATTATGATATTGACATCAATTGCTGTATTTGACCATAGTTTTAAATCAGGAAGATCTGGGTTCAGGTGTCACTGCTGATACTTAATTGGTTGTACAACAGTTGGCAAGTCTTTAATCTCTTAATACTCTCTATATATCTCTAAAACTCTAGAGAAGGTACTAATCTACATTGTTAGAGGGAAGTTCCTCCTTACCAGAGATTTCCATATTCCAGTAAAATCACAAGTCTAGTTCCTGTCCCTTTGTTGACTTTATTTTGTTTTTATATTTGTGATGTGTATTGTTCTTTTGACTTTTATCTTTATTGTGCATTAGCCTGTACTTCATACAAGTCTTTCCATGTTTCTCTAAATTTCTCGCATTCTCAGTTCCTTAGAACCCAATAATATTTCATTATATTCTTGTATCATAGTTTCTTCATCCACTTCCCAATTTCTGGGTGCCAATTTTGTTTGTACCTTTGTAAAAAGTCTCAAATAGTGCTCCAATGAATATTTTTGTGCATTTTTTTTTGTTTTTTTGCTATTGATAATATCTTTGGGATATAGTCCCAGTAGTGGAATCTTAAAGGGTCAAAAGTTATGAAAAATTTACAATTTTTGTGTCTTTATTTTTTATATGATGTTTTTGTCATAAGAGTGTCTTTCTTTTCTACCTTCACCCTACATGTGCTCATAGAATTAATTTGGTATAAAAAAAATGAAATGGATAAGGTATAGTGTAATGCCATATTGCCTTAAAAATAGAACAATGAAATATGGTGAAAAAGGTTAGAATTATGAATGCATAAGAAAAATGGCCAAAAGACTATGTAGAATAACTAAGGAAATAGGTGGCATAACAACATTGAGAAATGCAAAAAAAAAAAAAAAAAGACAGGATGATTCTAGGGAAAGATGATTCTGAAAATTCATTGAAGAAGAACAAATAGTGACTACCATATTATTGGATGGCGCCTTTGTCTCTAGGGCATGGTAGTGGTAAGAAATAAGAAAAAGAGTCATTATTAGCATGAAACAAATGCCGAAGGTAGTAATTGGGGAAGTCTTTAGGCAACAAAATATCTTGAGATATGGAGGTAGTGGTTAAAATGTAATCATTGTATATCAGTAAAGCTAATGTAACAAGAATTTTCAAAAGAGGACCTTCAACTTCCACAAGAAAAGGAAGAATTTTATACTAAATTTTATAAAATTGGAAATGCTCTGATTTATCAGATTTTTCAATGATCTCTCCTTTACCTTTAGGGTGAGATGAAACTCTGGGTACCCGGTGAATTGGTATTAGCCTGAAAATTCCAAGCTAGAGCTGAGCAGGACATGATAAGAATTTTTATCCAAAAATTACCAAAAAAAAATGGGTTGGAGAAAACACTCTTGGTAACTGCCATACTTGTTCTTGAGAGATTATGGTCTAGCCAAAATTAAAGAGATCTGCTACAGAGAGGGCAGCTTAAACTAATCAGGTTTGCAATAGCTTGAACATGAAATTGTATAACCTTATACTAAACAGAAAAATATATCATATTGGTATGTATTAAAACAACTTCTTTCTTTTGATAGTATTTATTTCCTATAGCCTTTACCCACATTGACCATAAAAGCAAAGTGCTGAGCCCCTAATATGCTCTTTTATATGCTTGTTGATTGGTTAATTTAAAGTCTGTAATTTCCATGCTTTCTCTTATATTTTTCAGTATGCACTTATCTTCTTTATTATAAATTTTAAATCTATAACCATTTAATTTTATGGCACTGCGTATACATACATGTATATATACACACACACACACACACACACACACACACACACACACATATATATATATATATATATATATATATATATATGAATATGTATGCACACACAATTAAGTAACCCTGGAAATTGGCTAAAAAGCCTGGGAAATTTTTGTAATTTTATTAAGTCTTACTTTTGTAAAGAGACCAGTGACTGAACATCATTGGTACATGTTAATAGATTATATGCAATAGCAATATATTGCTTTTTTATTGCTATTTCAGAAGCAGTAGATTCATGTATAGTTATTACTAGCTACACCATCTCCTCCCTTTTTATCAAAAGAGGTTCATGCTATTGAATCATTACTCCAATATTTATCATTCTTATTGAAAATCACTAGACCTAAATCTATTGGTTTCTCTCTAGATTGAAAACATTTGAACTTAGAAAGCACAGTATTTCCTAAGACATTTGTAAGTATTCATCATGGATATTAAAATTACAATCAGGCTGTGTGTAGTGTGAGGAGTGATTAAAAAAATCTTTAAACATATGGTAAGCGGGTGACCAATGCTATCCAGGTTTGAAGATGCTGAATGTTCGTATAACTTGTATTTGAAATTTTGATGTGTATTGCATTCGTTACTGAATATCAAGAATACATTTTTTTGCTCATACAGAGAGAGTTTAAAATGGGGTCTTTTGTAGAAGCATACGGTCTGTTTAGAATGATATAACAGATGCTGAATGTTCACATATCAAACAAAATGCCAGCTTTCTGTAGAAAAGAGGTGTCAAAAAGTTTCTTTGTACCTTTAACGCATGTGATTATGTAGTACAAAATGCAGAGTTTGTAAAATTTCTTGAATATACAGGCAAAAAAATGAATAATTCAAAACAACTCATAAGTTCTACATTCTATTGTACCTTTTATAACGCAGGCAGAAGATAGCATTGTGCTCCCAGTAGAGCTGAATTTGCACAAGTTACACCTCTGAAAATGCCAGATGGTCTATGGTCTACTTTTGAGAGCTGTCACATATGTAAAGATTTGAAAAAAGAAAGACAGCTGAATGAGAGCAGTGGATCATTAAAGGGAGAGTGAGGGTCCCTAGGCATCACTTGTGTTTTAAGAAGCATTGTGTCGTTTCCCATATTACCTTTTTTTTTTTTTTAAAGCAATACACAACCTTTATACAATAAGATAAAAAATATTTCTGTTTTAGACCAAATGATTGTGGCTTAATTTTCTAACTGGCAGGTACTTTTGTTCTTTATGCTAGAAAGCAGGTATATGCTTCCTAATTGGATTCAAGAGCAATTTAACCACAGTTTAACTCCCCTGTGAAAAATTATCAATAAGGTTAAAATAAATTTAAATAGAGATGACTAACACATTTGGGGCTTCATCCAGATTTGATTTGACCTGTATGCCTTGTGTGACTGGCAAAATCATTCAGCCAAAAAGTTGTGTTTTAATATTAAAATGCTGAAGTGAAGTACTCTTTTTTTGTTTTTACTATTTAGGGATTAGACATTAATAATCAAAACTGCAAGAAAAATAAAATAACTGAATATGAAACAAGAATTAAGACTCATTTTTTTGAAGTTGCCCGTTTGTAGACTCACCAATAGAAGTAGATGCAGTTTTAAAAGTTAAAAGTATGGCTTAATGTATTTTACATGGTTTAGAAGATATAAATATGGTTTATGGTGTTTTTGATGATTTTGAAGATATAAGTATGGCTTAGGGTATTATACTACAATGACTTGACATATTAAATCAATTTGGGTGGTTGGGGAAAGGTCAGATCTGTCAGTTTTAAGAACTTTATTTTTTAGGCACAGAATTATTGTCTGGTGTTCTTGTTTTTATTGTTGAGATTGTTTATCTACTACTTAAGAATCCTTATTTAATTTTGCCTGTAGTACATGTCCAGAAGTTTTTTAGGAGCTTGGCCATCTTCTTAGAAGTGGACAATGTGCATTCTTAACAGAGAATTGCTATTACTAGTGAAAAATGGGACCAAAATATTCTACTTGCTTTGAACCCAAATGAGAAGGGTACTAGATTGGGTTTAATTGTCTCTAGCATTTTTTTTTCCAATACATATGCATTCTTAGTTTTAGGCTCCATAGAAGTCATCAGAATGTCATTCTAGTTGATACAAGACGTTATATGATCAGCAAATTAATCACCAAATCAAAGGACTACACGCTCAAAGGAAACAGAACTACAGAAGCCTTGCTTGTACTTTATGACTTTGAGAAGGCATGTATAATTGACGGAAGAGCAAGTGATTTTTAAAGATATGAGATAATGTCAGAAGAAAAATAAAGAGTTGTAATACTTTTCTACTGCTGATATTGTATAGTATTGCTAAAGTGAGTAACAAATTTTTTAGATAATTGGATTTCTTGCTTTAGAAAACAATTGATCATTGATGCTAATAAAGTCCAAAAAAAAGCTTCTGGGTATCATCTTTTATTTGTCAGCTGAAAAAATCATGAGGCATAAATTCCCTTGAAATTTACAGTGTGAAAATAAACTTTTTTTTGTACAGTTAAAGCATTTCTATTCAGGGATCACTTGGTATGTGTATAGTGACTGAGGCAAAATATGATGTTATTGAATTATTCCTTCATTTAAAATTAGGCTCTCTCTGTCTTGGATATTTATTACACTTTAGTCCATTATCCACTAAAGTCCTATTTTGTTGCTTTATTGTGGCCTAGAAGATGACCCTACTTTCTTGAAGCCTATTTCATCAACAGTGTGAGCTCTGGCAGCTTTTACCAACCTGGAAAGTCACTAAGTACGGATCTGTCCATGTCCATGTGCATTCTCTGAGATTTAGCCTCACTAAGTTCAACAAGGATCATTGCCAGGTTGGCTGCAAGATGATTAATTTTTTGGCTATAGTAATGACTAGGTGGCACAGTGGATAAAATGCCAGGCCTGGAGAGGAAACTTCATGAGCTCAAATCCAGCCTCAGACACTTATTGTGTGACCCTAGGCAAGTCACTTAAGCCACTGTGTTTCAGTTCCTTATCTGTGAAATGAGCTGGAAAAAGAAATTGCAAGTGACTCCAGTATCTTTGCCAAGAAAACTTCAAATGGGGTCATGAGGAGTCAGACACAACTGAAAAATGACTAAGTGACAAACTTTTATTTTTTTTTTTCATTTTTCATTTTTAACACAGTTCATATCACATAAAACAATTCCAGCTTTTGGTCAGGTGATACTTCTCTTAAAGTATTTACAATATAGACCACAAATGAATTTTTTATTTAACATTAACCAACTGAGACACAAATAATAACTATGTATGCTAACTTCACAAGCCCTTGACCTGATTGTCTCCACACTATTACTAGGAATTAAAGGACCCTAACTTGTTGTTGCTCTAAAGTTCTAAGCCTAATAGCTTAATTTTAGACTTGACCTCGGATGTTCCCCTACCAACAATCTATAATTTAATGCATCTGGTATTAAGCTTACAAACCTTTTGACTATAGGAAATTGCCACTTAAGAGTAAGGACATTGCAGGGAACCAATACCTCCCCAACTTCATGTCAATTCCAGGCAGGAGTAGATTGTCAACTTGCATTCAGTCAGGCTTAAAGTCTGCCAGGTGTCAGTGGGAAAATTGAGTCAGGAGAATCCTACCTCAGCCCGGGCTGAACAGCCGCTCTCCCACCCTTCCTATGATGAGATCACCTCATACCAGCATCTCACAGGCTTACTGGCATCATGGATTGGAGGCTCAGACCACCTTTGTTGCTATCCATACCTGGAGTTAGACTCAGAAGAACAGTCAGTTAATAGTCCCATAGCATCTTAAAATAGCAAATTCTAATAACCAGGTTTCAGATATGACTATAATTTCACCTTGGCTAGGGAACGTCTTTTGAGGCAAGTCTTAAGTGGCTTGCATGCTTTTCTATACATGTTCTAGTTCCTAATTAAATAACAATCATAAAATCAAATTTACCATTAAAACCTTAACTTTTCCATCAATGCCAAATTTTACCCAAGGTTACCTGCCTCTAGGAAACTTAGATTAAAATTCTTTTCCCCAAACTAAAGATGTCTCTGATTTAGTCTCAGTAATTAATTGAATCAATTGTTTTAATACTAATTGCTTTTACATCACTTTGTCCAATTTTTCTCCCCATCTCATTTTTCTCCCCTCCCTACCCCCTAATACCTTGCATTCTGATTAGCCCTTCCCTCAATGTACCCTCCCTTCTATCACACCCCACCCTTCCCTTATCCCTATCTTCTCTCTTTTCTTGTAGGGCAAGATAAATTTCTATACCCCATTACCTGTGTTTCTTATTTTCTGGTTATATGCAATAATCATTTTCAGCATTCGTTTCTAATACTTTGAATTCCAACTTCTTTCCCTCCCTCCCTACTGAGAAGGCAAGCAATTCAATACAGACTAAATATGTGTTGTTTTGCAAAAGACTTCCCTAATAATCCTGTTGTGTAATACTGTGTTGCCCTCTATCCTACTCTGTCTCCCCCCTTTTTTCCCGTCATTTGACCTTGTCCCTTCCCAAAAGTGTTTATTTCTGGTTACTCCCTTCTCCCATTTGCCCTGCCTTCTATCATTTCCCTCACCCCACTTGTAGCCTCCTCCCCTACTTTCCTGTAGTGTAAGGTAGATTTTCATACCAAATTTAGTGAGCATGTTATTCTCTCCTTAAGCCATATGTAGAGAGAGTAGCTTCACTTCCCCCTCTCCCCTTCTTCCTTTTCTCCTCCATTGAACAAGATTTTTCATATCTCTTTTATGAGTTATATCCAGTCCCAATTCATTTCTCTCTTTCTCCTTCCAGTATTTTCCTCCTTCACCCCTTAATTTTTGTTTTATTTATTTATTTTTTTGTGGATATCATCTCTTCTGATTCAATATATAGCCTGAACTCATTCTCTCTCTCTCTCTCTCTCTCTCTCTCTCTCTCTCTCTCTCTCTCTCTCTCTCTCTCTCTCTCTCTCTCTCTCTCTCTGTCTCTGTCTGTCTCTCTCTCTCTGTGTATGTACAATCCTTCCACCTACCCAAATACTGAGAAAAGTCTCAAGAGTTACAAATATTTTCTTTCCATGTAGGAATGTAAACAGTTCAGCTCTAGAAAGTCTTTTATGATTTCTCTTTACTGTTTACCTTTTCATGCTTCTCTTGATTCTTGTGTTTGAAAGTCAAATTTTCTCTTCAGTTCTGGTCTTTTCATCATGAATGCTTGAAAGTCCTCTATATCATTGAATGACCATTTATTCCCCTGAAGTATTATACTTAGTTTTTCTGGGTAGGTAATTCTTGGTTTTAATCCCAGTTCCTTTGACTTATGGAATATCCCATTCCAAGTCTTTTCATCCCTTAATGTTGAAGTTGCCAGGTCCTGTGTTATCCTGATTGTATTTCCACAATATTGGAATTGTTCCTTTATAGCTGCTTGCAGTATTTTCTCCTTGACCTGGGAACTCTGAAATTTGGCCATAATATTCCTAGGAGTTTCTCTCTTTGGGTATCTTTCAGGAGGTGATTGGTGGATTCTTTCAATACTTATTTTGCCCTCTGGTTCTAGAATATCAGGATAGTTTTCCTTGATAATTTCATGGAAGATAATGTCTAGGCTCTTTTTTTGATCATGGCTTTCAGATAGTCTCATAATTTTTAAATTGTCTCTCCTGGATCTATTTTCCAGGTCAGTTGTTTTTCCAATGAGATGTTTCACATTATCTTCTATTTTTTCAAACTTTTGGTTTTGTTTTTTAACTGCTTGGTTTTTGTCATAGTCATTAGCTTCCCTGAACTCAATTCTCTCTTTTATAGAACTATTTTGTTCATTGAACTTTTGAAACTTCTCCTCGATTTGACTAATTCTGCTTTTTAAAGTTTCCTCCTCATTGACTTCTTGGACTTCTTTTTCCAATTGAGTTAGCCTCTTTTTAAAGGTGTTATTTTCCTTAGCATTTTTTTGGTTCTCCTTTAGCAAGCTGCTAACTCGCTTTTCAAGCTCTTCTATTGCCTGAGCCTATTTTAAGTTCACTTTGGAGTCCCTGGAGGCAGGGACCTTGACTTCCTGTGACAGTATACATTGTTCTTCCTCATTTGAAAGGATGAGAGGAGACACCTGTTCACCAAGAAAGTAACCTTGTATGGTCTTATTTTTTCCCCTTTTTTGGGCATTTTCCCTGTAGGCTACTTGACTTCTGAATCCTTTGTCAAGGGGATGGTCTTATTGCCCCTCCTCTTTCTGGTATAGTGTTCAAGACTGAGATTCTATTCAGCTGCACGGTTCCCCTGGGCTTTGGGTGAGAGTGGGGCCATCACTTGGGGCTGACATTTAGATCAGCTGTTCCCTACCACCAGAAGCTTTAAGCTGAGCTGCCTGGACAATGGATCCAGGTTGCTTCCCAGCCACTGTAGCTGCCTGCAGGTGGCTGCTGGGGCTGCCATCACCTGGGGCTATTGCTGGAGGAACCCCATTCCCCTCTTGCCCAGCTGGGAAAGCCCTCCCACACTGACCTTTGTAGCTTTCTTTGTTGCTTGTGGGTTGAGGTATCTGGGACTCTTCCTGCTGAGAATGCTGCCCTGGAGGTCTGCTCAGGTCCTGTTACTCCCAGTGCAGCATGGACAGGGCTGGGCTCTGCTCAGCTCAGCTCAGCGTCCCGTGGGATAGACCTTTCCTGTTGGCCTTCTAGGTTACCTTTGGCTGGAAACCTCTTTCACTCTATTGTTTTGTGACTTCTGTTGCTCTCGAATTTGTTGAGTCATTTTTTACAGGTGTTTTGTATGCTGTGGGGGAAGAGCTAGAGTATATGCATCTTTCTACTCCATCATCTTGGCTCCATCCCCCAACAAACTTTTAAAGACCGTCTTTCCATTGAGACACCTAAGTATTGCAGAGTGCATTGGTATTGAGAAAATTTACACCAGTGAAATCACAGATACTCTTGAAGAATTGAAATAAATTCTGGTAAATCCCTACTAATTACTGCTAATTATTTAATGAAATTTATTGTAAATTACTATGTTATTGCATTTTATATCATACCATTTAAAAAAATGAAAATTTCTACATTTTGAGTTCAACAAACATTTATTAAGCATCTATTAGTTATAGAACACTGTGTTAGGGTAAATAGGAAGATGTTAAGTAAGTCATAACCTCTGATCTCAAGAAACTGACAGTCTAATGATAATTGACTGCCCAAATTTTAAAAGGAACATGATATAATTTCTGCATTCCAAGGAAATCATTTCAACATAGAGTTATAATTAGAAGGGACCTTTTGGTTTATTTTTTATGGGGTTTTTTTTTGCCTCCAAATTTATATGTTTGTTTTCAATTTTTAACAATCACTTCCATGAGTTTTAAAGTTTTTTTCCCTATGGGCTCTACACACACATTTTTATTAAACACTTTTCCACATTAGTCATGTTGCACAGAAGAATTAAAATGAATTGGAGAAAACATGAGTAAAATTAAAACCAAACATAACAAAAGAGAAAACAGTCTGCTTCTTACTGCATTCCAGTTCCACAGTTTCTTCTCTGGATGTGGATAGCATTTTGCATCATGAGTCTTTTAGAAATATTTTAGTCATTGCTGTGAAGGGCTAAGTCTATCAGAAACAGTCTTCTCACACTGTGGCTGTTACTGTGTCTAGTTTTCTCCTGGTTCTGCTCAATTCACTCAGCATCGGTTTAAAGTCTTTCCAGGTTTTTCTGAAGTCCACCTGTTCCTCATTTCTTATAGCACAGTGGTATTCCATTACATCCATGTACCACAATTTGTTCAGCCATTCCCCAATTGATGGGCATCCCTACAATTTCCAGTTCTCAGCCACCACAAAAAGAGCTACTATAACCATTTTTGTATATGTGAGTCCTTTTCCCATTTTAATGATCTCTTTGGGATACAACCCTAGAAGTGATATTGCTGGGTTGTATGCATATTTTTATAGCCCTTTGGTCATACTTCCAAATTGCTCTCCAGAATGGTTGGATCAACTCATAGCTCCACCAACAATAAATTAGTGTTCCAAAACTCCCACATCTTCTCCAACATTTATCATCTTCCTGTTTTGTCATGTTAGCCAATCTGATAGCTGTGATGTGGTACCTCAGAGTTGTTTTGATTTGCATCTCTCTACTCAACAGTGATTTAGAGCACTTTTTTCCTGTCTATAGATAGCTTTAATTTCTTCCTCTGAAAACTGCCTGTTCATATCTAATGATCATCTATCAATTGGAGAATGACTTTTATTCTTGTAGATTTGACTCAGTTCTCTATATATTTCAGAAATGAGGCCTTTATCATGGACACAGTTGTAAAAATTCTTTACCAGTTTTCTGCTTCCTTCCTAATCTTAGTTACATTGACTTTGTGCAAAAACTTTTCAATTTGATATAATCAGAACAATCCACTTTGCATTTCATAATATTCTCTATCCCTTGTTTGGTCATAAATTCTTCCATTTTTCATAAATCTGACAAATAAAGTATTCCTTGATGCCCTAATTTGTTTATGGTATCAGCTTATATACCTAAATTATGTACCCATTTGGACTTTATTCTGGTATATGGTGTCAGGCTTTGGTCTATGCCTAGTTTCTGCCACACTATTTTCCAGTTTTCCCAACAGTTTTTGTCAAACAATGAGTTCTTATTCCAGAAGCTGGAGTGTTTGTGTTTACAAACAGTATACTGCTATAGTCACTGACTACTATGTCATGTGTACCCAACCTATTCCACTGATCTACCCCTCTATTTCTTAGTCAATACCAAGTGGTTTTGATGATTACTGCTTTCTTATACAATCTAAGATCTGGCATGGCTGGGCCACCTTCCCTAGCATTTATTTTCATTACTTCCCTTGATATTCTGGACCTTTTGTTCTTCCAGATGAATTCTGATATGTTTTTTTAGCTCTATAAAATAGTTTTTTGGTAGTCTGATTGGTATGGCACTGAATAAGTAAATTAATTTAAGTAGAATTGTCATTTTTATTGAGCAGCTGATATTTTTCCAGTTATTTAGATCTGACTTTATTTGTGCGAGAAGTGTATTGTAATTTTGTTCATATGTTCCCTAGGTTTGTTTTGGCAGGTAGACTCCCAAGTATTTTATAGTGTCTACAGTAACTTTAAATGGGATTTATCTTTCTATTTCTTGATGCTGGGCTTTGTTAGTAATATATAGAAATGCAGATGATTTATGTGGGTTTATTTTGTATCTTGCAACTTTGCTAAAGTTGTTTATTATTTCAAATAGTTTTTTACTTGACTCTAGGATTCTCCAAGTGTATCATCATATTGTCTATAAAGAGTGATAACTTAGTTTCTTCTTTGTCTTTTCTAATTCCTTCTATTTCTTTTTCTTGTCTTATTGCTAAGGCTAACATTTCTAGTATCAAATTGAATAACTGATGATAATGGATAACCTTGTTTCACCCCCAGTCTTACTAGGAATACATCTAGCTTATCGCTATTACATATAATACTTGGTTTTAGGTAGATGCTACTTATTTTAAGGAAGGCTCCATTTATTCCTAAGCTCTCCAGTGTTTTCAGTAGGAATGGATATTATATTTTGTCAAGATAGAAGGGACCTTTTGAATGACTTAGTAGTGCTATTTCCTTAGTTTACAAATGAGGAAATTGAGGGTTAAGTATTTTACCCATCACAATATAATAATATTTATATAATAATGGCATAATAACATATAATATTATAAATAACAGGCAGGATTTAAACCTGACTCCACATTTAGCCATCATATGCTCCCTCAATTAAATTCAATTCAACAAGAATTTATTAAGTCCATCTTGTTCAGTCACTTTATTGTGATCCCATTTGGGGTTTTCTTGACAGAGATATTGAAGTGGTTGCCATTTCCTTCTCCAGCTCATTTTACAGATGAGAGTGGGGCAAAAAGGGTTAAGTGACTTCCCCAGGATCACAGAGCTAGTAAGTATCTGATATGCTCTATCCATTGTACCACTTAGCTGCTAGACAGTGGGGATATGGAGTAAAAAAACAACAACAATGGAACCTACCTTCAAGGAGCTTACATTCTACTTTCTTATACATGGTTACTAGCATGAAAATAGAGAATTTAAAGAGGGAAAATATGAGATAATCTTTTTCATTCCCCAGGTCCAGCACATAAATTTTTCCAATAGTATATTTTAAAGTATGTTATCTCATTTTTAAGACCTAGATTATTTCTTCCATGACTTATCTTAAAATACAGTTCCGTGGTTGACAACTTCCCATTATCAAAAATTCAGTTTCAATATGATCCTAAAAATTGTTCTGTTACCCCTAGTTCTATCCTGAATGTCATATTTGGCAGCCTTACAAGTCAGTCAATCAAGAGATATTTGTTAAGTTCCTAATTTTCAAGTAAAGGACTGGCAAAATCCAAACTTTGTTTCCTAACCTTAGACTTCTGCCACATTAAAATTTTCCTTTTTTCTTCATTTTAGCACAACCTCAACGCTTGCCTGAGCCCCAGACTTCAGCACAGGAACAAAGTGAGGAAGAAATGGGCAAGATAAAGAATGGTCATACAAATCTGAGAAATGGAAATGGAATCCACAATGGGGTTAGACATGTATCTATAGATAACAGAAAACTTTCTGCACCTGTTTCACAAAAAATGCATAAAAAAATTCAGTCCAGCTTGTCTGTAAACAGTGATATGAGCAAGAAGAGTAAAGTAAGCGCTGTCTTTTCTCAAAAACCAGGCTCATCACCTGAAGGTAAGCTAAGTTCTGTGCACATTTTTTTTTTAAATTTTGAAACTAATTCCAATTCATTCTTACTAATAGCAGTAAAATCAATTAAACATAACTAAAGTCATCATAGAATTCTGTCAGGAAAAAACCTTGAGATGATCTGGTCTAGTTACTCATTTTTCACCTAAAGTGAAGTATAAAAGTTAATGTCAAAGCCAGGGACAGACCTCAATTGTTCTGATTCCTCTGCCCATGCTCCTATGATTTTATTTATTTTTCAGAGAAAAATAGAAATTAGGACAAAACACAAAATAATTTCCCCAAAGGAAATCATTAAATGTTTTAACGAAGTGACAACTGACTTATTACTTAGATTTAAGCTTTTGTCATCTCTAAAGGTAAATTCGCAAAGTGAAGAGTAACTGCACAGTCTAAAACTTTAATAGCCTAAAACTTGAAATCTTAAATTACACTGTCTTTTAGTACACCCTATATAAATGATTCCTATTACTCTTACTATCACTGTCATTAATACACAGACATATATTAAGTAATATGTCTGTGTATTAAATGTATATATTTATATATAAAATATAATAACAACATATATTACATAACAAATCATAATTATATAAGATATAATAATACAAATATATTATATATAGCACATAAATATAAATTTATAAATTATATAATGTATAATAAATAATAGTTTATATTAATAGAATATATAATTTAATGTATACATAATTTGAATAATATGTGTGTTTGTATGTGTGCGTGTATCTATGTCTGTATATCATAGAGACAGGAAATAGATCTGTGATTTTTTTGGTATAGGAAAGAATCACTTCCCCTTACGAAAGCAGCTCGGTATCTACTATGCAATGTAGAGTCTTGGACAATTAACTAGAAAACTTGGAGGTTAAGTGATTTCCTAGGGTTAGTGTCACATATGTGTCACAGATGGGTTTTGAAGCCTGGTCTTCTTGACTTTGAAGCCAATTCTCTATTCACTGCACCAAACTTCATCTATGTATATATTTATATACACTTTACCATTAAGTTTACTAATTGTATGTTGTCTGCTAGAATACCTCTGGTAATTCCCACTCAGATGCATTATACTTTCCAAATATTCCCCTAATCTTTCATTTCCATTGCCATGGTCAATAGACTTTATTATCACCTATTGAGTTCAGATAATCCTAATTCTTGTTCATCCCTGCTGACTTCCTTCTTGTTGCAGCTATGCTTGCCCTAATCTTGTAGCAGGTCCAAAGTTCCTAGCTAAAGGTACTAGGGAGAGTTAGCTGGAGAAGAAGACCTGGGAACATGATAGCTGTCTCCAAGTATTTCAAAAGCTGCTATGTGGAAGGGAATTAGACTGCCTGTGCTTGGCCTCAGAGAGCAGAACTCCAAAAAATGAGGACACATTGGCAGAGAAGCAGATTTAGGTTGGCTATAAGGGAAAAATTTTATAACACTTGAAATTATCCAGAAATAGGGGCTGCCACAGAAGACTCCCTATCACTAGAGGTCTTGAAGTGGATGCTGTTTAATTATTTGTTGGAAATGGTGGTAATTGGATAATGTTGGCTACAGGTACAAGTTATACTAGATGACTTCTGACTTCCCTTCCAACCCTGAGATTCTGTAGATTTAACAGTAGGATTTAATTTAAAAATCCTTGATGAGTCATAAATAGTATTAGATAACAAAATAGTCTCTTTTTACTAGTATAGCTACTTTTGAAATATTTGTTGTTTTACCTACAAAAGTCTATCTTTTTTTTTTTTTTTTTTTTTTACTACAGCCTATATGAATTTTTGCTTATATGTATCCTTCTCTAGTATTTACACCTTTGTCTCTTAGGCCTTCCTCTTCCTGTACTGCTTGGCACTTTTTTAGTTTCGTGTCTATATCAAATTATATTGGCTATCTACTCATTTTCTCTAACTTTCTTTTTCAACTTCTATTAAAACCTAAATAATTACTTCCTGTATTATGCCTGTAGAAAGCTGAGCACTCTTCATTTGTCAAGATGGGTTTTACTCACAAATAGGAAATTGTGTTGAGAATTACCAGTAATGAATTGGAAGAAACTATATTATACCTTGCTTACTGGTGTTCTAAATTTAACTGAGTTAAAATGTTAGGTTGATCAAATGATATGATAATAAGCTGTCTGCATAGTTCTAGGTCAGTGACATTACTTCCCAAACTAATTAGATTGGAAGGGACATGATTGGCACTTTAAAATGAGTTTGACATGTAAGATGTGTGGTCATCTCTGAAGCACAGGTAGGCTGTTAACTAAACTGACTCTCTGAGGGGTTGAGAATGCAATGCAATTTTATTTAGAAGACCTCAGTATCTAGGTGATCAGGTGAAATCATGCTATGTCAAAGAGAAGTACTATATATTGGTTATTTATGACACCTATCATTTCATTTTCTCTTTTTTTCCTTTTAATCTAGTCACTTAAAATTTTTTTCGTTAATTCTTTTGCATTTCATGATAGCTTAAAAATCTGCATTCATTATGAAAGGTAGACTACTTAAAATTATTAAAATATTTTAAGTGTTTACAGTGTGTAATAGGGCTATAAATAGCACTTAATAAGAGTTTGTTGATTGATTAAAGACATCAAATAGACCTTATTACCATAAAAATGCAAATTGGATACATTTCATTTGCAAAAGCAAAGAAAATTCTGCTCATATTTGGAGGAGATAAGTGCCCTCATTCTGTTCCTGACAGAGTAGTACCAGGGGGAATAATGAAACTGAGGAAACATTGTCCTTGATGGGTGTATTTCAACTAAGGCTAATCCATGATTTGATTCTTAGTTTGAAGTAATTTAGTTCTTTGGTAACTCTATTGCCATTTTTATAGGTTGGTTCCCCCCTATCCCCGTAACATTCTCCTTGGAGAGTCTTACCCTTGAATAGGTTAGTACAACTGTACCTCAAACTCTGTGCAAAGGAGATATCTTTCCATTTCTCAGAAGGCCATTTATTATATTTAGTGAAGAAGAAGCAAGGCTAATATATAAATACTCTCAAATTACTACCACAGTCCAGTATTAATTTTACTCTTAAGACCTGATAGCTAACATTTTACAAACTCTAAATCAATTTAACAAAAGTAAATTAGATTTTGTCAAAGTCAAGGATATCAGAAGTATATAATTTAGACCATTTGCTCTTCCAAAAAAATTTTTTTTTACACATTTCTGTGAGGGCCTGTGAAATGTCCATGGATAAATTGTATATATATGGTTACTATCCTGAGGAAAATTTCCATTTTGCAAATAACCAGTTTTGGAAGCACTTTGCTAAAATTGAAGAGCATGTATTACATGCAGCAAGCATACCATTTAAAAAGATGACAATCTTCACAGTCCAAAATGATTGGTTTTTGAAAGATGAAGAAATTAATTTTCACTGCTAAACATAATCTTAAAACATAAATATTCAGATTTTCTTTTTCAAATGGTAATGTGAAAATAAAATAGTATCAGAAATGGGACCTTCTTTTTTTTTAAGATGAGAAAAAAGGACATCAAAGGAAAGCAATTCAGGACCTTAAGTCTCATCAGTTACCAGAAGACTTAATATGTCATTTCAATATAAAGTATAGGTAGATTAAAAATAAAAACAGCATTCACAATTTCTTCTGAAATGAAATTTCCTCCTTCCCCCCATTAAAATCATATATATTCACTTAAAATGGATTAAATTATATGTTGTGAGTTAAACAAAGAAGTCAGCTGTGATAAAGCATAAGGAACTTGGTATCAGTAATCTTGGTTTTAAGTATTAGTTATTCTGTTTGCCTGCTGTTTGATCTTGGGCCATCCCTTATCTGCCTCAGACCTAATTTTCTTCATCTGCAAAGTGGGAATAATAATGCTTTTATTGTCTTTATTGGGTTATTTTGAGGATTAGATAAGGAATGCATTAATATACTAGCCTTTCTAAATCATTGAAGCATGATAAAATGTCATGAGCATTAATAATACCAAGAAATTTAAAAAGAATTGTTGATCTTTTGCTTCTATAGCACTGAACTGAGCAACTGGTGCTTGGGCACCAGCTTAGTTCTTATGGGGATTGGACTATAGTAGGGAGATATGGCACGTTCTCAAATACAAAATAATGGGTGTTAACTTCTTTAGAGAGAGAGGTGTAAAACAAAGTATTAGATGAGGCTCACGTGGCAAATGATTGTTATCAGTGGGCATCAGGAAAGGCTTTTTGAAAGAGGTGATATTTGAGTTGGACTTTAAAGGGTGGCTAGTAACGCAGTAGGTGAAAACAGAAGAAGAAAATATTCCAGGCATAAGAGTGTTTGAGGGGGCGGAGCCAAGATGGCGGAGTAGAAAGACGCACATACACATAGCTCCGAACCCACAACCCACAGAACGGCTACAGGGGAGTAACTCACGGTGTATTCTGCACCCAGAGGCCACGGAATATTGGAGCGAGGGAGATTTCTGTTCTGGAGGGACCTGCAAACCTCTCGCGGGGGGTCCTTCGCACTGCGGACTGGGCGCCAGGACTGGGAGCTGAGGGCAGCCCTGCAGCGGCCGCGACACCGTGAGGAAAAGATCCGAGCGGGCTACAGGGACGGGATCTCCAGCGGCCATGCGGGTCCCCCCACCCACAGAGGGACCTGCAAACCTCTCGCAAAAGGTCTGTCGCGCTGCAGACGCGGAGCCCAGCCCAGCCCAGACCTGCTGCGGCCACGGCACCAAGAGAAACAGACCCGAGCAGACTTCAGGGACGGGATCTCCAGCGGCCGCACAAGTCCCTTTGCCCACAGCTGATGGGGGTCGGTGAGAGAGTCTCTTTGGCAGGTTGAGAGGGGAGTGGGGTGCCCCCATGATTCGGGCCCCCCCGGGAGGTAGAAGCTGAGAGGCGGCTGCAGACAGGGGCTCCCCAAGCGGACGGGAGCCTGGATCCATTGTGGAAGGTCTGTGCATAAACCCCCTGAGGGAACTGAGCCTGAGAGGCAGCCCTGCCCTGACCTGACCACCTGAACTTAATTCTCACACTGAATAGCAGCCCTGCCCCCGCCAAAAACCCTAAGGCTGGAAGCAGCATTTGAATCTCAGACCCCAAACACTGGCTGGGAGGACCAGGAGGCGAGGTGGGGGTGAGGAGAATATTCAGAGGTCAAGTCACTGGCTGGGAAAATGCCCAGAAAAGGGAAAAGAAATAAGACTATTGAAGGCTACTTTCTTGGAGAACAGACATTTCCTCCCTCCCTTTCTGATGAGGAAGAACAATGCTTACCATCAGGCAAAGACACAGAAATCAAGGCTTCTGTGTCCCAGCCCACCCAATGGGCTCAGGCCATGGAAGAGCTCAAAAGGAATTTTGAAAATCAAGTTGGAGAGGTGGAGGAAAAACTGGGAAGAGAAATGAGAGAGATGAAAGAAAAGCATGAAAAGCAGATCAGCTCCCTTCTAAAGGAGAACCAAAAAAATGTTGAAGAAATTAACACCTTGAAAACTAGCCTAACTCAATTGGCAAAAGAGGTTCAAAAAGCCAATGAGGAGAAGAATGCTTTCAAAAGCAGAATTAGCCAAATGGAAAAGGAGATTCAAAAGCTCACTGAAGAAAATAGTTCTTTCAGAACTAGAATGGCACAGATGGAGGCTAAGGACTTCGCGAGAAAGCATGATATCACAGAACAAAGAGAGAAGAATGGAAAAATGGAAGATAATGTGAAATATCTCATTGGAAAAACAACTGAACTGGAAAATAGATTCAGGAGAGACAATTTAAAAATTTTGGGACTACCTGAAAGCCATGATCAAAAGAAGAGCCTAGACATCATCTTCCATGAAATTATCAAGGAAAACTGCCCTGAGATTCTAGAACCAGAGGGCAAAATAAATATTCAAGGAATCCACAGAACACCGCCTGAAAGAGATCCAAAAAGAGAAACTCCTAGGAACATTGTGGCCAAATTCCAGAGTTCCCAGGTCAAGGAGAAAATATTGCAAGCAGCTAGAAAGAAACAATTCAAGGATTGTGGAAATACAATCAGGATAACACAAGATCTAGCACCCTCTACATTAAGGGATCGAAGGGAATGGAATAGGATATTCCAGAAGTCAAAGGAACTAGGACTAAAACCAAGAATCACCTACCCAGCAAAACTGAGTATAATACTTCAGGAGAAAAAATGGTCTTTCAATGAAATAGAGGATTTTCAAATTTTCTTGATGAAAAGACCAGAGCTGAAAAGAAAATTTGACTTTCTAACACAAGAATGAAGAGAACCATGAAAAGGTGAACAGCAAAGAGAAATCATAAGGGACTTACTAAAGTTGAACTGTTTACATTCCTACATGGAAAGACAATATTTGTAACTCTTGAAACATTTCAGCATCTGGGTACTGAGTGGGAGTACACACACACACACACATGCACATGCACATGCACACGCACACACACATAGAGACAGAATGCACAGAGTGAATTGAAGAGGATGGGATCATATCTTAAAAAAATGAAATCAAGCAGTGAGAGAGAAATATATTGGGAGGAGGAAGGGAGAAGTTGAATATTTGTAACTCTTGAAACATTTCATTATCTGGGTACTGGGTGGGAGTACACACATACACATGCACACACGCACACATACATAGAGACAGAGTGCACAGAGTGAATTGAAGAGGATGGGATCATATCTTAAAAAAAAAATGAAATCAAGCAGTGAGAGAGAAATATATTGGGAGGAGAAAGGGAGAAATTGAATGGGGCAAATTATCTCTCATAAAAGAGGCAAGGAAAAGACTCATTAGTGGAGGGATAAAGAGGGGAGGTGAGAGAAAAACATGAAGTCTACTCTCATCACATTCCACTAAAGGAAAGAATAAAATGCACACTCATTTTGGTAGGAAAACCTATCTCACAATACAGGAAAGTGGGGGACAAGGGGACAAGCAGGGTGGGGGGGATGATAGAAGGGAGGGCATGGGGAAGAGAATGCAATTCGAGGTCGACACTCATGGGGAGGGATAGGATCAAAAGAGAATAGAAGTAATGGGGGACAGGATAGGATGGAGGGAAATATAGTTAGTCCTATACAACACAACTATTATGGAAGTCATTTGCAAAACTACACAGATTTGGCCTATATTGAATTGCTTGCCTTCCAAAGGGAAGGGGTGGAGAGGGAGGGAGGTAAAGAAGTTGGAACTCAAAGTGTTAGGATCAACTGTAATGTTCTTACCACTAGGAAATAAGAAATATAGGTAAAGGGGTAAAGAAAGCTATCTGCCCCTACAGGACAAAAGAGAAGACGGAGACAAGGGCAGAGAGGGATGATAGAAGAAAGAGCAGATTTGTCACAGGGGCAATTAGAATGCTTGGGTTTGGGGGGGGGAGGGGATAAAAGGGGAGAAAATTTGTAACCCAAAATTTTGTGAAAATGAATGTTAAAAGTTAAATAAAAAAAAAAAAGTGTGTTTGAGTAAAGACTTAAAAGCCCACCCAGAAGCAGGGGAGATGTTAAGGGACTAGAGAGCAGTCCTGTTTATCTGGAACTTCAGGAGGGGGTAAAGAATAAGATAAGGCTAGATTGTAAAGGTAAATGGCACCAGATCATGGAAGGTCATGAATGTCGGCCAAAGAAGTGTGAATTTTACTACGTAAACAACACAGAGTCCCTGGAGAATCCCAAACACAGAAGCTACATGACGAGATTTCTACCTAAGGAAGATCAGACAGGAAGTAAGTTGTATGAAGCAGGTGGAGGGAAATTGATGAACAACTCATGTTGTAGTTGTTCAACCATGTCCAACTCTTCGTTTTCCCATTTGGGGTTTTCTTGATGAACGTACTAGAATGTTTTGCCATTTTCTTTTCCAGATAATTTTACAGATGAGGAAACTGAGGCAAGCAGAGTTAAGTGACTTGCCCAGGGTCATATAGTAAATATCTGAGGCTGGATTTGAACTCAGATCTTCCCAGACTTCAGGCTTAGCTCTTTATCCACTGAACCACCTACCTGAACAATTCATAACATAAGATAATTTTTTAAAAGCATTTTTAGATAAAGTGTGGTGGTTCATGCCTATAAATCCCTTTATGAGAGAGTGAAATGCTGGTGGATATCTTGAACTTAGAAGTTTTGAAGGTATGTCAGTTGGGTGGCATTATGTCTGGTATTAATATGGTGACCTTTCCCCCTGGTTACCTAATGAGGTGCAACCTGACGTATCGATTTTACCTTCCTAACATCCCTTGTACACTCCCCCTTCTTTCTTTTGACGCTGCCTCCAGCCCTCATCACCTCACACTTAGGCTATTACAATAGACTGCTGGTTGTTCAGCCTGCCTCAGGTCTATCCCCACTCCCATCCTCCATTCAGCCATCAAAATAATCTTCCTAAAGTGCAGGTCTGATCCAGTCACTCCACACTGCATAAACCCACTGGCTTCATATCACCTCCAACCTTAAACATAAAATTTTCTTTTTGGCATTCAGAATCTTTTTCTGCCTTTCTAGTCTTCTGATACCCTATGCTTTTTACCCATGACCCAGGGACGCTGGTCTCCTTGCTGTGTCTTACACAATATACTCTATCTTCTGACTCTGGGTATTTTCACGGATTATCTCTCATGGATGGTATTCTCTTCTTCCCTGTCTCAGTCTCCTTGTTTCCTTCAAGTTCCAGTTAAAATCTTATCTTCTACAGGGAGATTGCAAAAAAGTCTTTTGCAGTTTCCCTTCATCCCACTCCCTTCCTTCTGATAGTTGATGATCTCCAACTCATCCTATCTAGATGTTTTCTTGTCTCCCCCATTACATTGCAACCTCCTTGGGAGTAAGAGCTATTCCTAAGTTCCATAAGAACTTATGCACAGGTGTTAAGAACTAGAACAGACTGATATGAAGGTGAGCTGATACCACTCAGGCCCAAGAACAGTCTTAGATGATCTCTGTTTGATATAGGTCTTAGGCAGCTGGCCAAATGATAGTTCCTTAGAGTTAGGTTAAACGGCATTAGTAATGCTATCAAGAAGTTATGAACTAGGTATATTCATAGAGAGATAAACACAAAATAAGTTTAACTAGAGTAGGTTTGAGAAGTTAACAGTAAAGTCATTAAGCGGAGTACGCACTAATTTGGAGAAAACTTTAGAGTAAGGTTTGTTTCTATAGTTTATCATCCAATCAAGAAATGTTTTTTGGGTACTTACCCCTTATAGCTTGGAAAACCACCATAGTAATCATAAATGACTTCAGACTTTGACACCTTGTAGGCTTTCACCTTCCATTCTTGAACTGGCATAACATGATATATTGACAGTATTAAGAGAAATACACTTCTCTAGCCATACTGCTTCATAAGTTCATCCTTTTAAAAGTTGTTTTCTTTTACTATATAATGTCTGAACTCATATTGGGAAATTTACATTTTTTTTTTTTGTTTTGAGATATTGACATTCTTCCCCCCGCCAAATTAGCTTTCTCTATGCTTTGCAGGGACTCTTGTTCTACCAAGGTCTTTGGTATATCCTAAAGTTCTTTATCTGACTTTCCGTTCTAAAGTTTTGTGCTTTCTAAAGAAGGTAATGTCATGTTGTCTAAAGAACCCTGGATGATGAGCCAGTAATCGTAATCATATAAGGTAGTATTTATTTACATGGCACTTAAAGGTCTGCTAAAGAAAGCATTGTATAAATATTACCTCATGCAACCCTTGCAACTCTGGGAGGTATGTGCTACTATTAACTCCGTTTTATAGATAAGGCAACTGAGTCAGACTGAGTCCAGGATCATAGAGCTATTTAGTTTCTGAGGGTAGAATGAAATTAAGTCTTTTTGACTCCACATCTGGCTTTCTGTATGCCACCAGCTGCCTTAAAAGGCTACTTTGTAAACCCAGTCCAGCTAATGGTTAGCTTTGTGATAACTAGACAAGTCTCCTAACCTTCGTGGGGCTTAGTATCCTCTCATTTCTAAACTGACTGGATTGATCTACATAATCTTTAAAGATCTCCTTATATGGAGGGGTGAGGGAAGTTTTGGATCTGTGATTAGTTTAGGGAATTCTGGGTGAAGAAACTTCCCCTAGCCTTAGAGTTTCCTGGAGGTATTTAGGGCTGAAATAACTTGTCCAGGATCATACAGCCAGTGATGTGTCAATAGGACTTGAACCCAGGTCATATTAACTCCAAAGCCAGTCTATTCCATTCTCTCTTCTTAACCCTAAAATTTGATGATTTCACCATGGCAGTGCTGTTGTTTAGTTGTTTCAGTTGAGTCTAACTCTTCATGACTCCATTTGGGGTTTTCTTGACAGTTTTCTTGGAGTGTTTTGCCTTTTCCTTCTCCATCTCATTTTACAGATGAGGAGCTGAGGCAAAGAGGGTTAAGTGACTTGCCCAAGGTAACACAGCTAGTAAGTATCTGAGCCTGAATTTGAATTCGTGAAGAAGAGGCTTCCTGACTCCTGGTCTGGCACTCTATCCACTGTGTCACCTAACTGCTCATTGTTATAATAAATAACTTTTTAAAAATTGTTAATAATTATAGTTGATATTCGTATAGGGCATTATACTTTATGTCATTTGATTCACATGACAACATTGTAAATGTTAGTGCAGGTATTATTCTTCCTATTTTACAGATAGGAGAACAGAGGCTCTGAGATTAATTAAGTGCCTTGTCCAGGGTCACATGCTTTTAAGTGTGACGGTTAAAACTTGAAGCCACAGGTTATGTTACTGTTGAGAAGGACCATAAAATCTAACTCTAAAGGGGAACAGTAGAAACTCATTATCCATCTAAATAAAATTATTAATCTAAATTTAATTTTAAAAATTAGACAATGGACCAAACACTTTGATTGACTGATTCTTTCGTTGATTCACTCAACAAGTGTTTATTAAACACTGTTTCTAAGCACTGGTGATATAATGACAAAAATGAAATGACTGCTGCCTTTTGGGAGTTTATGTCTTGTCAGGGGTGGAAACAACATATATGTAGATAAATACAAAAAATTTTGTATTTTATTTAAGACTGAATTGTCCTTGGTGACATGAATTCAATATGTGTTTCCACCAAAGTGTTAATCACTTTCATGTTTATATTTTAGGTAACAGACATTTGTTTCTTACTGAATTTATTCTGTTTTCTTTTAAAATTCTTAATTATTTCTTTCTTGTATCAAGATAGATGTATTTCATGAATTTACATTTTCAAAAAGGCTTTAATCAATTGTGCCTCCTGTTGAGATAGGTAAGCAGCATAAACCATTATATCCCAAAATGGTCTTTCCAATTTTCTTTAAAAACCACTACTAGAAAATAAATGTATGCTCACACACATTAAAAAGTGCTGTTTTTTTTTTTGTTAAGTACCTTTAATGGAATTGGTTGGGGGTAGGTACCTATGTGGGAAAACACTGTATGATTTATTTAAAGGTTATTAAATTATCACATTTCTTCTTGTTTTGTATAATTAAATATTTTCATACATACTTTACTTTTCTGATTGCATCATTCAGGTGGAGAGTTTTAAGACTAAATGTTTAAGATTCTTGACCTTTTAAGTAGTTATAGTATAATAATCTAGTATTCTGTAATATTCAAATTACTGAGAGTTTTCATTATAGGCAAAGGGACTCTGCTTGCCAAACAGAACAGTGATACATCTGAGCATGTTTTAGGCTGGCCAGTTACCATCCAAGGTTATCTGTAAAACTAAGTTTCCACAAAGTTATTCTCAGTAGCCATTTTATCTTTGGGTGGCATTTGCCATTACACATATACGCCTTATCTAAACATCTCATTGGACTCAATTTCAGAGCTCGGATGATGAGTGTAGCAATATATAGAAGTCAAAATGATCCTTCTTATTTGCAGTTGTAGCTACTTATGTCTAAAAATTCATGAATAATTTTGCAAATTATTAAAAAAAATAACTTATTTTTATAGTGTAAACTTTTTGAAAGTCGAGATGGTTTAATTCTTTTTGTCTTTGTATCCCCAGTGCCTAACACATAGTGGGCTATTAATAAATGCTGGTTGCTTGATTGGTTCAGCAATCCCATATTACTTAGTCATATCCTTCTCGGTGCTCTTTGAGGAACATTATTATATAGTTATCAGTAACTTAGTTCCACTTCTGTTGGCACCAAAATTCTCTCTATAAAAATTAAGCAAATATTGCAGAAATCTTATTGACTTTGCAGTCATGTACCTGGAAGGGCCATGATTCTGCAGGGATGAGTTCTGTCATCTAAGAAATGCACAGGTCACTTCCTGGTTATTTTGGCACCAAAATGCATAACATAGTGAGAGAACTCTGGTTTTTAGGCCACTATGGAATTTTTATATTATTTTCCACCCCTTAAATGGTGTCCAACTCTTGACAAAAATGCCATATATAATTGTGGGGAAATTGGCACTGTTCTGGTAAGTATTTGCGCTTGTATATTTTCAACTTTTTCAGCACTCACACCCTTTCAGTATTTTCATTAATGAATTATATCAGAATGGGTTGTATTGATAAGCAGCAGTTAGCTGCATCATTTAGTCAATACATAGATCTTTTATCAGCTTATCTTAGGCTGTCTAGAGGAAATTCATGTATGAGACATTATTCCTTCTTTCAAGGACTTTATGGGTCAAGGAGTAAGGAGAGGAGGTGTGTACCCCTGTTAGCTATGGAACTCCCACCCCCAGGGCTCCCAGTGATCTGAGGACTGAGGAATGCCCCATGTGACATGAATACCATCTTCCCTGCCCTTGCCTTACATGAGCCTCTCTGTTCAGTCATTAACCATGATTATAGAAATACTTCTATTGCTCGTGGAAAGGATGTATCTCTATCCATATAGCTCTACTCACCATCTCTATAGCTTTTCAAACCCACATACCCTCTGCTGGCCCCAATATATATAGTCTCTCCTATGAAAATGGAGGTTTCTCAACTAAAGAAACTATTTTCAAGTTTATTATATTTGTATCTCCAATACTTAGCACAGAGCTTGGCACATAGTAAGTATTTAATAAATGCTTTATCTTTCAAATATGAGGCAGATAATGATAAATAATATATTAGTGTTGTAATAAAATTGTTGTACAAGCAATAAGAGAGATTTTTTAAGAGAGAGACATTTTTAATCATTAATTTCTTAATGATCAAGGAAGATTTCATGTCATTTGAGTTAGGCATTGAAAGATGAGTATGAGATGAGGGGGATTTGGTAGGATATTCTAGGGTAAGGAAATGGCATACATAGGGGCATGGACAGCTAGGTAATGCAATGGATAGAGCACTGGGCCTGGAGTCAGGAAGATCTGAGTTCAAATCCAGTCTCAGATATTTAACTAGTTGTGTGTTCTTGGGCAAATTATTTAGTTTCTGTCTGCCCCACTTTCCTCATCTATAAAATGGGAATAAGTAAGCACTAAGTAAATGACGATTGAATTTGGAGTCAGAAGAGGACTGCAGGTCAAATCTTGCCTCTAACCCTTAGTCCAGGTGTGAGTATGAGCATGCCATTTAACTTCTTTAGTGAGTTTCCTCACCTTTAAACTGAGAAGGCTGGATTAGGAGACATCTAAATTTGGGCTCTAAATCAATGATCCTATACTTTTGATTCCTAGTCTCAGGTTCTTTCTTACTATTTCTAGAATAATGCAGATTGTAAAACCAAGTAAAATAACCAAATTCCGGAATTAATGCTTAGATTGTAGAGCTCTGGATTCTCATGTAATCTATGAGTTTAGTTATTCTTCATGGAATAGAATGGAATATACCCATGGAGGATAAAAGGGTGGTATGATCTGGTGGTATAATCACAGCTTCCAGAAACAGATTTCCTATGACTTCTGACAGGAAATAGCTCTGAATTGCTCCACATACTTTGGTGTTTTTGGATGATATCTTGTTTTGTTTTTCCCAGGCACTGGGCCTTTCATTCTGTGTCACTAACTGATATGGGAGAAAAGTCTTGCAATATTGCTTTCTAAAGTAATACGTATCGGGCCTTTGGAAAACAATATTTTAATAAATCTCATTCTACTGCCAATATACTCGTTGGAACAAGAGCATTACACCAGCTGGAAATTATTGTTAAAGAGTACAAGCTATAAAGAACTCATCTCTATCAGATAGAGAAGAAAAGGGTTCATTCTAAAAATGAGAATTTTCAATTAGTTTGTGATAATGATTACATTTTCCACAGTAACATAAACCCATTTAAGTGAAAGTTATAAATTTATAGAGAAAACAGTTTAAATGGACTTTGATGGAGTGTAAATAAAAGTCCAAACCGCTATAGATCCTTTAACTACAACCACACTGATGTATACTTTTGAGATAACCTTGTTAAATGAAGTACAAAAGACAGTTTTGTGTTTCTAATGGTTTCTAATGGTTGATAGGATGTAACCATTTTAGCGCATTTCATTTTTTTTTTTCTTTTTAAGGATCATGAGTTAAACCTTTATTCTCTGATCTGGAATAAATTCTCCACATGGGCATTTTACTGTAAACCCATTGGAAATTAGATAAGTGCCAAGTCCTAGGAAGTTTTCCGTCCTTCCTCACAATTAATACTTTAGAGGTTTTTGATAGATAATGATTACTTTTTCTTCTGCACCACAATCCCTTTCCCTCTCAATTCAATAAAAAATCGTATATCTTGTACATTTGATGGAGAGAGTCTGTAAGTGAGAGCTATCTTATAGAGGCATAGCTCTTTTTGTAAATGAAAGTTCCAAGTAGATAGAAAATCTTTCTGTTGGTGGGTGTGGAGGAAACAGAACAATGATGGGACTACTGGGTTGGTCCTGAAAGAGAGGGAAGGATTTCCCCAGGGAGATAAGAAAGAATTGCTTTAGGCTCTGATGTAGACAAGTTAGATAAATAGGACTAAACTAGCAGGTTGTTGAGAGGGAGTCTATGGAGGGGACAATAGCTTATAAACTCAAATAGGTGTAAGCTGTTGATATCCTTCAGTCCTGTCTGACTCATTTTGGGATTTCCTTGGCAAAGATATTGTAGTGGTTTGCCATTTCCTTCTCTAGCTCATTTTACAGATGAGGAAACTGAGGCAAAAAGGGTCAAGTGACTTGCCCAGGGTCACAAAGCTGGTAAATGTAGGAGGCAGGATTTGAACTCAGGTCTTCCTGACTGTAGGTCCAGCGCTGCATCCACAACTCTGCATAGCTGCCCCTAAGGATCTGAAAGGTCCCTTCATTCATCCTCCTCATCAGAGTGGTGAGAAAACAGAAAATTATCCTTCTCTCCCTCCCTCCCCTCCCCCCAACTTTCTACTTCTTCCCTATCCTTTACATTTCTGAAACCATAAATTCAGTCATTGCTTTTGGAAGTGGTATGTCGTTCTAATCCCTATGTCACTGCTATAATTTATTTCAATCAGCAAAAACCTACCTTCTCTCCCTCCCACTGACTCTCCCCACCCCCAGATGAGAAAGAAACAAAACAAAAAACAAAACATAACCAGTTATAAACACATAGTCAAGCAAAGCAAATTTTTGCACTGACCACATCCAAAAAACATGTCTTTCTTTGGCATTCTTGAGTTCATTATCTTTCTGTCAGGAAGCATGGGTAGCATATTTCATCACAAATCCTCTTAGAATAATGGCTGACTAATATGCTGGTCAGAGTTCTTGAGTCTTTCAAAGTTGTTTTTCTTTCCAGTCTTGTTGTTATTGTGTAAGTTGTACTCTTGGATCTGCTCGCTTCATTCTGTGTTCATAAAAGTCTTCCTAAGTTTCTCCGAAACCATTCCCATCATCCCTTTTTGTTATATAGCACAACAGTAGAATGAAAGCTTCATAAGGAAGGATTATCTTCATTTTCGTATTTGTATCTCCAGTGCTTAGTACCTTGTTTGGCCAATGATAAATGCTTTTCTCATTTACGTATTCATTCATCATCATCATAGTAGTATTATATATTACTACTAATCTGCTAATAATAGTATTGACTATCTACTAATAATCTACTACTGCTACTAAAACTACTAACAATAGTATGTTATACTTTACAATCTATAAAGTATTTTCTCATAACATGTTGAAGTAGATAGTGTAAGTATTATTATTACTGTTTTAGTGATGAGGAAACAGATTTAGAAAGATGAAGGTTAGTCCAAGGTTATGAGACAAATAAGTAGCAGAGCTGATTGTGACTCATGCCCTGGTCTGCTTACTAAACGCTCAGTGCATGCAAGTTAGCCTGTTCCAGACACAAAGGAAAAAAGAAAAAGTTAAGTGATTGCTAAGTGTGGGATATGAAAATGTCCCATGGGTCTGTGCTTGACCCTGTGCTGTTTAACATATTTATAAAAAACATCAACCTGTATTTATGTATATCTACATAGATACTATATAATATATTTATAAATGATTTGTATTATAAGTACCTTGTAAGCTTAAAGGTTATATGTATGTAAACTATATTATTATTGATACTACCTATTATATTACACTACCTATAATACTAAAAACATTTGAGCCATTGAAGTAATTTATAGCTCTACTAGCTGTGAATTCATGTGCCTCTCTTCCCATAGCCCACTCTAAGTGTGTGAGGTGATAATTCAGGGTTTTAATTCGCATGCTCTCTGATTATTTGTGATTTTGAACATTTTAGATAGTTATTAGTTCTGATTTATTCTTTTTGAAAATTGCTTCTATCCTTTGATCACCTCTCTAGTGATCAATGGTTCCTATATATGACACTCTGTGGGTATGTGCTGGTATGTATGTGTGTATATGTATATATATACATATATGTATGTGCATATAGACACATGTATGCATGTATGTGTGCATATGCATGGGTATGTGTATATATGTATGGTCTTTTGTGTGTATATATGTATTTAAAATATTAAATGATCCTTATTTAGATGTCAAGTCCCTATAGATTTTGTATTTCAGATATCAGGGCTGTGTGATAGAAAGTGAGTGTTAGAGTGGAAAGAGTATTAGATTTGAAGTCAGGAGACCAGGATTTGAACTTTATTTTTTGCCATTTAAAGTTTTGTGTGATCTTGGACAAATCACTTAGTCTTTCTGGTCCTTAGCTTCCTCATCTGTAAAATGAGGAAATTGAGAGTTATATCTTCTGTGGTCCCTTCCAAGTTTAAATTTATGATCTTTTAATTCCCCCCACCATTCACAGCTTTCATTTTAATTTTAGATGCATTGCTTTTATTTGTTCAATGCCTTTAAAATTTTAGATCATTAAAATTTTGTTTCATCTTTTTTAGTCATTTCTATCCTCTTTATTATAATTCTCCCCCTCTCCTGTATATTTGAATGATTGTTTTACATAGGCTTTCAATTTTTTTTAATGGTTTGACCAGAAAATATTTGAAAGCCCAGTGCTTGCTTATTCTATTATTTCTGGTTTTTATGTCAGCTTATTTCTCCTTTCCTTTCCTCTCTACCATGACCTTTATGAATGGTAGGGGAAGAGATTATGGAGAAGGAAAGACAACTGCCCTTGAAATGAAGTCATTACTTCCTTGAGGACAATTCTTTTTTAAAAAAAAAAATCCACTTTAGTCATTCAAACATGGAATAAAACTCTTTAACACTTGACTTACTCTGTTATTTTTCTTGAAAATGCTTGTATGTGACTCAAATGAGGTACCCAAATGTTTGGTCTCTTCAGAGTTAGAAATGGAATCAAGCTCAATATGATTATATATCATCATCTAATTAAAGGAAGGAAACAATGCATTAAGAATTTGTTGTTCAGTCATTTTAGGTCAGTCGTTTAGTCTAAATCAAACATTTTAAGCTGTTTAGTTCAGTCATTTAGTTCAGATAATATTTAGTTAGTTGTGTCTGACTCTCTGTGACCCCGTTTGGGGTTTTCTTGTCAAAGATACTGGAGTGTTTTGCCATTTCCTTCTCCATCTCATTTTACAGATGAGGAAACTGAGGCAAACAAGGTTAAGTGACTTACTCCAGGACTCTGTCCACTGTGCCACTTAGTTGCTTTATGTTAAGAATAGAATGTAACATAATAGGAAAAGTAGAGTGTGTTTTTTTAAAAACTGCATCTAGACCAGGCATGATGGTGCATACCTGTAATCCCTGACATTTGAGAGGCTCATTCTAGTGGACTGCTTTAGCTCAGGAGTTCTGAGCTACAGTGAGGTTAGTCCAACTGCGTATTTGAATTGAAACTGGCATCAATATGGGGCACCCCTAGGAGAAAAGGACCATGAAGGCATCTAAAGAGGACTAAACCAACTCAGAGTGGAAACAGAGCAAGTTAAAACTTCTTAGTGGGATTGGGATCTAGTGGGATTGGGTTTATGAGTGGCTGCTGTACTTCCAGGCTAGGTAAAATAGGAAGACCTATTCTAAAAAACCTGCCTACAAGTATTGTACCATGATTAATTTAGGTATAAACATATACTTCCCAATAAGTTACAGATTTATTTGGTCCATTTTATGTGGTTTGTTTCTTATAAGACTCTAGCTTACTTTTATGGGATGCAATTCACATTGTCATTGAGATTAAGCACTTTATTTTAAAATTGCATTAAAATGTTGTTTTCTAATCTAAAATATTACATCTTTTAAAGTTGAATTAATATTCACTGGGACTCCGAAGGACATTTAGGTGTTGGACTAGTACTTAACTAGTACTAGTGTGTAACAGCTTTTAGTTTTGTATTTTTCCAGGGTGGTAAGGGAGTAATAGTGTCTTGACACTTGTGGAAACTAACTAGCGTCTCACATCATGGAAAATTTTTTAGTGAAACTAATCCAGTTCTGGAGAACATTAAATAAAAACAAACATCCAGTTCTGTCTCATCAAGAAATATCTCCTAAATTTTACCAATATATAAAGGACATTTGTACTAAATAGTATAATGTGATATAGTGAAAATAACATGGAACTTGGAGTCCAGAGACCTGAGTGTAAATACTAGCTGTAACACCTGCAAACTTTACCTTCTTTTACCCTTTTACCAATCCGTAGCTCAATGGACACAGCTGTAAAATGCAAATAATAGTACCCATAGCCTTCAGTCATTTTTCAGTCATGTCTGCCTCTTCATTACCCTCTCTGTGGTTTTCTTGGCAGAGATACTGGAGTGGTTGGCTATTTTCTTCTCCAACTCATTTTTTAGATGATAAAACTGAGGCAAATAAGGTTAAATGACTTCCCCAGGGTTGCACAGCTACTAAGTGTGTGAAGCTGGATTTGAACTCAGGAAGATGAGTCTTCCTTCCCCCAGGTCCCTACTCTATCCACTGCACCACCTAGTTGCCAAATAGTTCCCATAATGCCCACTTAATCGAGTTGTTTTGATGAAGTCACCTTGTAAACTTACCAAGTGCTATAGAAATGACTCTTTTTCATATAAATAGTAAAATAGTCAAAACAAGTAGGCCTAACTTCATCAGGTGAATCAACAACCATTTATTAAGCACCTACTACGTGCAAGGTATTATGTGAATTGGCAGGGATACAAAGACATGAATGAAACCGTTCCTACTATGTACAGTCTAGCCAAGCGAGACGTCTACAAATAGAGTTATATGCAAAAATAAATGTAGGGTGATGGGAGGGGTAAAGGCCCTACCAACTAGTGAGCTTAGGAAAGGCATGGTATAGAACAGGGTATAGAAGGTGGCTTTGAGTTAAGTCTTGAAGGAAGCCATTCCTTGAGAAAAAGAGGACAAGAGGACATTTCAACCACTGTCAACCAGAAAAAACACTGATAGGAGATAAAATTTGTAGTTTTGTGTATACGCAACATCAAGAAAGATGAGTTTGGCTGGTCCAATATGTGCAGAGAGGAATAATGTATAATAGAGGCTGAAAAGGGTGGTTGGGGCAGGTTGTGAAGAGCCTTAAAAGACAAAAGAAAGAGTTTAAAATGGTAATAGGGAACTCAAGGCATGTATAAAGTAGGGAAGTAACATAATCAAAGGAGTATTTAGATGGCACAGTGCTGACCCTGGAATCAGGAGGACCCGAGTTCAAATCTGGCCTCTAATACTTACTAGCTGTGTGACCTTGGGCAAGTCCTTTAACCTTATTTGCCTCATTTCTTTATCTGTAAAATGAGCTGGAGAAGGAAATGGTAAACCTCTCCAATATTTTTGTCAAGAAAACCCCAAATGAAGTCACAGAGAGTTGGAAATGACTGAAGCAACTCAACCATAACATTGTCAAGATTCCATTTTATTTTTCCTCCAAATGATATGAAGTGGATTTTCTTTGCAGGGGGAAAAACAAACAAAAACCCAATTTCTATCTATTGCCTGTACTTCTTTTTATGTATGTAGCAGACTTTGCAGGGGGTAAAAGTGGTGGTAACATGAACAGGGATGAGAAAGACCTGCCTGGGGTATGTGGATTGGGCAGTAATAGCAGTTGTTCACACTTGGCACTTAGACTGAGAATAACAGGAAAAACAAAACAAAACGCCATCATCTGTTTTCTTTCAGCTTGTCCCCAAGAGCTTTGGGGTGAGCCCTCATGAATCATTTGTCATTGTTGTCAAGTAAAAGCTCTCTGATTCATGTGAGAATGAGATCAGAACTATGCTGTGTCATATGCTGTACACGTCCTGAGCTACAAGTCAGCTTGGTTTCTGAGCTGTATGAACATATTCCTCTGCCCTTAATGAAAGTTTACACTGTAGCACATTTGGACATTATTAAAAGTTTCCGGTGAAACATTTTATTTTCCCTTCTTTTTTACTTTTCTCTCTCATTTTAAAATTTTCTGACTTTTTTTTATGAATGTTACAAAACAAACAAGGATTTGAGGGACTTCCTGGTACATTTGGGAAAAGCACAGACTGAAATCATTGGGTTCAAATCCACTTCTGATGTTTGACCAAATTACTCAGACTCCCTTGGCCTCATGATCTTCCTTTGTAAAATGACTTAATGGATACAACACCTGGCTGGAGTGAGGAAGACCTGAGGTCAAATTTAGACTCAGACACTATCTGTGTGACCCTAAGCAAGTCACTTAACCTTGTTTGTCTCAGTTTCCTCATCTGTACGGTGAGGTGGAGAAGCAAATAGCAAATCACTCTAGTATCTTTGCCAAGAAAACCCCAAATGAGATCACAGAGAGTCAGACATGAATGAAAAATATCTGAACAATGATAAAAGGCTCCTTCCAGTTTGAAGGCTGGGATCCTCTGATAACTCCCAGTCCCTCCACCTGTGCTTCGAACTTCAACTAGTCTATTATGCTAGCAGAAAAATGTTTTCCAACTTCATAAATAAAAGAATAATTGTATTATTGCATTATATGTATTATTATTCTTTTTATTACTTATTAGATCACTAGGATGACTGGCCACATGTACTGCTTTTTCAAAATGTCTCAAAATAATGCTTACTTTTTAGAAACAGCATTCTGAAGGTAATTTTCCCAGTTCCTCTACAATCACTCCCCAAGTTACAATTATCCTGTTTATGAATATCTGTGGATACCAACAAAGTTTCATAAGCAAAGAGGAAGGGGGTGGGGAGAGGGAGGGAGGGAAGGATGGGGAGGGGGAGGAAGGGGGATAGGAGAGGAACAGGGAGAGGGAGAGGGATGGCATCTGTTCCCAGGACACTATAGTTTGTCACCCATACTTGCTAGTGGTATCCCTGCTGAGAGTGAGGGATGGAGCTTTCTGCCCCCACCTTCTCTAGATCCTCCTACTCCTCCCACTGCTCCCCTCCCTCATCCTTCCTGTCCCTATTCTCACCCTACCATTTCCCCTCACGCCACCCCACCAACCAACTAAGCCCATTTATTGACTAAAAGAAAACAAGTCAGTTAAGTGACTTGGTCTCAGGGATCCTGCTTTTCCTCCTCCTATCTCCACAGAAGGGGAGGAAGAGGGAGGAGTGACCAGGACAGGACAAGGCTATTTATGCCCTGGTGCAATTTCTTTGCTTCAGCGTAAAGACTGGGTGAGGCATTCTGATCTCCCAACACCAAGCTTAACAAATGAACTTTTGGAAGTAGACCCCACCCCTCTTATAAGGTTGGAGCTAGATGACTCTTGCTTAATAAGACTTTTAAGTGAATACTGTGTTCAATTTGATCCTCTTTTGGCAGCATGAAAAAATCATTAGTGATCTAGCCTCAAAAACAAGAAGACATAGGTTTCTGGTCCTGTCTCTGACCATTAGATGCCGCAAGACCCTAGACAAATTGTTAAAATTCTTAGGGAACTATCTAACAACTGTAAGTTTCAGAGTTCATCCAGAAAAAAGAAGGGGGAATAAGCATTTATGTAGCTACTATACTATATGTAAGGCACCCTGCTAAGTGCTTTTCCAAATATCATCTTATTTGATGTTCACAACTTGGTAAGGCAGATGCCATTATTACCTCCAGTTCACAGTTGAGGAATGTGAGGCAAACAGGGTCATACAGCTAATAAATTGTCCAGGAATTTCTTCTATCAATGAAATAGCAGCTCTAATCCTTTAGCTGTTCAGTCATTTTAGTCACATCCTACTTTTTCTGGCCTCATTTTGGATTTTCTTGGCAGAGATACTGGAGTGGTTTGTCACTTCCTTCTCTGCCTTATTTTACAGATGAGGAAACTGAGGCAAACAGGGTTAAGTGACTTGCCCAGGGTCACACAGCTAGTAAGTGTCTGAATTCACATTTGAACTCAGGTCTTCCTGATTGCAGGCCCTGTGCTCTCTCCACTGGACAACCTAGCTGCTCTTCTTAATTGGAGGTTTTGGAGTTCATGGCTCTCCCCTTTGCCCTCTCCCTAATCAGAGAAACAAGGTGGTGATGGAATAGAATACTAAAGTTAATGAGATCTTGCAGGAGGGGAAATTCCAAATTAGGAGCTTCCTTGGGATTGGGAAAAAGAGAAGTCTCAAAGTAGTGCAACCAGGTGCGAACTGAGCTCCCTCCTTAATTAACCATGACATCATCTTGTTTTAGCCTTTAAGCAGGTGAGGCATTGCCCTTATTTTATAGAGGAAGCAACTGAGGAAGAAATGTCAAAATGAATTGATATAATATAGTCCAAAGAACATGACAGGTTGATTTAAAAACAAACTTAAGATCTGTGTGACTGGTTTCCATTTTAAACTCCCCCACCCCCAGCTCCTCTGTAGTCTTATATCAGGTAAAATTTACCATATATGTGTGTGTAAAATTTATATATGTGTGTGTGTATGTATATATATATGTATATGCATATATATTTACACATGGAGTTAGTAGAATAATCACTAATTATTTTTTCTGAATTTATTATTTTATTTGTTTTCAGTTTTCAACTATCACTTCCCTAAGTTCCAAATTTTCTCCTTTTCCCTCCCCACTCCCTCTCCATGCAGTCTTATATGGGTACTACACATGCATATCTATTAAACATATTTTCACATTAGTCATATTGCATAGAAGAATTAAAACGAATGGGAGAAACCATGAGAAAAACAAAACATAACAAAAGAGAAAATAGCTTTATTCTGCATTCCAACTCCATAGTTCTTTCTCTGGATGTAGATGGCATTTTGCATCATGAGTCCTTTGGAAGTGTTTTAGGTCCTTGCATTGCTAATCGCTAATTATTTTTAAAAAAACAAGTGGTTAATTTTCTTTTTTAAGAGGATAGATGGTGAATCTTCTCTAGAAGTAATCATGAAAGAACTTTTTTTTGAGGACTAGGATATCTTACTCATTTTTGTATCCCCTTCCTCTCCCTACAGTGTCATGTGGATAGGAGGTCTGAGTAAATATTTGTAGACTTAAATTTGTTGGATTCCTGGACATAGTCAGATGAATTATTTGACCTCTGAAGGTCTCCAGGCTGTTGTTTCAAAAATTCAGGGAGTCTATGAACTGAACAGAATAGTTTCTTCTTTGTAGTATTCATGGGTCTGACCAAAGCAGTTGTGTTAGTAACTGGCTCCCAGTCCACCATGGTAGAGCTTCACACTGGGTGATCTGATGCCATTTAGGATGCTGGTGATTGACAGTACTGTTTTCTCAAAGTGTGTTTCCGTTTGAGATGTCCATTTCTTTTAATTGTATGAAACTTCTCTAGCCACTTCTGTTTTCATGATACCTTCAACTGAGCAAAATTAACTAAACATGAAACAGTAAAAAAACAACCAATATTTATATGAGGAATTTTATACCATTTGATACTCACAGAGACTCTTTAAGGAAGATCTTATGCGTATTGTTATTTTACAGATGAGGTCAGCCTAACACCAGCACTCAATTCAGGTTTGATTTGGGGGTGAAATGGAGCATTCTTAAGTCACTGTTAACAAAAAAGGAGGTTTGTTCTATTCAGAAAGGATACGCAAAAAGAAGATATAACTTTACCTTTGGCAGACATAGCCTGAATCTTCTCCCTGTCAAGCACCTACCAAATCTGAGAAACCCCAGGCCTTACTGAGGTGGAACTTTTTATGCCCTTGGGTCAACCGGAAGCAGAGGTCAGTCAGATCCCTTGCCTCCTTTTAGGAAAAATTAATCCCTGTCCTAGGAGGGAAGGAAGAAGCCTAGGACTGATCCATGTTTGAGGAAAACACTGGTAGGTATTTGTCCTTTCCCTGAGGAAATATGTAGTAGCATTTTATATTACTATAGCATTATAATTTTCCCCAAGATATTGTATATTAGGGAAAACAGATCTTTTCCCTTTTATCTTCATTTCCTTTTGGAGCTGTTGTTTGAGGCAGTCCAGAGGTAACTTTGCTCAGTTGACCCAGGGGAGATGATAAGGAAGGGAGGAAAATATTGGGAAGGAATGAATATATACCTCTGAGTACTTCAACCAGTAGAGGGTTGTTGATAACTACAATAATGGACAAATTCCTGCATTCCCCTTTCTGGAGCCCAGTCCAAGCACTGCTTTATGGCATGATGTAGGTACATGTGCCTGAGAGGAAGGCAGTCCCATGGAGTTGAGCTTTTAGCACTCTGTGAGTCTTTACATATGCCCATCAATTTGTCACTAAAACTTTTATGTTTTGAATCTTACAGTTTTTGGTGCACAGAAAGGCTGATGATGTCTACATAGAAGGTCCTCAAAGTGACCATTGGTCATTCCTCTTCCTCAAGAGGAATCCTCTTAACACAAGAGTTATGATTGAAATTTTTATGGGTAGCTTATTAAAGGAACATAAAATCTCTTCATTTCTGCCCATCATTTCCACCTATCATTAGAGGCTCAGCCACCTGTTCCACTATACCTTCTTTGATCACACCAGCCAAGAATGCTGGTGATTGACATTACTGTTTTCTCAAAGTGTTTTTCTGTTTGAGATGTCAATTTCTTTTAATTGCATGAAACTTCTCTAGCCACTTACTGTTTTCATGATACCTTCAACTGAGCAAAATTAACTAAAAATGAAACAGTAATAACAACAACCAATATTTATATGAGGAATTTTAGGACACATTGTAGGTATGACAGCATTCTTGCTTCTCTCTCTGATAACTATGTAATGGTCAGACAATTGGATCTGTCTGTTCATCTATGATATATGTATTTCTTATGGTCAGAGAGTTGGAAGCTCTTTCTGTTGGTCTTTATTTCTCTGCTTGTATTTTCTCTGTTGGTGACTATAATTAAAGAAGATTCTTGACCCCCCAAAAGTTACCTTTCTTTTAGAAAAGCAGATCTAAGAACTTGTGCAGCAGGCTCTTCTGTGCATGCTAGCGTGCTTACTATGACATACAGTTATTTGTGTGTGTGTATATATATATATATATACCCCATCTTTCCTTTTAGATTGAAAACTCTTTAAAAGAAGGGATAATATCTTGTACTTCTTTGTAGCCACAGTAGTACATAGCACAAGGCCTTGTACATAATTGGTATTTAGGAAATAATTACTGAATAATGAATTTGTGATGTGTCATAATACAGCCACCATTTTGAAATCTTTACAAATAACAAAAGTTTATCATTCGGAGAGATTTTGGATCTTTCAAACATTCCCCTTAATTCTGAGAGTATTTCACCATAGTGTTTTTCCCCAAAGGACTTTATAACCACAGGATTAGACCTAGAAATTGACTAATGCTTTAATTCATAGGTTTCCAGGTTTTCAATGAAAAATACAGAATGCAGAACAAGTTCTATGACAGAAACTAGTTGATGACTCAAGTCTCTTGAAATTCTCAAGAGTAAATACCTACTTAATAATTTCAAGGATTTGGGGTGACTATTTATGGTAAAACCACCTGAATTTCTCAAAATAAATGAAAACATTTATTTTGCTAATAATTATAATTCATTATAATCACAGTTTGAGCACATTAAGCTCATTAAGCATTATCATGGTTTTGGTTGTTTATATATTTTCATTTTTAGAGGGTAAAAGGGTTGAAGAATTATAAACAGTGTAGCCCAAATGCCATCTGGCCTTCCTGTTGGTCTTCTGATCAAGAGAATCAGCAGTACATGAAGAAAATCTTAAGACTGCAGTTGATTTTTTATTTTTACTTGGTCTGAGCATTACTGTGCTGATTTTAAATGTTTTTTTTGAACACTTAAAAAAAGCCAGTCCCTCTCAACTCTTCTGCATGCTTTAGAGATCTTCAATATTTGTTGTTCATGAGTATTTGTTTTTTGTTATCACTTTTATCTCGGCACGTCATGCTATTGAACTCATCTACCAAATAACCAAACACTAAAACAAGTTGAAAACAATATTGGAAATAGAGTAAAATATTGTTGTTGTCCTGACTCGTCAGTTTTTTTAATGGTTAAAATGAGATAATGAAACTGCTTTATGCTCTGGACTAAAAAGCCTTACTCAGTCATGATCTGAGTTGCTTAGGCACAGAATTTAATTCCTCCTTCTGTGTTTGCTTTGTTATGACAGCTAAAAAGTAAACCAGATTACAGGTGAGTGGAGACTCAGATTTGATGTGTGTGTGTGTGTGTGTGTGTGTGTGTGTATGTATGTGTATTGGGCGGTAGAGAGGATATGTGTGTGTATGAAGTTGTGTCTACAAGGTTGACTGGTAGAAGTTTTTGTGCGTGACCACAAAAAAATCACCAGAATTCTGCATTAGATCACCTGGTTGTTAATCCATCTTCTCAACAATGTGAAGCCCTGTACGTATACCCTTCACCCCATTCCTTTCTGTGTCTCTGAGAAGTTACCACTTAGATTATCTCTCCTCTGCCTTAGTTTTCAATTCAATTTAGTATTAAATATTGGCACTGTGTTCCAGGCATTGTACTAGGCATTGAGGATACAAATAAGAAGAAAGATAAATTGCCCTCAATTAACATGCCATGTAATGTGGGAAGACAACTCAAAAAAAAAAGGAAGTGGCACAGGTCAAGGTGAGGAGGGAGAAGGAAAGACATTTTTCAGTCTCTCCTTATCCACTGAGTTCTGTCCACTAACTTCCAGATTTCCACTTGATCCTCTCAAGTAATTGTCCTATATCAACCCTCCATTTCAAAGCCAAATTTCTAGAAAACTTCCCACTCACTTCTCCACTCCTCATCATCTGGATTCAGTCCCTGACATTCCACTGAAATTGGTGTTCTTAAAGTCATCAGTCTTTTATTTCTTAACAACTTTTCTTAGTGGCTCTAATCCCATGTACTTTCCTTTTTTTCTTCACCAAATCATTTGACACTATTGACCCATATACTCTCTCCTCTTTGGGTTCCTGTAATGCTATTCTGTCCATGTTCATTCTCTTCCTACCCATCTGACTGCCTTCTTAGTTTCCTTTACCAGATCATCATTCATGATTCATCTTATATGTGCATGTATTGTCTATTGCAAATCTCCAAGTAGATTTCCATAATAATCTCAAACTGAACATCAGAATGAACCAAGTGAATTTTCACTTCTCATAACCTTCATCCCCCTTCTTCACATTTCCTTATAGTTGCTTTCTAGCAGCCCCTCAGGTGTGCAATCTCTAGCCTTCCTTCTCCCACCCCCACACTTTCCTCCTCACATTTGTCATCTTGTTCAACATGTTCAACATGTTCTTGTTGAACATGTTGACAACATGTCACATCTGTTCCCTTCTATCCAGAGCATAACCAACCTTGTCCAGCCCCCTCATCACCTCTCACCAAGACTATTACAATTCTTTTCTAACTGGATTCCCTTCATCTAGTCCAGGGCTGGGGAAGCCACAGCCTCAAGGCCACATGTAGTCCTCTAGATCCTCAAAGGTGGCCCTTTGATTGAATCCAAACTTCACAGAACAAATCCCCTTAATGCAAGGATTTGTTCTGTAAAACTTGGACTCAGTCAAAAGTCTGCATCTGAGGACCTAGAAGACTACATGTGGCCTCGAGGCTGCAGGTTTCCCATCCCCTATCTAGTTTCTTCCCTTTTTTAGTTCATTTTATTATTACATTATATAATATAAATATGTAGATAGATAGTTTTTATTTATCTGTGTACATATCACATCCCTCTATAGACAATAAGCTCCTTGAGGACTGGACTTTCTAGTTTTTGTCTTTGCAGCTTCAACCTCTGGCACAGTGTCTGACACACAGGAGATCCTTAATAAATGCTTTTTGAATTGAATAATAATAATACCGTATATCTGTGTAGCTCTTTACAGTTTACAAAATATTTTGACTCACAATAACAATTCTGTGTGGTAGGTAGGAGAGGTAGTAGAACTATCAGGATTTTGGGATGAAATTGGACTTGCAGTTTCATTGGTTTAGGAATTTTTTATGAGGGAACTGTCTACCCATATAGACTGGCACCTGATCTATTGTAACTTAAAGTCTTAGAAAGTTGTTTGGTGCATTGAAAGGTTAATGGATTTGTCCAGGGTCATATAACATGGAACAAAGTGAGATTTTAAATCAGGTCCTCCAGCCTCAAAGGCCAGTTTTTTTCTATCCATTATGTAATGGAGCCTCTTATCCCTGCTTTACAGATGTGAAAACATGTTCAGAAAGGATATGTGTTTTTACTAGAGGTCATAAAGTGGCAGAAATAGGACTCAAACCTCAATTCTAAGCCTCTATTTTTCCTAATATAGCTGTAGTAAATTGGATATGATGGGATAAAATATGAAAAATATATTTTATTCTGTTTTCAGTTTGTTTTTGAGTTTCAATATAGTTTGAAACATAGTTTGAAACAAACAAGTCTATATCCGAATTTCAGAAACTTCGCAATTGATTAGTGCTTCCAATTTGATTTCAAGTTCTGATAATATTCGAATTAAGTTCTTACCTTAAAGTAATCATAGTTGTTTTGATGTTTAACCAAATTGTTTTTATTGATTTCCAAATAGTTCATTTAATTGTCAAAGGCATCCAGTACTTAAATGGACTTTTTAAATTTTGTGAATATTTTCTCAAATTTTTAGATAATTAAATTATCTAAATTTTTAAAATTAATTATTAATTTATAAAATTAATAAAGTATTAAACAGAACAGCTATAATTCACATTTTATAAAATGTGATTCTGTAAATCTGGGCAAATCAAATTAATTTTACATTGTATTATAATAAATACTAGGTGAAATATTTTAAAAATCCCTTTATAATGACATATATTTGTTGTTGTTTGGTTGTGTCTGACTTTTCATAATCCCATATAGGGTTATCTTGACAATTTTACACAGATACATACATATGTATGTATATCCATGTGATATTCCCTTATCTGTTTTGTAAATTCTTAATTTTAGTATATAGAATTTCTTAAAGTGGAGCACAGACATTTTACTATAACCAGCTTATCAATAAACAGTAAGTAAAAAGATAAAAGTTGGAAATCTATCTATCTATTACAAAACCATATTAAAAAATCCCTTCTTAAGCAACAATAATTTCCTGGCTTAACTTTTGTATTAAAACTATGACTGGAACCAACTACATTGTTTCAGTAAGGTTTAGGAGAGGGTAGAAGAATGTGGGGAAAGACATGTTAACTTCATTTTCTCTGAGGGGTTGCCCATTAGGATGTCAATAATCTTAGTACAACATGGGCCACATAAGTTAGAAATTGAGAAAGCAAAAGAGGCTGACTAGGAAAAGCCTAAAAGTCAAAATGGATGAGATAGAAAAAAAAATCTTATTCTGGAAGGAAAAATAGAAAATAGTATGTGTTTGGTGAAAGTAGATGTAGGAGGCAATTAGACGAATAGAACAGGATACTTAGAAAACAGGGCCCAGGGAGGTTAGCCATCTCCCTCACTTCTAGAGGGGAAAAAACACACAAACAAATGGTAGCTGTCTTTTAGAAGTTCGGAAAATCCAGGGATCAGGGAAGAATGTGAAGATAATTGAAAGAAAAGAGCAAAATGGATTAATATACTAGTTTTCCAAAGACATATTAAACCTGCCTAAATTTCTACTCTGACTTCTCCAGGGAAATCAAACTGGAGGTACTGGACCTCTTGGGGAATAATATCCCTATAACGTAACATAATTTAAAGTTGATACTGCAAGTTGAAGTTTATTTTTTTCTAATAATTATGCTCGGAGAAGGACACAGAAATTGCATTTTGGAGTGACAGAAAAGGAGTTATTTTAGAAAGAAATTTCCAACAGCTATGGAGTATTTGACAGTAGTTGCTAAAGTAAAACTGAAAATGCTCCAAGCTGCATAAATGATTTAAATCAGAACAAGTCTTTTATTAAGCACCAACTGTATATTTGATGCAGTGGGGGATTCCTTTTCTGTCCAAACCATGACCTACCTTTCTTCCCTTCCCCTATAATCTCTCCCGCTTTGGGGAGTATGAGTTGTAGATTTTTGATTTGAGTGTCAATTTTACCAAGGAGTAATTATGAATTTGGAAAAGGTTACTACCTATCAGATCCTGAACCCTGTTTAGAAAGTGGAGAGGGGATGAAGGAACTAAATGTAAAGAGTAATGGTTGATTGCCATGGGTCTTTCTTTGGTTTCTAACATGATCTGAAATAACTTCATTAATTTGGACAGCAGCTGGAGCTGTGATTATCATGGCTCGTATGCATTCTGTAGTGCTCTTATTTCCTTTCCTTTTCATTAAATTCATTGTCTTCTGGAATTCTTTAGTGTGTGATCTTCCTCATTATTTATTATCAGGGACTTTTTATAGTTTTTTACAATAATCTGTTGCATTTTTTCTTAAGTTAATGTTAATTTTCAAGCATTCTGAAATCTGTTTCATGCATGTATGTTCTTTGTCTCCAACAAGGTTATAAATTTCTTTAAGGTAAGGAGCCATGCATTCTCTTTCCATCTAGCATCGCTGTTGTTCGTTCATTTTAGTCATGTACACCCTTCATGACCCCATCTGGTGTTTTCTTGGCAAAGATATTGGAGTGGTTTGCCATTTCCTTTTCCAGTTCATTTTACAGATAAGGAAACTGAGACAAGCAGGTGAAGTGACTTGGCCAGGGTCACACGTCTGGTAAATGTCTGAATTCGGATTAGATTCAGGTCTTCCTGACTCCAGGCCCACTATTCTATCCACTGCACAGTTCTTTTTTGCATGGTTTTTTTCACTGTAGATAGCTAGGCCCAAGGAATAAAGATACACCCATGCCTCAGATCAGACTGTAATTAGGGGTATTGATGAAAATCACAGAATCATAGAATATCAGAGCTGGAAAAGATCCTAACGTGTCACGAACCCCTTGACAGTCAAGTAAAACCTGTGGGACCCCTTCTCAGGCTAATGTTTGTAAATGCATAAAATGAAATATATAACATTACAAAGGAAATAATTTATATTAAAATAGTCATCAAACTATTAAAATAAATAGGTTTATGTACAATGACCTGTGTTAGTTATAATCCATTAGATTGTCAACTTGTAAAGGGCAGAGATTGTCTTTTGCCTCCTTTTTAATACCCAGAGCTCTTAGCGCAGTGTCTGGTATATTATAGACCCTTAAGAAATGTTGATTGATTGATTTAGAGTTTACCCAGTATGACCTCCTTTAATAAACAAGAAAGCTGAGTTCCGGAGTGATTGACTTCCCCAATTGTCACACAGCTGGTTAATGAGCCCAGAATACAGATTTCCTGACTTATCATTTCTTTTCACTAAGCTTTTTACTTTACCACCTTAAAGGAAGGATGATACTGTTGCTTGGCTGGCTTGTCTTTGACTAAGGCAGCTTATTATAAAGGTATCTATTCAGAGGATTCACAGGATCTTAGATTTAGAGCTGGAATGAAATTTAGAGATTACTGAGTCCCATCTCCTAGTTTTACAGATAATGAAACTGAGGCATAGAGTAGCTTAGCCAGTCACAAGACTTTTTTGTTGCCATTTGGTTGTGTCCAGTTCTCCTTGATCACTTTTGGGGTTTCTTTGTCAAAAAAATGCTAGAGCGGTTTACCATTTCCTTCTCCAGCTCATTTTACAGATGAGGAAACTGAGGCAAAAATGGTTAAAGGACATGCCCAGAGTCGCACAGGCGGGAAGTATCGGAAACCAGATTTGTACTCAGGTCTTCCTGATTCTGCATCCAATTTTTTATTCACTAATTGCCTGTTTTTCATTGGAAGACCTTTGTTTCCATGATCATCAGAAAGATTACTTCTTTGCATGGATGTAATCCCTTCCAAATTTTAAGACCTTTCTCTTTAGAGCCCTAAAATCAACTTACATAGAAACAGACCAATATAGAAAATAAAATTGATGGGAGAGCACAGGAATCAATGTGGTAAATTAATATCAGAAGGTGGAGGGACTGTTAACTGGGCCAGTTCTTACTTTAATTTCCTAGTTTGAGAGCAACTCATGTTCTTTATTACGTTGACGGTTTTTTAGTTGCTGTAAAAGGTTATATTTTATCCTTGGTTTTTGCTTGCTATTTTAAGTAATTTGTAGAGTGATGTTTGGCTGCTATTGTTTATTCAATTATATGGTAAATCCAGGCATATCTCTTTTTATCAACTTTAGAGCACTCTGAATATTTTTATGGATTTCCTGGACTCTGAAATTTTTTTTCCTGTAGTAACAAAACAGCTAAATTAAAGTGGAGCTATTTATGCATTTAAAATTCCACATCATGTTGTCGTGCTTGGCTGAAGCTACATTGCAGTGGCATTTAAAAATTAAAACAAAACCACCACGACAACCAAAAAACCCAACATCCAGCAAATGAAATTTGGGGTATTGATATTAATAGATATTCTGGATGGATGCAAGGGGAGGAGTGTGGAAAGAATAATAAAGGCAGCATTGATTTGCTAATTAATTCCACAAATAACGGGATTTACTTCCTGCTTTGAAAATGTGCTTTAGTATCCCAGCCTCTTTTTAAACTTTTGACTCTGCTTGGTTCTCTTTATCTTGTCTTGAATTTGTATTAGACTGCTGTGCTTCCTTGGTGATGGGCTGTCTTTTCTGTCAGTGTTGTGGAGTTCATGGTTGTCCTCCTCAAGGCCTGGTTCCTTTTTGCCTGCGTGAAGCCTCTAACACCTGCTGTGACTGCTGTTCCTGCCTCACTGTGGGCCTACAGGAACACCCCCTCCCACTGGGGACCTTGGCCACCACTTGGATTGTGATTTGGCCCTTTCTGATTCCTACTGTGAGGGAGCTAATGCCTGGAGATTTACTGTGAGTGCTCTGAAGCTTGTGAATATAGTTAGCCTAAACGTTGCCCCGGGTCAGCATCTTATGTGTGCCCCTATTTACTGCTACAAAGCCATCCAGACCTCCTATCATAAGGAGGTGACCTGTCTAGCCCAGTGGGTTTGTTTATTATAGGCTAATGTCAATGACTAAAAGCAGCCAACAGCAGCCCCAGCACTTGCCCCATTTCATCTTTTCCAGGCTTACTCTCAGAGAGGTGATATGATGTGACTTATAAGGAGTGCTCTTTAAAGATAACCTATCAGCAAAATTTATTTCTCTATTTTTTAAAAATCATTTTTATTTCATTAAGTAGTTCTCAATTACTTATAAATTTTTAACAATCATTTAAAAAAATTTTGAGTTCCAAGTTCTCTTCCTCCCATCCACCCTTTCCCTTCCTTGAGAAGGCAAGCAATTTGATATCATCTGTACATGTGAGGTCATACAAAACATATTTCCATATCTGTTTTGAAAAAGAAAACACGGAATAAAACAAAAAAGTAAAGAGAGTAAAGAAAAAGTAAGTCTGCATTCAGACTCCATCAGTTCTCTCTCTGGAGGTAGACAGCTCTTTTTATGATGTGTCCTTTGGAATTATCTTGGATCATTGTATTGCTGAGAAAAGCTAAATGTTTCACAGCTGATCATCCTTGCAACATTACTTATACTGTGTACAATGTTTTCCCAGTTCTGCTCACTTCATTTTGCATGAGTTCATATAAGTCTTACTAAAGTTTTTGGAAACCATCCTGCCCATCATCCTTACAGTGCAGTTGTATTCTGTCACTATCATATGCCACAGCATATTCAGCTGATCCCAAGTTGTTGGGCATCCCCTCAGTTTACAGTTCTTTGCTGCCACAAAATGAGCTCCTATAAATATTTTTGTACAGATAGTTCATTTTCTCTTTTCCTTCGTCTTTTTGGCATACTGAACAACTAGTGGTATTACTGAATCATAGGGGATACACAGTTTTATATTCCTGTGGTATAGTTCAAAATTGTTCTCTAAAATGGTTGGATAAGTTCACAACCCCATCAACAGTGCTATAGTATCCCAATTTTCCCAACATTTGTCATTTTCCTTTTCTGTCATGTTTGTCAATTTGATAGGTATGAGGTAGTATCTAAGTGTTGTTTTAATTTGCATTTCTCCAATTATTTGTGACAGAACATCTTTTCAGATGACTATTGATAGCTTTGATATCTTTTTCTGAAAACTACCTATTCATATCCTTTGACCATTTATCAATTGGGGAATAGCTCTTATTTTTATAAATTTGACTCAGTTCTCTACATATTTGAGAATGAGACCATTGTCAGAGGAACTTGCTGTAAAAATCCCACCCCACCCAGTTTTCTATTTTCCTTCTAATTTTGGTTGTATCAGTTTTGTTTGTGAAAAGCTTTTTAATTTCATCTAGGTGGCACAGTGGATAAAGTGCTGGGTCTAGAGTAAGGAAGACTCATCTTCCTGAGTTCAAATCTGTTCTCAGACACTTGTTTAGCCATGTGTCCCTGGGAAAGTTACTTAACCTTATTTGCCTCAATTTCTTCTTCTGTAAAATGAGCTGGAGAAGGAAATGACAAACACTTCAGTATCTTTTTCTAAGGAAGCCCCAAATGGGATCATGAAGTGCTGAACATGACTGAAAATGACTCAACAGCAGCAGGAATCAAAATGGGCTATTTTACATTCTCTGCTGTTCTCTGTCTCTCATTTGGTCATCAGCTCTTTCCTTATCCATACATCCTACAGGTACATTTTTCTGTGTTCCCCTCATTTATACTATCCCTTTTTATGTCTAAATAACTTATCCATTTTGACCTTATTTTTGGTATATGACATTAACGATATATGCCTAATTTATGCCAAACTGCAATCCAGTTTTTCCAGCAATTTTTGTCAAGTAGTGAGTTCTTCCCCCAAAAGCTTGTATCTTTGGGTTTATCAAACGTTAGATTACTATAGCCATTTACTGCTATGTGTTGTGTACCTAATCTATTCCACTAATCCACCACTCTATTTCTTATCTAGTACCAAACTGTTATGATGCTTTGAAGAAATGCTAGGCAGCTTTCCTTAATCTTTTTCCCCCATTAATTCCCCAGATATTCTTGACCTTTTGTTGTTCAAGATTAATTTTATTACTAATTTTTCTAGCTTTATGAAATAATTCTTTGGTTGTTTGATTGGTGTAGCCCAAAAAAGTGAAGTAACTTAGGTAGAATTATAATTTTTATTATATTGGCTTGACCTACCCATGAGTAATTAATATTTTTCTAATTGTTTAGATCTGTCTTTATATGTGTGAAAAGTGTTTTCATAACTGTATTTTTCATAATTGTATTCATATAATCCCTGGGTTTGTCTTGGCAGGTAGACTCCCAAGCATTTTACATTATCTGTAGTTATTTTAATGGAATTTCTCTTTTTATCGCTATCGCTTACTGCTGAACTTAGTTGGTAGTATATAAAAAAAAGTGATGATTTATGTGGGTAAATTTATTTTTTATCCTGTAACTTTGCTAAAGTTGTAGTTTTTCTGCTTATCACTTTTAATTAACTCTATTTTTGCATTTGCTTTGTCTGAGATCATGATTGCTACCCCTGGCTTTTTTATTTTACCTGATGCAAAATATACTCTACTCCAGTCTCTTATTATAACTCCATGTGTATCTCTCTGTTTCAAGTATCTTTCTTGTCAACAACATATTGTTGGATTCTGGTTTCTGATCCATTCTGCCACCTGCTTCCATTTTATCCCATTCACATTCACAGTTATAATTGCTAACTGCCCCTTTTCCTCTATCCTATTTTCTCCTGTTTATCTTTCTTTCTCTTTTTATCCTGCCCCTCCTCTAAAGTTTGTTTTGTTTCTGACCACTACCTTCTTTTATCTGCTCTCCCTTTTATCACTTCCCTCCACATTCTCTTGTCTCCTTCCCTTCCTGCTTCCCTGTTAGATAAGATTTCATGTGTGTATGTGTGTGTGTGTGTGTGAGAGTGTGTGTATAAAATATATTTATAATTAGTATATATATATATACATATATATATATTCCCTTTTTAAATCAATTTAGATATGAGTGAGGTTCTAGCATTGCTCACTCTACACCACCCTCACCCTTTCCACCTCCACTGTAAAAGCTCTTTCTTGCACCTCTTTTATGTGAGATAATTATTCCTGTTCTTACTCTCCTTTCCTTCTCCCAGGGCATCCATCTTTCTCACCTACTCATTTTTTTTTACATCAGTCCAATATAATTGGAATATAATTCCTGCACCTTCTTTTTATTTAGAGTCTTTCTAACTACGCTAATAATGGTAAAGTTCTTAGAAGTTACACATTTCATCTTCCTATATAGAAAGATAAACAGTTTAACCTTATTGAGTTCCTTGGGATTTCTCTTTCATGTTTACCTTTTTAAGCTTCTCTTAGGTCTTATATTTGAAAGTCACATTTTCTATTCATCTATGGTCTTTTCATCAGAAATGCTTGAAAAACCCTCTATTTCATTAAATTTCTATTTTTCCCCCTTGTAGGATTATATTTAGTTTTGCAGAATAGGTTATTCTTGGTTGCAATCCTAGCTGTTTTGCCTTCTGGAATATTATCTTCCAAGCCTTTGGCTCCTTTAATGTGGTAGCAGCTAAATATTGCGTGATATTGGCTGTGGCTCCACAGTATTTGAATGGTTTCTTTCTAGCTGCTTGAAGTATTTTCTCCTTGCTCTGGGAGCTGTGGAATTTGGCTATAATATGCCTCGGAGTTTTCATCACAGTGCTTATGGTGGCTATGAATATACCAGCACCGTTCTGAATCAAAAAATGTAATAGACTCCCTACATGGAAGCCCGAACCAAAACATTTATTCAAACATCAGAAAGCCAAATCCCAACACCAGAAAGCCAAATCCATCATAGCAACAAAGAAGTCCATCATAGTAACCAAGAAGTCTTTACACATTATCAGGTCTTCCCACAAACAGGCTCCCTTAAGCAAAATGCCCTTCTCTCACTCACAGCCAGCTGCCTGCTTCCTCTGTCCTTCCCAGCTCTGACTAGTCTGACCAACTTCCTCTCAGCTCTGCTCCAGCTCCACCTCTTTCTGTTCCACCCATTCAGCAAACTCCTCCCACCACAGGCTTCATGTGACTCAAAGTCATGTGACTTAGGCTTCCATGTGACTTAAGCAGGTCACATCAGCCTATTAATAGATGGGAAAGATCTTTCCATTATGCAAAAATGCATTAAAGTACATTAACAATACAGATCTCTTTCAGGAAGTGATCTGTGGATTCTTTCAATTTCTATTTAACTCTGGTTCTTGGATATCAGAGCAATTTTCCTGGACAATTTCTTGATGTATGTTGCCTAGACTCTTTCTTTACTGGTAACTTTCAGGTAATCTACTAATTCTTAAATTTTCTCTCCTTGATCTGTTTTCAGGTCAGTTGTTTTTCTAATGAGACATTTCACTTGTCAATCTATTTTGTTATCCTTTTGACTTTGTTTTATTCTGTCTTGATGTCTCATGGAGTCAGTAGCTTCTACCTGCCCAATTCTGATTTTTAAGAAATTTTCATTTTCAATGAGCTTTTGTGCTTCTTTTTTTTTTCCATTTGACCAATTCTTCTTTTTAAGGAGTAATTTTCATCAGTGAATTTTTGTACCTCTTTTTTCTATTCAGCTAATTTTGTTTTTTTAATGTTATTTTCTTTGGGTTTTGTGTGTGTGTGTGTGTGTGTGTGTGTGTGTGTGTGCATACACATACATATGTACCTTTTTTGCCAGCTATTCATTATCTTTTCATAATTTTCTTCCTTTGCTTTTACTTATTTATCTAATTTTTCCTTTACCAGTCTTACTTGATTTTGAAAATTCTGTCCTAGCTCTTTGGGCAAAATTAAAATAAACATAAAACCTCCTCTTCCTCTTGACTTTCCTGTTTCTGTTAATGGCACCCCTATTCTCCTAGGCTTAAAATGTCAGCATCCATTTTAATTCCTTTCCATTTTTGTGGGTTACCTCACCTCTCTTTGTCCCTATACATATATCTAGTCACTACATCCTATCAATACCACCTTAACGGTGTCTTTCCTGTCCATCTCATCCTCTCCATCTTCACTACTACCACTTTAGTACAGGTCCTCATTACTTCTTGCCAGGTCATTTACAATAGTTTTTAGCCCATCTCTTAGAGTCTTTTCTCCCCTTCAATCCATCCTACACATGAATAACAAATTGGTCTTCCAAAGCATAGCTCTGACTAGAGATACCACTTAAAAACCTTCAGTGGTTCCCCATCACCAACAGAATAAAGTTCATATTTAGTAGGTGTGGTAGCATTCAGTACCCTCTAAAGCTCAACTTTAGCTTATCTGGCAATCTCATCTCTCACTGCATGAATCCACAGCTTCTTTGCCCCAGAGAAACTGGATTTATTTGTTCCCCAAACAATTCCTGCCCCTCTCCATCTTCATATCTTTGTTCTTGCTGCTCATGGTTTAAAATTACTTCTCCTCTTCTCCTGCTCCAAAATACTCTGGCCAGTTTCTCCCCTTATTGTTATATTCTCCATGAAGCCTTCTTTGACTACTTAAGTGGGCATTGTTTCTCTACTAAAATTCCTTAGAACTTTGTTCACACTTTTCTGATTGCACTGTCCCATTATACTTTATGTGTATAGGTGTGTACTCTGTTCTCTCCTCACTATCCCACCCTGCCCTCAACTCACCCCACATACATTTTGGGTGATCCTGTTGAATATCTGGTCACAGGATCCAGATGACTCAGGAAGAGGAAGTGAGGCTGATGACATTGCACAGCGCCCCCCCCCCCCCCCCCCCCCGCCACTCAAAATAAAGTCAACTACAAGTCATGTTATCATTTCTCTGATGGCATGGTCTTCTTTGAAAATGAAGGACAAACACAACCTGTAAGTAGACCAAAGTGCCTGAGTGGGGACTGGGTAACTCAGTTCATCCTCTCCCTTCTGTCCCTCTCTCCCCTTCCTTTGGGGTTTACTGGCTAGATGTCCTTCCTTCCTTCCGCCCTTCCTCCCTGCCTTCCTTCCTTCCTCCTTTCCTTCCTTCCTTTTCCCAAAACCTTAAACCCAGTGTACTCTGAAGTCCATCGACTGCACAACAATATATCCCTGTCCAAGCTCCACTTAATGGCTGGCTTACAGTGATTATCACTAGTAACAGTTTCTACTAATTTACTTCTTTTTCCTTTTGTTTGTTAAAAGGGCAATTCTCTGACCACTTCTTAAAGAGGACTGTTCACTCAATGGCCGTTACTTCCCCCTAAGTGAGTACCTGTGAAGGCCAGCCTAAAAAGGCCAAGATTTCCCATTGCATCCAGAGCCATCTACAGTCATCCTGATGAATATCTGGTCACTGGACCCAGATGGCTCAGGAAGAGAAAGTGAGATTGGTGACCCTGCATAGCCCTCCCTCACTCAAAACAAAATCAAGTGCAAGTCATGTCATCATTTCTCTGATGTCATGGTCTTCTTGAAAAACGAAAGACAAACACAAAATTCACACTGGACATTGTAATCAATAATGCTTCTCAGGATCCCTATTCTCTTGGGTCTTGAAACAATACTGTTCCTCAGGGTCCCTAATCCCCTAGGACTAGAAGTATTACTGTTCCTCAGGGTTTACACTTTCTGTTGACCAAAAGTGCTTCTCCTTACCCTTGACCCAGAAGTGTGTATAGGTAGTGGAGCTACCAGTGTCTAATCCTTTTTCCAGTGTTGGCACAGAGATACCCTGCAATCTCTTTCTGACTAGTTGCTAGGTCCCCCTACCATTTCTGGGTAAAGGGCTCCCAAAGCTGCTACTATTTCTTTTGCTACCACCTAGTACCAGCATTGGTGTTTTATCCAGGTCAGCCTCCTCCCCCATGTCACAAATCTCTCTTTCCTATATCCTATCTTGTCTTGGATTGGCAAAAGGTCTTACTCTGACCTTTTGTTGGCTCTGCCACTCAGGAATTTGAATTGAAGCATTTTTTAAAAGTTGTTTGGAGGGGGAATGTTAGGAGAGCTCAACTAATTGCTTTTTATACTCTGCCATCTTGGCTCCACCCCTGCCTATCAGCAAAATTTAAAAGAAAGGATGGGGAAAGGTGAAATAGACATGTAGATCTTAAAGTGAATGCATGACTTAACAGACTATCTAAAAGACAAGGAATATCAAAAATGCAATTTTGCTAAACCATAAGATTTTAGTTTCAAATTTTTATTGTTAACTAGATATGGTTTAGCAGTGCATAAATGTTATCACTAGGTTCAATAAACTATTGAAAATATTCTAGAAGAATATTTTTAAAATGTCTAATGCATGTATTGATTCATTATTAGCTAAAATCTTCCCTATTTAGTGCATTTGTTTTCAACAAGCCAACCTAATATGGGTAATAGTGTATATTTTTATATTAAAGTAGGATTTTACTTTTATTTTGTACATTTTATTTTCTCATGAAAATGAATAGCTGATCTTTGAAACACAGCAGTAGATCTGGAAGTCAAGTAGTTCCACTCTAGATAAATAACTAAATCTCTCAGGACAGATGGTTGACTTCATAAGAATTTCTAAGGATGAATATGCCATAGCTTAACATGGTAGCCAATTATGCCATGGCTTAGTCAAGAAGTTTTTCCTCCTCTCAAACCATAATTTTAATGTAAACCCATTTGTTTCTTCTTGTATCTTTCATAAGCTCCATTTGTACATGTTGTCTTTCTGGTCTCCCCCTTTTAAAGAGTTGAACCATAAAAGGATCCATTTGGAACCTTCTTTAGATAGAAATCTTATGACACTAATATTTATGTAGTATCTCTCAAAGTTGAAAATTCATAGTAATTTTCTACTTTTTTCCTCCTCAATACAATGTTTATTTGAGAAAAAAATCCATTGATTCTCCTCTGCTGTTCAATTATCCAAGCAAGATTTCCCAACTCAGTGCATTTTCTCTAGCTGTCTCCCATGCCTAGAATTTTTTTCCTTTCATCTCAGCCTCCTGACTCCTCTGGCATCCTACAAATTTCAGCTAAAATCTCACTTCTACAAGAAACATTTCTCATGTTAGTGCCTTCCTTCTGAGATTATTCTGCATATATCTTGTTTCTACTTAATTGTTTTCAAGTTTCTCTACTTGATGGTAGGGACTGTTCATGCATTTATACCAGTGTAAGCACATAGTAGATGTTTAACATTGATTGACTTGAAAACTTTTCAGATGAACAGTACTCAGTTCTAAATGTCAAATCTCTATAAAACAGAGCCACAGTACACTCTTAATGATGAGTACATCAAATGAAATCCACAAATATTGCAAAAAGCTCAGTTTAGTTTATTTTTAGGGTTGTTTGTTTTAGCCAATGATAGATTTTGGTTTTACCATCTCTTCCTGTCCAACTCTTCCTTCTCTCTCATTCAGCTGACTTGGACTAGAACTAGATGACCTTTGAGACTCCTTCTATCACTAAAATTCTGCGATCCTCGTGGTAGAAGTGATAATACTTAATAGTCATCCAAGCTAAGGCAGTATGGTAAAGAATCAAAGCAAAGGACCTGAATAATCTACATGTTGGATATAATTGGATATAATGTAAATTGGATATAATATAAAGTGCTCTTTACTTTAATAGAGAGTTTACTTCTAATAACTTTTTTTCAGAAAATGAGAAGAGCAATAGTTACCACCTGAGTCTTGCCTCAAAGGAGTGTTGTATTGCTTAATAAGATGCTTCCAGACTCTTCTTTTAGTTCCTGAGGGAACAGATAGCACTATAGAAACTGAATACTTGCCCTGTTTGCTTATAATTTTCCTTAATAAAGTCTTTCTGACACTTTTCAAAAAACCTACTTGATCTATCTCATTTTCTTCCCCATTGTAGGAAAATGTTGCTCATTTTTGGCTGTATTCTAACTAAAATGATATGTGGTCATTTGGGACAGGGTTCTGTGTAATACGTGCACACCAGGCCAGTTTATTTAGGCTGTAGGTCAATCTAGGGCTCCAGGCCAGAAACACTTCAAGTCCTCTGGCTTGGAGACACTGAACCACTTGAAACTGAGCTACTGTGCTATATTAGTAAATATTTCCCCACCCCCACACACTTGAGGAGCGCAATTCCCTAGAGATGTCTGGGCCTCATTCCCCACAGCTGGATTCACAGAAACTAGATAAATGACTTAGCAATGTCTGCTGTGATCCAGGATGACTGAATCCTCTTATGGTCTGCTTTCTAATTTTGTGTGAAGAAATTGCAGACTTTCATATTCACATCTTGTTACCTAAGCCCTGATTTCTATATGTAGCCTTTAAATAAAATAATATAGGGAAAGAATAATGACTGGACCTGAATGGAGCTTCCATGGTACAGAGAGTTGCTTTATCGTTGTTCTGAGAGCAACCACAGCCTCCAAGAATTTGGAACTATTGGACTGCTCTCATTTAATCCTAGTGTAACTTTCTAAAATACTAATCACAAATAGCTAAGGTGTGAATATTGAGAGCTATGGGATTGGTTAATTTATGTTTGTTTTGTTAATTTGTGTGTATAGTTGAAACCTTTAGTGTTAACAAGTGTTTGATTACAGTTGTTAATCCATTACAATTACATATACATATATTTTTCTTCAGTTGTATGCATAATATATACAACTTATGTTAGTTGTATATAATTATTGTATGTGATACAATATTGTATCATACATAATATTGTATAATACAGTTATATTAGTTGGATATGATTTCCTCTGTTGTGTGGGTTATGATTTACATCTAAGTTAGGGAGCTCAGGCAGTTGGAAGAGGCTTTTTTCGTTATTGTCGATCAAAAGAAACTTTGTTGAGGTTAGCATATAGAGAAGGAGTTCATACTCTAATCTTTATTAACATGAGTATTTGTTCATAACTATTCTCAGAATTCACTGTCAGTTTCACAGATATTCAGAACATCCTGTAATATATATTTATAAATTTTTTTTTTTTTTACAAAAAGGAAACCAAAGAAAGATAAAAGAGTTTTACAGAGTGAATGTTTCTTAACTTTCATTCCTTATTTACATATTTTTTAATCACAGATTTCCAGCAATGTTTTGATTGGGGCAGTCAGTTTTGAAAATTTGGAAATGTTTAAAATTTCCTTTTCTAAAATATAGAAACCAGTTGTTGGTTTTTTTTTTTTTTTTTTTTTTTAAGTATCGATTTATCTAGAGCATAGCCTAGTTCTTTTCTGTAGAAGACACAGATGTGGGCACTAGTCATTTGGGGTTCTCTTTAAAAAGTTTGCACTTTTTACTTTTACTAGTTTTAGAAATAACTCAACATTCTTAATCCAAACATCTTTTAGTTGACTAAAAGGTCATTGTTTCTGTTCATTTCAATTCATTGCATTTTTTTCTTTTCTAGAATATGTCTAAAGATTTCCTTTTCTATATTTTTTGCTATTTTGCTGTTCATATATTCCTTTGTTTTACCATAATTAATAAGAGGTTTTAGTTTTGCTCTTGCTGAGCTTTTCCTGTTTTTTTTTAGTACAATGAATTATGAAGTGCTTATGTGAACTCAAAGTCATCCTTTCTTGAAACCAGTCTGTTCATTAGAAGCCAAACATTTTGGAAGTAGCTTGTGCATATCACTTCATAAAACCACTGAATGTTAAATCTTCGACAACAGGAAAATAAAATGATATTTCTTGCAGACAAAGAATTACATGATTATATGTTATGGAAGAAATATCCCCTCTTTGAGGAACCAATAATTCGAATATTTGTACTTCTATATTTATATTTTCTAATTATGTCTTTTTTTCACTATTTTCCTAAAATACTTTCTCAGGAAAAAAAGTTTATATTAGAAGTACCCTTGTCCTTTTTTCATGATTTACATAAAGACACAATCCTACTAATTCTCATAGTATGACTGGTATTGTTTTGTTTACCTTATAGCAAAAAACAAGCTATAAACAACAATTACTTCCTAAATTTACTTTTAGTCTTCTCTTTGTCTGAGGCCACAAATGAACTTACGCAGAACAATTCCAAATCAGAGAAAAGGGATGGAAGGAAGGTGTTATTGGCTAGGAAAAAGAAAGACAAAAAAAACCCAGATGATTAAATCGCTTCACTTAGAACCTAGTGTATGCTGCATGCTACTGAAAGCTTTATGCTTGTAAAGTACAGAAAATGAAACTATTTCTAGTAAAATTTTGGTCTACTTTTTTTTAATCCTTTATCACTTCGATCTTTAAAAATCTGTTCCTTCTGGTTTGTGACTTCTTTCCGGTATCTATTCATAGAAATCTGTTTCCAGAAAAGGGGCTGTATTGCTTTTTCCAGTAACAGTGATTGTTCAAAGAAAGTTTTGTGAACACTTTACTGAGAACTTAATCTTTTGAAATCCTCCATTGGACCTAGAGTTCCCTTCTGGTTGGTTCAAAGTTTGGCCCCCACAGTGCCAAGGATGCAGAAGTTTTCATTATTGTCATTTGTCATTTCCAGATTGGCATATCTTCTTGATTAAAAGAGTCCCTGATTTTTCAAATAGATTATTATCTAAATTTTATCAGGCTTTTACAATGAGTGATGTCACTTCTCAGTATTAAATCATTTGTCTAAACCTTTACTTATTTGCTGAGAGTTAACAGTTGCTCTCAATTCTCTTCCTCAAAATTAAATTTCAGAATAATCTTTGGAAGAGAAAGGGACCAGGTCTGAAGTTTTAGACAGTGAGCAAAGGCTAAAAAAGATAGATGGGCAACAAGTCAACCAGCAGGAATTTTTTGTATTTATATCCAGTCTCCCTCCCCGGACACCATTTATAATGCATCATCCAATTTCTAGAAACAGCTTTAACCTTACTACTGCAAATGGAAAGAATGACAAAAATAGGCCCTACTCCTAGAGTTGAAAAAAAAAAGTCCTCATTTTCAAAACAACAAATAATTATTTCCACTACGCCAAAGCTAGACTTTCTTTCCTGTTTAAAATAAACACTTGCTTGTTTCTTTTTTGAATTATAATTAGAATGTCTCTAAAAGTTGTAGTGGGGCATTCTGACTTTTCAGTTCTAAGGAGATCTTCTCCATTTTCCTGTAAGAACACTGGACTAGGAAATAGGAGAACTAGGTTCTAATCCTGACCCTGCCAATAACTAGCTTTGTGACCTTCATCTCACAAGGGTTTTGTTTCCACAGGTATAAAAATGAGGAAGTTGAACTAGATTATCTCTGAAGTCCCTTGCATATTTGAATCTTGTAGACACAGAAAGGAAATATCAGCTATCTTGAAAAAAAGAATGTCCTGCCTATCTGGAAAGGTTTCAAGTGAGACTTAGTGATAGCAAATGTTTGTCTTTTAAGTACTAGCTTAGCTAAGTTCAGAGAGTTCACTAGGTTGACTACAGTATGAATTGTTTTTTTTTTTTTATCACAGCTGTTTTTGAAACTACTTAGTCAAATATGGGATGCAACATGCATTGGTAGAGGGGATGTCAACACTATTGAAATCACAATTTGTTTTTAAGTTTAGCATGAAATATAGCATGATAAATGTAAGAGAGGACCATCAGCTGCAAATTCATATAGAGAAAGAGGTTTAGATTTAGGTTTGAGAGACCCAATATTATTCTAGTCCATAATCTTTCATTAATTAGCTTTGTAACCAATGGAAATTAACACCAGATAGTATGTACCCCAGTTTCCCAGTCTGAAACATCGTTAGATTCCTAGATCCTTTCCAGCCTTTAACATTGCTTTTAATGACCTGTTGGGGATGGGGATGAATGACGACTGCATGGAAGAAGTACATATTGTCCGGGGTGTTTAAGTACTGAGCACTTGAATTGGGAAAGTGGAGCTGTAAATTACAAGTAGGGCATGAATGGAAGAGATTTTAAGGAAAAAGAATTGGCATGATGTGTCTACTTGATGGAGTAGTGTGTCCGGGACAAGGTAGAAAAGCATCAAATATGCTTTCAATCATGAGTTCATACACACAGAGATATATACACATACACACACATATATATTTATACATACATATATATATCTGTCTATATATACATGTATGCACACCATATATACACATACATATACATATATAAATACTTATATACAGCTACACACACACACATATTGAAAACATTCAGTAGGCAATTTGAAATACAAATCAGGAGCTAAGGAGAGGGTTGGAATTGTAGATTGATTAGGGAATCAACTGAAACCATGGATATAGATATAATTGAGATCACCAGAGAATCATCATCTTCCCCTCCATGTTCTATAGTCATGGATCCTTCTTTTCTCATGGCTCTCCTATGTTTAATCCATGAATTTGTTGTTTTTTAAAGTCTCTGTATCCTCAATGTCAGAAAATGATTCAAAGACCCTCTTTTATTTATTTTCCTCCTTCCTTCCTTCCTTCCTTCCTTCCTTCCTTCCTTCCTTCCTTCCTTCCTTCCTTCCTTCCTTCCTTCCTTCTTTCCTTCCTTCCTTCCTTCCTCTGTCTCTCCCCCAATCTCCTCTTTCCTTCCCATTACACCCACTGGAAGAAAATATAAACAAAATCTTTGCACCAATATGCATAGTCAAGTAACACAGATTCCTACATTAGCCAAATCTAAAAACATCTTATTTTGCTTCTTGGGTCCATGACTTCCCTCAGAAAATAGGTGCTTCATAATTAATTCTCTAAAACCATGGTTGTCATTGTATTGACCAGAGTTCTCAAATCTTTCAAGACTGTCTTTCTTTTTAAGAAATATTTATTTAAACTATTTAATTTATTATTTAAATTATTTTTAAATTTAATTTAAATTATCTAAATTATTCTCCCATTTCTTCTCACTTCTTTCAGCATCAGTTCATACAGCCTTTCCAGATTTCTCTGAAACCAGCCATTTTCTCATTTGTTAACCTGCAACAATATGCCTCCTTAGTTTCCAATTCTTTGCTCTCTCTCTCTATAAAATTCTTTGCTATATATGTATATATAAATATCCAAAGTAAAAACATGTTGATCTCTTTGAAGTATGGACCTAGTAGTGGTGTCACTGAGTGTGCTCTTGATGTTTTTGGGTGTAGTTCCAAATTTTTCTCAGAGTAGCTGCACCAATTTCACTAGCTTCCCTAGCATAATGAGTCTAGTGTGGCTATTTTGCTGCAGCTCCTCCAACAATTTTTTCTTACCCTTTTTGTGATCTTTGACAGTTTGATGGATATGAGGTAGAATCTGAGTTACTTTAATTTACATTTCCCTAATTATTAGTGATTTGGAGTTTTTATTTTTTTTAAATTTGGCCATTGATAGCATGATTTTCTTCCTCTGAAAATTGTTTATATCCTTTGGCCGCATATCTTTTGGGGAATGGCTCTTGTTTGTATAGATTTGAATGAGGTCCTTATGTATTTTGGAAATGAGAACTTTTCAGAGAAATTTACTGTAAAGTTGTTTTCCTCTGTTAGCTGCTTCTCTTCTACTTTTAGCTGCATTGTTTTTTTTTTCCTTGTGAAAACCCCTTTTTATTTCGTATAATCAAATCCATTTTATCTTCTATGATTCCCCCTATCGCTTGTTAGATCATGGACTCTCTATATAGAACTGAAAGGTAATTTTTTCTTTGCTAGTTTGTTTCTGATGTGAACTTCTATGTCTGAATCACGTGTCCATTTGATCAAGTACATAATGTTGGTCCAAACCCGAATTTCAGCCAGAATTGCTTTCCAGTTTTTCTAGCAGTTAATGAATTCTTACCCCCCAGCAACTGAAGTCTTCAGCTTTGTCAAACACTGTGCTACTGTATTCATATGCTTCTGGATGCTGTGCTCCTAATATATTCCATGTATCAATCATTTTTTTAAACTAGCACCAAATCATTTTGATGATAACTGCTTTGTAGTATAGTTTGAAATCTAGCACTGCTAAGCCTCCTTCCTTTTCACTTTTTTCCTATTATTTCCTTTGAAATTCTTGACCTTTGTTGTCAGATGAATTTTTTTTCTCCTAGTTCTAATAATATTTTGGTAGTTTGATTGGAACAGCACTGAATAAGTAAATTAATGTAGATAATATTACCATCTTTATTATATTGGCTCAGACTACCTAGTTATTTAGGTCTGTTGATTTCCATATTTTGTAGTTTGTTCATATAGTACCTATGTGTGTCTGTACAGGTATATTCGCAAATATTTTACATATTCTGTAATTATTTTAGATGGATTTTCTCTCTCTGATTCCTTCTGTTTAGTCTTATTGGTAACGTAGAAATTCAGATAATGTAGGTGAATTTATTTCATCTCGTGTTACTTTGTTGAGGTTTTATTTTGTTTCAGTTAAGTTTTAGTTGATTCTCTAGGTTGTTTATTTTTAAACAAACCATCATATCATCTGTAAAAGCAACTTTTGTTTCTTTGCCAATACTTATTCTTTTATTTTCTTTTTTCTTGTCTTAGGCTATAACTAGCATATCTAGCACTGTACCAAATAGTAATAATGATATTGGTATTCTCATTTTACTCAAATCTTATTGAACAAGCCTCTGGATTCTTTTTGTTATATATCATGCTGACTCCTGGTTTCAGAAAGATGCTTCTAATACATTATGTTATAATATGGAATAAAGATTTATTTATTCATCTGCATTCTATTTTTTTTAACAGAAATAGGTGTTGGATTTGAATTTTTTCAAGGTCTTATATACTGAATTGAATTCCACGCTCATTTTCTTTAAATACTGCTTTTATCATATCTGTCCCATCTCCCCTCTCAGAAAATCAAGGATTCCTTAACACAACACCAAATCTAAACTTTTATTTCTAGTCCCTTTCCTACTTTTCCTTTAGGGTCTTATTCAAGTTCCACATTTTTTTACAAGAACTTTCATGCTTATATCAGTCTTTTACTCTGAACTATATGTAATTTACTTGAATACACAGGACCACAGAGGTTTTTGAAGCTGAAAAGGACTTTAAAAGTTATCTAGGTACATGGTTAAACTTGAAAATAGAGTAACTGGGGAGTGGGATAACATGGAGGGAGATATAGTTAGTCTTTCTCAACATGACTATTATGGAAGTGTTTTGCATAACTACACATGTATAACCTATATTGAATTGTTTGCCTTCTCAGTGAGGGTGGATGGGGAGGGAGGAAGGGAGAGAAGTTAGAACTCAGAGTTTTAAAAACAAATGTTAAAAAATTGTTTCTACATACACCATCATTTTGTGATTTTAATGCAAAGGTAAGCACAGAGGAAAATAGTGAAATATATACGTGAAAGTATGGCTTGGGGTTTCTCTGAGAGAGGCAGAAATATGCTAAATATTTGGTATATTGAGTTTTTGCTTAGAGCTGTTGCCTATTTAACATTATTCATTTATTATAAAGGGGCAGGTAAATGGTACACTGGATGGAATGCCAGACCTGGAGTCAAGAAGACTCATTTTCCTGAGTTCAAATCTGACCTCAGACTAGCTCTGTGACCCTGAGAAAGTCACTTAAATCCATTTACCTCAGTTTCCTCATCTGTGAAATGAGCTGGAGAAGGAAATGGCAAACCACTCCTATATCTTTACTAAGAAACCCCAAATGGGGTCATGAAGAGTCAGACATGACTGAAATAAGATATAGAGGTAATGGGGTATAAAAATCTATATTGCCCTACAAGAAAGTAAGGGGAAAGGAAATAAGGGGGGGGGGGTGATAAAAGGAAAGGCAGACTGGGGGAAGGGTAATCAGAATACATGCCATATTGGGAGGGGGGGAGAAATAGTGAGAAAATTTGGAGCTCAAAATCTCATGGAAATGAATGTTGAAAACTAAAAATAAGTTAATTAATAAAGAAAAAAGAAAAAGAAATAAAAAAGAAAAAAGTTATCTAGTTCAACTTTCTTAATTTATAGATAAATAAATAGTCTCAGAGCAAGTGAATTTCTTGTTTGCTAACAGCTTTTCTTTTCTTTTTTGGTCCAAGCTTATGATTTCATTGGTACATAGAACTCCCAGTACAGAAATTCTTTACAACAGTGCAAGTCAGCAACTCATTAAGTTGTTGGGTATTAATATATTGGTTATGTTTTTAGTGGATGTGATTTGACCCACAGTTTTCTGATTTCACAAAAGAGCTGTCCTTTATTTGATAATGCCAACTCATTCTTTGGACTTCATATTTTTCTACATAATTTGCTAATTTTCTACATAAAGATTTTAGTCTTCTTGTTAACATATACATTCTTTAGAACAAGATGTTTCACTGTATGCCATCACTTCTCATATTTCAAGGACTACTTCACTGTGTATCTAAATTTAACTTTGAATTGACTTGTTGTGACAATTTTTAATGTTCTTTTATTTACATGGGAATAGATATTTACTCCTCATTACAGAACTAAGCCACACCAGATCTTTCTGGTAGAACCAGATTCTTATCTGTACATACAATATCATGTAAAATTTCTTGCTTAATTAGAAGCCAGTCTGGGAACTGCCAAGTTAGAATGAATACTCTCTATTATATTAACTTTTATATTACTAATGTGTGTACATAAGGCATTGGCACCCACTCTTAGTGCCTGTGGGATTCAGCCAGCGTTCTAATAGGTTTGTTGCAAAACCTAGCCAGTCTTAGAAACAGCCTGCCACAATTGGGCTGTTGCTTTAAAAAAAATGACATATGGATTTGCAATAAGTGTTAAGTAATGACAATAATAAACACAACTACTAAACATTTAGCAATGTCTGTAGGTATTCATCAGGGTTTTATGAAAGCTGAGTTGCTTTTACATCTCCAGGTGACTTTTTGTAAACTGCCTCTATAAATCTTGAAATGTAAATTGTTCCAGGTAGAATTGGAAATGAACAGTATATCAGCATTTTGTGATTTTAATGCAAAGGTAAGCACAGAGGAAGATAGTAAAATGTATACTTGGAAGTATGGCTTGGGGTTTTTCTGAAAGGGGCTGAAATATGCTATATATTGGGTACATTGATTTTTTGCTTAAAGAGCTGTTGCCTATTTAACATTACTTATTTATTGCAAAGGGGCAGCTACATGGTACACTGGATAGAATGCCAGACCTGGAGTCAAGAAGATGCATTTTCCTGAGTTCAAATCTGACTTAAGACACTTACTAGCTATGTGACCCTGAGCAAGTCACTTAAACCCCATTTACCTCAGTTTCTTCTTATCTGTGAAATGAACTGGAGAAGGAAATGGCAAACCACTCCTGTATCTTTGCCAAGAAACCCCAAATGGGGTCATGAAGAGTCAGACACGACTGAAAACAACTCAACAACAAAAACAACACCTTATTACAAAAATACTGCATGTTCATAACATGACAGGACCTTTAAAATCATTATAGAGTAACATGACCTATTCATGCCATCAAAAGGCTTACCTTGAAATTAAACCTAGAGCAGATAGCAGCATAAAAGAAAAAGAAAACAGAATCACATTTATAATTGAAAATAGGCTTGCCAATTCCATCACTGCCCCATTTTCATTCTGATAATTAAAGAAAAAATTAGTTGTAATCACTGAATGTCAGAGTTGGAAAGGATAGACTAGTCATATACCTGAACAGGAATATCCTCTTAACCATCTGCAACATGTTGTCATCCAGCCTCTTTTGAAAGGCCTCCAGTGAAGAGGAACTCACTACTACCCTAGGATGAATGGGTGAATGAGTGAAAAAGCATTTAAGTACTTAGAATTTCCAGCTAAGTGCTGAGAATATCCTGCCTACCCAAATAAAAAAAAAAAATAAAAGGAAAAACAGTCTCAGCCTATACTCCTTTCGATGGGCTATTCTTCCTTATTAAAGTGTAAACTCATTGAGGAAAGGGATTGCTTCAAGTTGAGAGAACTTGTTTAAATATTGTGTTCAGAGAACAAACTTTGAGTTAGTTTAGCGTGATTGTTTGACATGTCCTTTCTAAGCAATGAATTGATTTGATTACTACTCCCAAGTGATGGAAAGCTCAGTAAATGGGGGTAGAGGTGGCTGAGGGATTTGAAGGAGTGTGAGCATGGGAAATAATGACACAAGGACTGTAGAGTGGAGTTTGGGTCAGGCTGGGAATTGGGAAAGTTTCCCTGATCAGAAACTTAAGTTCCCTAGGTGACAGAGAAACTGTAGCTCCTTTCACTTGTAGCCTGCCTAATCAATCAAATCAATCTTTTCCCTTATATCTCCTATTGATGCCATTTTCTAATTATGACATTTCAGGAGCCGTATGATTAATGCAGATGATCTTTGTTCCTTTTTAGCATTTGATAGGAAAAAGGGACCCTTGGCTGGCACGCAGATTGCCGCTCTTTTTTTTTAATCTGTTGTCGTTATTTCTCTATTGACGTGTTATTATTTTTTTTCTTTCCCTTTCTCTTTATGGTATGCTTCCCAATTGGATGAACATTATGAAGACTGCTGTGTTCACTGTATCCTGGCCTGCTTGTTCTGTGAGTTCCTGACCCTCTGCAATATCGTTTTAGGACAAGCGTCATGTGGCATCTGTACGTCGGAGGCCTGCTGCTGTTGCTGTGGTGATGAAGTAGGAGATGACTGTAATTGCCCTTGTGACATGGATTGTGGTATAATGGATGCCTGTTGTGAATCATCAGACTGTTTAGAAATCTGTATGGAATGCTGTGGAATTTGTTTCCCATCATAAATATTTATCCCTTATTTTATTCTGTTCAAAACTGGAGTTTTTGTTGTTTTATTTTTAAATTCTCCTAAAGGGGGAGAAAAGCATCACAAGATTCTCATGAAACAACACAGTTACTTGCACTGTTTTCTCCCTCTTTTTAAAGAATCTTTGAGAACTCCATATCATAGTCAAATGTGTATGGTTTTATATGTGAAATTATAACTGCTATTTTTTTCTTTAATAGGTTGCTTTAAATGATGGAGATTTTGAAAGAAAAAAACACAAATATTCATTTTTCTCCTACTTTTTAGCTAGATTTGTGATAACCATTCCTAGAAGCCTCCTTCCTCCAAACACATTATTTCTAAATGAGTATTTAAAAAAGAAAATTTATTTTTGTTATTTGTCTATTAATGTTTAAAATGAACTGTTCTTTGTGGTTTAAATTAGAGAGAACAAACTCAAAGCTGTCTTAAAAACAGAGTTATGGGAAGTCAGGTCTCAGAGGCTTTCCACATTTGCTACTTGAAAAATTTAGTTTCATACCAAACTTTAGAGGTCAAGATGAAAACTCTGTACTCTTAATCAGTTACAATTAAGTATACATAGTCATTTTAAAGCAATAAGAAATACAGTATTTAGAAAAAAAATATGTTGGCTAAGATTTACCAAATATGTATCTTGTTATAGCTGATTATAGTATTTTTGGTTTCATTATGAGATTCTATGTTGATAAAAGAAAAGACTCATGAAGCTGATACAGTATTTTCAGAGTGGGGAAATGCCAGTGCCAACATGAGGAGCATCACTGGTAAATTTGCAGTTTCATTTGAAACTGCTATTTTTTGTGAGTCTTTGCATTTCTGGAATTGTTTTGGTTTCTGTTGGATTTTAATCAGTTTTAAAACAGCAGATTATATAAAGAGCAGTTACTACAATCCATTCCTTAACAATGCAATGAGAATTCCTATTTCCACCATTGTGACTTGATTAGATTTGAAATTAACCAAATCATCAACTACACATGCTATATATTCACCTTATGTATTGGGAAAGTAGGAAAAGACAAGGAGTGTTATAGCTGTTTTGAGACTTTCAGCGTTTGTGTATGTTCTGTTAGAATGAGGATTATGTTTTCCTACCATGTATTGATTTTTTTTCCAGATTGTTAAGTTTGATTTAATGTAATTTTTTGTAGAGGTTATGGAAGTACAATTTTGGATTGATATTTCTCACTATGTTATCTAATTTATTGCTTACCCCATTCTCATTCCCCATTGTTGTCTTTTGTAATTGAAGACGACCAAAATGACGTCACAGTGTCGAGTCATTGTACAGTGTGTCTCACTATGGCTGACCAAATTAATTCGCTGGCCCGTTTCCAGTCACCTTCCAGTACCATGTTACCATGTCCCTTTCATGAAACGTAGCTGAAAGTTATTTCATGTATTGTTGGTGTCATTCAGTTATGTCCGATTCTTTGTGGCCCCATGGACCATACTGCCCATAGGGTTTTCTTGATAAAGATTCTGGAGTGGTTTGCCATTTCCTTCTCCTATGGATTAAGGCAAACAGAAGTTAAGTAACTTGCCCAGGATCACACAGATAATAAGTGTCAAAGGGTGTATTTGAACACAGGTCTTCCCGATTCCAGGTCCAGTGTTCTATCCCCTAAGCCACCTAGTTGTCTTATTTCATGTATTGCAGAACTTAAAATAAGCAAAACAGCAACAACAAAATGTCTTTATTCTCCCTTGTAGTGCATTTTTCAAACTGAAGACTTTTGAGCTATTGAATTTAAAATAGAGTGCTAATAAACATCTTTTCCCCCTCTTTTCCTAAAAAATGCCTTCTATTTGTTAAACCAAATATAAGAGCTTTGTAGTATTTTATACATAATCAGAATCTCAATATTTATATGTACCCAAGCCTAACATTCCATATACTCAGTAGATATATCAAACATTACAGATTATGAGTATCATCTGTATAGACATATAAAGTTTCCTAATGACCTGGAATTATCAGATTATTTCATTTTTTTCCTGACAATTTTTGACTGAGTGATGTCTGCTATTTAAATGTATTCTGCTATTTTCTATAGAAATATCAGCATTTTTGTAATATATGTCTCTATAGCAGAGAACATTAGTTGGGTAGTGGGATTTCATTTTTATATTCTCAAAATTCTCTTTTGTCTGCTTCAGGCAATCATTTTGTAAGCACCTTGCATAGTTAAAAACAAGGCAAAAATAAAAGTAGATAAATGTGAAATTGTACTTTTGAGCACCAATTTCAGAATTTCTGTGTAAAAAATACTCTGTTGGATACTATGGAAATTGTGATGAAGTTCTGTAGTTTACAGTTAAAGTTTTTTTTTTGGAGGGGATTTCTAACCCCCTTTTTAAAAAATTGGTAATATGGTGTTTGAATTTTATATTAACTGGATCTTGTATTATCCTAAAGAACACTATTTTGAAATTAAAGAAACAACAGCTTTATATTGAATCATTGGCATATTTTCATGTCAAACTGTTTCATTGATTTTTATTTTCTCTTTTAATGCTTTTTGTTTTGATTTAAGACTAGAAATTTGTTTTATCCTGTTACATTTATTTATTTTTTATTTTTTGAAATTATTTATTTAACTTTTAGCATTCATTTTCACAAAATTTTGGGTTCCAAATTTTCTCCCCATTTCTCCCCTCCCCCCTCCCCAAAGCGCCGAGCATTCTAATTGCCCCTATCACCAATCTGCCCTCTCTTCTAACATCCCTCCCTTCCCTTGTCCTCATCTTCTCTTTTATCCTGTAGGGCCAGATAACTTTCTGTACCCCATTACCTGTATTTCTTATTTCCTAGTAGTAAGAATAATACTCGACAGTTGTTTCTAAAACCTTGACTTCCAACTTCTCTTCATTCCTCCCTCCCCACCCATTCTTTTTGGGAAGCAAGCAATTCAAAAATATGGTTACATGCCACAGAGTAGGTGGCAATGCCTTAACCGTATATGTGTTGTAAAGGCCACTAGGACCTCTTCCATCCTTATCAAGGGGAGTGCTAACCTTCTCTCCTTTCTTACAACACCCTGTTGCATTTTTTTTCCTGAAGACTGACTTTGCTGGTTATATCACTCAGATATGATACTTGGACATAAATGAACTCGTGTGGACACAAGTGCATTCTGACATCAGAGGTTTGCGTTATTTAAAAATCTGTCATAAATTTGTGTAAACTGAATTTGACTTGACAAATTTTCTCATGATCAACTTTAAAATTTTCACCTTTAGCTTATTAAAAAGCTAACTTTTTCTGTATGATCAAATAGACTGATCATTCACAAGTAGTGCTTTGTGAATGTTAGGTTTAATGGATCTCATGAGAATGAAAATCATCAAAAATGTTCAAATTATTCTAGAGGATTATCCATCACATTATATAAGTAATATTTAACTTAATATCTTAGGATAGTTGGTGTTTGACTAAGCAAATGATCAAGCTCACTGCTTTAGGAAACCTTTGACTTTATCTTAGAGAATAATAATTTTGATGTTTGTTATATTACTGTGGATAAACCAACTCTATTCACCTGCAGTAGGCTTTCACTTCATCTTAGTACTTTCCTGTAGACTAGACATTGGGAACTAGTTGAATGATGCCAAATTTGCAAGAGATTTTTAGTGGAGTGCCCTTTGGGGATGTATGCTTGACCCCCTGCTATTTCACATTTTTATCAAGGGCTTGCATGAAACTAAAAATGAAATTCTTATCAAAGGAGCAGATGACACAAAGTTAGGAGATAGCTAACAGATTTTCTGACAGTCATAATCCAAAAAAACCACTAGTGGATTAAAACTTAAGGCTAAATCTGTTAAAATGGAATTTAATAAGTACAAATGCTTGGTCATGATAATTTATTAGAATTTAGATGTTATCTAATATAGTGCTACATATTTTTTAAGAGAGGAAGAAATTGAGGCACAAAGAAAGTAAATGACTTGCCCAAAATCACTTGGGGTGTTAAGTGGCAGGGTAGGATTTGAAACTAGACCTCTGATTTCAAATTCTATGCCTTTCTTTCCAATACATTTTGCCCCCTTTTTAATATTTGAGTTCAGATCAACTCACAAATACAAGATGGGGGAGGTCTGGCTAGTTAGCAATTCATCTGAAAAATGTGGAATTAGTTTAAAGGGATGTCAAGTCAGTATAAGTCAGCAGTATGATATAGTCATCAAAGAAGCTAATGTAGCTTTTGTTGTTGTTTAGCTGTTTCAGTAATGTCTGACTCTAAATGACAGTGTGGGATTTTCTTGGCAAAGATCCTGGAGTGGTTGGCCATTTCCTTTTCCAGTTCATTTCACAGATGAGGAGCTGAGGCAATTAGGGTTCAGTGACTTGCCTGGGGCCACACAGCTAGTGAGTGTCTAAAAACAGATTTGAACTCAGCAAGGTAAGCTTTCTGGACTATAGGCCCAGCACTCTATCTAGGGTGGCACCTAGCTGTCCCTAATGAAACTAGCCTGTGTTGAGAGGTACAAAATCCAGAACTAGTGAGTGGATAGTTCCACCATATTTTGCTTTGGATAGACCACATTTGTAGTGTTGTGTTTGGTTCTGGATACTACATCTTAAGAGAGACATTGATATTTTGGAAAGCATCCAGAGATGGATGGCTGGAATGGTGAAAGGTGTCATCACGGTCTTCATCATGTGAGCAACAGTTAAATGAATCAAGAATGCTTAGACTAAATTTAAGAGTACTAAAAGAAAAGACGTTAACTGTCTTTAAATATTTGGAAGGGGGAATTGACTTGTTCTGCTTCACCACAAAGAATAAGAATTAGTATCAATGATTGGAAGATGCAGAGTTAAATTGAGGCTTGATCTAAGGAGAATATTCTCAATAATTCAAATTAGGCAGAAGTAGAACGGACTGCCTTGGGTGGTAGGGAGCTGACCATTTCTAGGGAACTTTAACCAAAGGTTGTATGACTGCATGTCAGTGATGTTTTAAAGGTGAATTTTCTTCAGGTGTGTGTTGAATTCCACATCTTTTGAGGTCCTTCCAACTTCGAGCATCTACAAATAAAGGCAGCTTCACATAATGCCTTTCGTATTTTTTTCTCTTTACTAATAATAGTTATGTCCCATGTTGGTAGCAAGGTGGTATAGCAGATAGAGCATGGGGACTTGGAGGCATTAAGATCAGAGTTCTAATATGGGTTACTGGCTGTGTGATCCTGGGTATGTCATTTAATGGTGCTCAATCTCATTTTCATATTATAGCAAATGAGGATAATAATAACGCTTATCTCAGAGTTACAAAGATCAAATAAGATCAATTGTGACATATAAAAAGTTCAAGAGACATAGTTTCTGGGTAATTAATAATCATTTTATTAATTATGGCAGATGGATAGTTAACAAAAGGGTCATTTGACTGTCTTTCCTAATTCAAAGATGCCTCATGGTACCTGCTTAATGCTTATATTCCTTTGGAAGACTGGATATTCCTGGGGGTGGAAATCAGTTCTGGTTAACAAGTATAACTGTGTTCATCCTTCGTTGCTGAAGAAGAGCATGCTATCAGAGAAATGATGATATGACTTGCACTTGACTTTGTTTTGAGTGAGGGAGGGCTGTGCAGGTCACCAGCCTCACTTCTCCACCAGAGCCATCTGAATCCAGTGACCAGATGTTCATCAGGATGATTGGAGATGACTCAGAATGAAGCAGTTGGGGTTAAGTGACTTGCCCAAGGTCACCTGGCTAGTGAGTATCGAGTGTCTGAAGTGAGATTTGAACTCAGGTCCTCCTGACTCCTGCACTGGTGCTCTATCCACTGCACCACCTAGCTGCCCCTAGTTAACAAGTAACAAGAGAATGACTATTATAATGAAAGGTGGGTTTGTTCTGATGAGGATCTGGGGGACATGACTCTTATCACTCTTGGTCAAAGAGACTTATCCATATTCATACCATCCTGTCTAAGATAATCTAGACAAAACTGGGAATCTGCCTCCCCCTAGACCTGTCAGATTAAAACACAACAGGGCAGAATTCACCAATTCACCTGGACTAGAATTTTTTTACTTTTTGATCAGATCTGAGTTTTCCCAGTTGGGTAAATTTCACCCAATATTTCATATTATCATCAGCCCTTCCCTTCAAAGACTGGCTGGATAACCTATAGGGGCTTCTGAATGAGGAGACAGGAAAGGGAAAAACCTTAGTTCTAATTCAATAATTGGTTATTAATAAGGAAATAATCATTTCTCTCAAAATGTAAAGCACATTTCAAGCCTTAAAGCTAAATTCTAGCTAGCTATTATTAAGTTCAGTTTTTGTATAAGTCATATGCTTAACAATCATAAAATTTATGTAGAAGTCTAGAAATTGCATGGTTTTCCTTCTTAAATTCTAAGCAAATTGTTGTTACCAAGTTGTAAAATAAGTCAGTTTATTCCTGAAGAAGGCACTACTGTTTCTAAGCTATTCTAGAACTCACCCCCAAACATCCCTTATAATGAATAATTTTTTTAAACAAAACAGTTCAGAAAAATTAACCAATATATAAGAAAAACAGTATGACATGATATTCAGTGTTCTACACCCGGGGTCCCTCTCCTCAGCAAAGAAAGGAGGGAGATACTTTCTCATATCTCTTCATTGGGACTATGCTTGGAAATACATAAGATTATCTGTTAATTATAACCAAACAGCCAGTGCCAGTAGATTTCTTTCTAGATTGTGGATCCCCCACTTCTCACCTTTGTCTGAGAAGAGAACTTTAAACAACACATCCATGCTATTGTTATTTTCTATTCATGTGAAAAATTTTGAACTGTGAATATAATTTGGGGGTAATCTTGATATCTTTCCTTAAGACCTTATACTCAATGGGAATTCCAATAATGAAAGTGCAACGTAGTTCTCTAAAATACTGATAAAGTATATACTTCCTGCACAAATTTTGAACACGACTCAGTTAAGAACATAATTATAAATGTTTTATTTGTATGCCAACACTTTATTTAAATTTTTTCCAAATAACTCAGTTTTACATTATTTTTAGTTCCAAATTCTCTTCTTTTCCCTTTCTTCTTCCTACCCATTGAAAAGGCTAGAAAAACATGACCCTTTACAAACATGCATAGTCATACAAAACCAACTGCCATATTAAGCATGTAAGGACAGAATTATTAACAAAATTGGGGAGTGAGAGGCAAATTCAAACAAATGCTTCCTAAGTTTAGCTTTAAAAACTGAAAAGATCCCTAAATGTTGACGTATAAAGGGGTTAGAGGCAAAGGAATTAAGTTCCAAGACCAAGAAAGAGGGTGCATAAAAGCTCCTGATCCATTTGACACAGTTCATAGCCTTTTACAGAATGAATAAAGCCCTGTTGAGCAAGAAACGAAAAGATCTCATTATAGGAGGAAGCCAAACCATATTGAAGAGTGGGCACTAGTAACTATTTCTAAAAACAGCCCTGCTGTTCTATATTGAACCAGTCCATTTCTTAACTTGGTAGGTAGCAGTGTAAAGATGGAGCCAATCGGCTTGATCCTGTACCAATTACAGATGTCGAAGTGTGGTTTCAAAGATCTACAAATAGTTAATATAGCCAACTGTGTTGTAGTGAAACAAAAGAAGAGTTAAATGTTCCATCTGGAAGCCTAGAAATGCCTGATTTTCCAAGTTGTAAAGACTTACATAGTGCATCATTTAATGAGGACTTCAAAGGAGAATCCCCAAATCAGAATGCAAAATACTTTCAAGGACCCTAACAGTGCCTCAGAGATGAGGAAAATAGTGTCTAAAAGGAGCAACCTCAGATGACGCTGCATCTGTTATCTGCTGTGCAGCAAGTGGACTTTATTGGTGGTGGGTTTACGGAGAAGGGAGATATCTATGGATGCATAGTATATTAAATCTTGTGAGATCCTCAGAAAGAATAATTGGGCATATTTACACAATTACATTTTAGTAAACTATTATGCCAGCTTAACTGTAATATTCTTGTAAAAGTACATTAAACAGCAATCCAAAAGCAATTTAACTGCTGAAGACTTTTTATCTAATTATTCACAAATTAATGAAGAAAATTAAATTCCAATCACTGAAAAAATGAGGCAAGGGTAAGAATCAGAACTATAGATTAGTTAAAGCAAAGATATGCAATGCATAACAGAATTAAAGCATTTCTTTTATTCAAACTCAGTGCTTAAAAAAGAACAAATCCATCATCTTGAAATTTGACTTGTAGCTTGACATTAAAAATAATATGAGTAGAATTTTCAGTGGGGTAAGCACAAAACTAGTTCAAGTAGTGTCACTCTCAATTAACGTACTCAGGTGGTGTGCCCATTAAAATTCCCACTTGTGGGTTCAGCTCGCTATGCAAATGGGGTCATTACCTGGAGAATTTAATTGGGTATGACACTGGGAGTAGGAATTTTCCTTTCAAAATAAACCTACTTGCACACATTTTCACTAGAATTCTGATTATTATATATCCTTCATATTGTTTTGCTGTATAAATATTTACTAAAAATCAGGCCATCCTTGCTTAATTTTCCTTTACAAGTGACTCAGAATACATCCAAATGATTTTTAAGTGGTTTTGTGTGTATATAGTAAGGCTGGTTAGAATAAGCCTTTTGTAAGTTATGCTGTTTATCAAAACATTTTTTATAAATCTTTCGTGTCTTTTCAAACCACCCTTCACTTGTGGGTACATTTTCAGTGAATGTTTTCATCGTTCAAGGACAGGCATTCTTTTCTTAGTGCTCTCTGGAATTTATCTAGAGATTTGAATAATGAACAGTTTAAAAGTACCACCTGAATTGTTGTCCATACACTAAATTCTAACTAATAATGCTGTGGAGCTGCTTCTATAGCAGTTCCATAGTTCTTTGTGAGTGCTGTGTAAACACAGAGGCCCAGGTGGAAAAGCCAAGTGTCTCATTCAGGAATCAGAGCCAGAGGTATGATTGCTATTAATAATAATAACTGACATTTATATAGCATTTTAATGTTTGCAAAGTACTTCACGTACATTGCATCTTCTGATCCTTGAGATAGCCCTATGAGCTAGGAACTTACAGGAATCATTCTCCCCATTTTAGAGCTGAGAAAGTGAGGTTCAGAGAGACTTAGTAATTTGCCTTTGGTCACACAGCCAGTGTCAGAGGCAAGATTCAAAATTTGCTCTTCCTGACTTTGGTTTCTGCTTTCCAGCCACCATTGTATACTACCACCCCTATCTAAAACTCTTGATTCTTTTTAAAGAGCTCAGACCATGAGACCATGATAGTAAAATTATAGCTGAAAAGGTGATGTGTAGAATACAGACCTCCCCATAGTATCTGATGAAAATATGAATGAATGAATGAAAAAACATTTATTAAGTGCTTATGTTACATGGAAAGAACTGAGCTAAGTGCCGGGGATACCAACAGAGAAGCAAGACAATCTCTGCTCTCAAGGAGCCCATTTTTTAATAGAGAGGTGGGGGAGGACTCCCAAAGTCTGTAGGTATTAGCTCCTAGGACTCTTGAGCTTACCTGACCATTGGTGACAGAAGTGGGGACCTGATTATGGAGTTAGAGGACCTGGGTTTGAATCCTTTGTCTATGCTACTACCTATGTGACTCTGGGAACACAACTTAATCTCAGTGGGTCTGATTTTCTACGTCCATAAAATTGATTGATCAAGGTGGCCTCTGGGGTACATTTTAGCTTGAAATCTAGATTCTCCTTGCCTATGGCTTCTGCAAGTGAAGCACACAGATTATAATTAGTATTCAACAATAGTTTTTTGATTAGCTGGAGTTTTTCTCATACATAAAAGTAGTAGTGTGATCCTGTGAATACAGTACTACATTGGATGACCATGAACTTAGTTTTTTTCTCCTACCTGAAACCCATGAGTATCAATAAGTAACTCATAATATGACCTTGAAGAAGGAATATTCACATCTGTTGCCTACCTCAGTGTTACCTTGAGTATTAAGGATATCTCAGTAAAAGCACTAGCAAACCCTTGGAGGAGTGGTACTATACATTCTAAATGTTTATGACTGTGTGAGATTATATAAGTTGTCTATATATATATATATTTTCATACATTCAAATCCAGTGAAAATATTTTTCTTTTCTTCACATAGAAAAACATCAAAACCTATTTTTCAACAGAAATAAACAAAAATGTAATAAAAAGGTTGGTTGACAAGGAAACATCATAGCACTCATAAGTGAACCATTGGGGCAGGATTTTTAATATCTGTAACTCTATGGGAAATTTACCATTGAATATCAAATATGGGCCCAACTCACAGACATACCTTTTTTCTATGATATTTCTAATTGTGCCCAGAGGCTAAGAAAGAGTTGGCGCATCCAATAAATATAATCATTTACATGCATGGAGCTCCCTTTGAAGTTAATAGGACCTTTGGAAAGGGGAGTTACTCACCAAGAGAACTGAGCCCAATGTGAACCAAGTCCTCTGTTCTTTGCATACAGAAGTATGACAAACTCATTTTGGATTTGCTTACTGCTTATCTTTCCTTTGTGAGTGAAGTTCAAATTGCAGTACAGTTGAGTACCATATGAAGAGGAAAGGAAAATCAATGGGGGTAGATTCTCAAACTGTTTGAACTCATTTAAAAACATCTCTCAAATTCAACTACTCAGCAAGCTTCAGATCCATTTGTGTAAGATCCCTCCCCCTTGTTCCCTGCAAAAACTAAAAGAGGCTCATTAAATACTCATGCAAATAAAGTGATGAAATATCAGATTTGACTAGTAGACATTCAATGTTGCTCCCAAACTGGAATTGATGTGACTCTTGCCCAATTTTTCCAGCTAGCTAGCTAGATAAAAGTTCCTGTCCCTGGAGTTCACCTTGCTTTTCACCACTTTCCCTAGTCCTGTAGAATTAGGTACAGGCCCTCACTGTAAGGCTCCCTACTCCACTGAGTTTTCCATTGATCTCACTCCCCATATCTAGTCACTCTTTTGCTTTTATCTGTTGTTCTCTCCCATTAGAATGTAAACTCCTTAAGGGCAGGAGCTGTCCAGCATGTTTTTATTTTTGTTCCTAGTGTTTAGTCCAGTGCTTGGCACTTAATAAACCCTGAATAAATGTTCTATTACCTTTCTCACACATTCATAACTGACTCATGCTGCCTCTCCTCATAGAGTCCTATCCCATTCTCTCTGTCTCTGTCTCTCTCTGTCTCTATCTCTCTCTCCCTCTCTCGCTTTCACAGACACTAAGGTTCTACTTCAGATCCTCCCACCATGCCAAAACAACCATCCCCACAAAGAAACACACCGATCTGTCTGTTTTTGTTCGTCCTTTGTTTTCGAAGAAGATCATGACATCAGAGAAATGATGACATGACTTGCACTTGACTTTGTTTTGAGTGAAGGAGGGCTGTGCAGGTCACCAGCCTCACTTTTCCTCCAGAGCCATCTGAATCCAGTGACCAGATATTCATCAGGATGACTGGAGATTACCCAGGATGCAATGGGAGACCTTGGGCCCTTTAGGTCAAGGCCTATTCAGGCCCTCAGGATGAGGTAAAGAAAGGAAGGAAAGAAGGAAAGAGGAAGAAAGGAAGGAAGGAAGAAAAGAAAGAAGGAAGGAAGGAAAGAAGGAAGGAAGGAAGAGAAAACAGTATGTTTTGGTCAGTATTCAGACTCCATCAATTCCTTTTCTGGGGGTGGGTAGTGTTTTTCATCATGAATCTTTTGGGATTGTCTTGGTGATCCTAGATTCTTAAAAGTCATGTCAATAGAATACAAATTCTGGTGTGCATTCTTACCATGGTAGAAAGGTATGGTCCTAGCAGTGTGCTGTGTCTGCTTTCTAAGGACCAGCTTAAGTTCAGAAAAGACCACCTCCAGTAGGCCAGTCACTTGATGATTCATTATTTGACCATGGCCACCTATGAAACCTAACATGCATTTTAAAATGCAATTGCTGAACTTAAATTGAATTTTTGTCTAAATTGTGGGTTTCTCCCCCTCCCCTCATGTCTACCACTGGTGAGAGAGGCAGGCATACTCTATAAATACTCTATAAATAGAGTACAACCATTTTGTTCCATTTCTTTCTTTTTTCTAACATCTGGTATAGTAACTAGGAAGATTAAACATATTCATGAAAGGTCTTGAGAGGTAGTGTAGATAGAGAGCAGATCTGAAAATGAAGAAGTCCTCATTCAAGTTCTGCCGCTAATATATACTGGCTATGTGATTCTGAGAAGGACTTGCTGCCTCTCAGTGCCCCCAGGCTACTCCCTAAGAATTAAAGTTGCAAAAAAGGTGGCGATCTACATTATTAGAAAGTGTTTACTCACTAGGAGCACCTTATGTCAATGAAAGTACAAGTCTGATTGAAAAAGAGAAAAAGCCTTTGTTTGCAAAGTTAATTTAATCTCACTTTTCAAAATATAAAAAAGAACTCCAAGAATATAACTTTTTGAAAACTAACTTTTGTTATTTATTGTGAATAGAAAAACAAGTAGTCAGAATAGATTTGGAAAACCCTGTAAGAACTCAACAAACGTAATGTAGAAAGAGATTATAGCTGTATTTGATACCAAATTTCAAAATGCACTTCACCCAAAACCTGGTTCAACTAATTGTCCTGAAGTTTTAGGAAAACCACTGTTCATTTAGAACAAACAAAAAGATCCAGTGGTCAATCAGTTAAAATTGATTAGTAATGACAGTTCAGTAAGGAAAGAAAAGGGCAAATGAGTGCGTATATACTCTAGCCTGAGAATTTTCTTTCAGCAATATTTTTTCAGTACCTTGTCCATTTTGTGTAACTTATTTGTCGTTTATGTGATACATATATCTATATGCACCTGAAACCAGAATCTCAAGTTCGGCCACTTACTACTTATATAACTTTGGTCAAGCCATTTCATCTTTCTGAGCAATGGTAAGTTCTAAAGTTCTAAATCTATATTTTTCTCCATGTATATGTATTTGTATGTGTATGAATGTATCTTTGCCTGCCCCACTCTTCTTTCACTTTCTCTCCACCCCTCTCCCCAACCCCTCCATCAATTTTCCACTGAAATCCTCTATCTTGCCACTGGACCCAGAGGAGAAAGTGAGGCTGGTGACTTTGCACAGCCCTCCCTCACTCAAAGCCAATTCACTTGCATGTCATGGCATCATCTCCCTGATGTCACGGTCCTCCTCAAGAATGAAGGGCAAACAACAATGTTGCTCTTGGAGTAGTAGTAGAAATTGCCCCACTAGGGACCCAATTAGAACTGGCCAGTTGAGCAAGACAGTTCTCTCTCTTTTTTTCTTCTTTCTTTCTTTCTTTTTCTTTCTTTCTTCCTTTCTTTCTTCCTTCCTTTCTTTCTTTCTTTCTTTCTTTCTTTCTTTCTTTCTTTCTTTCTTTCTTCTTTCTTTCTTTCTTTCTTTCTTTCTTTCTTTCTTTCTTTCTTTCTTTCTTTCTTTCTTTCTTTCTTTCTTTCTTTCTTTCTTTCTTTCTTTCCTCCTTTCCTTCTTTCCTCCTTTCCTCCTTTCCTCCTTTCCTCCTTTCCTTCCTTCCTTCCTTCCTTCCTTCCTTCCTTCCTTCCTTCCTTCCTTCCTTCCTTCCTTCCTTCCTTCCTTCCTTCCTTCTGTTCATATAGGGTATCATACCCTTAGGAAGGTAAATTTTGATTGCTGAAACCTTACAAGATATTATGGGGTTTGTGGCTACATTTTTTTCTTAAAGACCATGCCTTAAACCCGAACCACTCTGGCTCTCATTGATTGACCAACAGTAGGTATCAGATGTGGCCTCCCCTTGATCACTGTTTGGTCCCTGACTGGCTCAGAGTGAATGTAAATGACACTTATTTCTGTTTTGGCTAGAAACCCTGAGTGTCTTCGCCCAGGTTGATTGTTTTTTATTAGGTAAAAGAAGCCATTTTCTGCCTGATTTCTTACCTCACCTTAATCACTGCTTCAGTTAAACTGAGACCTGTTAAAGACATTAGCTTAAAAAGGCCAAGATTTCCCACTGTATCCAGGGCCATCTCCAGTCATCCTTATCTATATCTTGCCACTTGATCCAGATGGCTCCAGAGGAGAGAGTGAGGCTGATGACTTTACACAATCCTCCCTCAAAATCCAGTTCACTTGCATATCATGGCATCATCTCCCTGATGTGATAGTCCTCTTCAAGAACAAAGGACAAACAACTTTGATTCTAGAATCTAAACCCTTTAGGCAGATACCTTTACATTTTTGTCTTTGTGTCTCTAGCATTTAGCATGGTACCTGACATGTAGCAGGCACTTAATAAAGCTGAGTATCATGCAAAGAATAATAGATTTCTAGTACATAATTGTGGAGAAAAAACAGCACAGAGGAAAGGGTCATAAAGATGTATGACCAGAAAATAAGGTGGCCAGGTGACTAAATGTGAGATTAATGACATTTTGTAGGCTGGGCAAAATCTTGGTGAGCCCATATTCTAATGAGAAATCAAGAGCCCTAGGCTATATAGTCCATATCCATCCATCCATTCATTCACTTATTCATTCATTCAGTTTCTTCAACAGGCATTTATTAAGCACCTATGTAAAGCATGGTGTTTGGCTAAGGAGATAAAAAGACAAAAAAACCCTCACAATCTCAGCCCTCAAGAAATTTATAACTTTTGTTCAAACTCTTTCACTAACTTTCTGTGGTGGCCTCTCTGTGTATTAATTTCTTTATTTGTAAAATAGGGAAAATGATCCCTGCCCTGATTACCTAACATGTTTTTTCCTGGACCTTTGGTATAGGGTACTCACAGTAAGGAAACTCCCTTTACCGAAGGAATTGGGCATCGTCTCAGCAACTTAAGATCTTAGAGATTTTCCTAGGAGCACTGAAAGGTTAACTGATTTTTCCAGTCATGTAACCAATATTTGTCAGAGATGGGACATGAACCTAGGCTGTCCATACTCTCAGGGTATATAATCTATTCTAGATCAACATTATGTTCAGCATTTTATTCTAAACTAAAAATTATTTGAGCAGCAATTATTTGTATATCTAGGAAAATATTCATAAGAATCACATGGTCATTATTACACAAACTTATATGTAACATTGGTCAAATTAAATGCCCTCAAACATCTTTCAATTTTAAAGGCTTATTGTAACATTGTTATCCAATAGCAGATGTTAGTTTTGCCCCTAAAGGGTGTTTAAAGCACTCCACTATTCTGTACTAAAAATATGTAACTGCCTTCCTTCCTTCCTTCCTTCCTTCCTTCCTTCCTCCCTTCCTTCCTTCCTTCCTTCCTTCCTTCCTTCCTTCCTTCCTTCCTTCTTTCTTTCTTTCCTTCCCTCCTTTCCTTCCTTCTTTCCTTCTCTCCCTCCCTCCTTCCCTCCCTCCCCCTTCCTTCCTTTTTTCCTTCCTTCCTTCCTTTTTTCCTCCCTCCCTCCCTCCCTTCCTTCCCTTCCTCCTTTCCCCCTTTCCTCCTTTCTTCCTTCCTTCCTTCCTTCCTTCCTCCCTTCCTTCCTTTCTTTCTTCCTTTCTCATTTTTTTTGCACAAAATGACTAATATGGAAATATGTTTTACATAATTGCATATGTATAACCTATTGCTTACTGTGTCAAGGATAGGAGAGGGGAGGGAGAGAATTTGGAACTCAAAATAAAAAAAAATGTTAAAAAATGTTAAAATAGTATTTACATTTAATTGGGTGGGAAATATTAAGAACCTAGAATCCCCTCCATCCTGTGCCTTGATGAGGCATTGGAGTCAGCTCTGTTCATATATAATGTGTCCTCATTCCAGCCACTCCTTAAACCAGACTTTTCCTATTCTCTTAAATGTCTGGTGACAATCTTTGTGAGTACTTCATCTTGTACTGAGCTTCCTTCCTTCCTCCCCAAACTTCAGACAATTAATAAATAATTACCTGTAGGTTTAGCAGATGGCAGGGAGTCTAAACCAACATGCTAAAACTGAAACTTCCCAGATTCTTAGAAGAACAGAGTGGGGTTTCAGTAGTGTTTTAAATGGAAATTCTAAACATTGATGAGATAAATATGACTATACTGATATTTTCAGCTTTTTATGAATCCTGAATGTAGATATTTTATTTGATTTTTCAAATGTAAAAAGATATACTTCTAAGGGGCTTAAGTTTATAAATGTGATTTATTATGGTAGCTTGTGTGGACTTTGAAGAAAATTAGAAGTACCACAACAACTGTTGTTGAGTATTACTATTCAACTCAATAAACATTTTTAAGCACCATCTTTGTGCAAGGTATTGTGCTAAATTCTGGGTTTTCAAAGACAAAACAAAATAATTCCTGCCCTCAGTGAGCTTACTTATTATAATATGTATACAGATAAATGCAAAGAAATAAAACATAATTACAAGAGGCCGGCAAGCCCTAACACTGAGGGGAAGAGAGATCAAGAAAGGCTTCCTGGAAGAAGAGACACCTGACCTCTGGGGCTTAGCTGTTTAACTTGTAATCATTTCTTCTCTGATGAGCGCCACATACAACAAACTGCCACACGTATGGAAAGCAAACCAACAATTAATAAGAGATAACATTTCCCTTTTTTATTTCCTTCATTTTCAAAAATGAACATTTTGAAATAGTTGAAAAGTGTCAAAATACCAATGTCTTTGTAAATAGAAAAGTTGCTTTTCTTTCTCCACCTTCAGAATTTGTATTATTTTCCTGGGTGGTGAGACTTTCTTCAAGAAAGTTTTCTCTACAGAAAAAAAAGTGACACTATAATATATTGCATAATTACATTCTGAGTTCCCATTAATAAAGTATTATACTTGTAATTTTTACAACTAGAAGTAGCACTGTGGTTGTCATATATTACCGTACACACAGTTTGATTGTTGCAGAGTAGACATCTGCCAGAAACATTTCAGTTTAGCATGATGAATTTACCTTAGCCCTGTCAAGAATCACATTACAATGCCAAACTATTGCTTTGAATATAGGTTGAAAAACAGAAATAAATTTGTTGAGGTAAGGTTTCCAATTCCCTCAGAATCATGTCATTACTGGTATTGTGGCTAGGCACATGTGAGCTCCAGTTACTCCATGGGGGATTCACCAATAGTGAATGTCACTCATTTAATCATCGCAGCTAAAGAAAAGATATTGTTGACTGTGGGTGATACAAGAAGGTTATCAGCACCACAGCAAGGATTCTAGCACATTCAATTTACATGAAAGTAGAAGGATATTTAAAATATAATCCATTGCTGAGACATTTAAACACATTAGCATAGGAAAGGGGTGCTGCCTTCTTCCCCCTGAGATTAGTCCCGAGTAGCTTAGTAAACAGGTGACAGATTTAGCTAAATCCTTCTTTTACACAGCCTTCTTCCAGATTTCAACGGAGCTATGATCACACTGATTTGGTACTCTCTCTGATGATCCAGGTCACAAGTAATCTATCATCCTTCAACCTGAGCAACTTATATTTATATTTTCCTTTAAGTCCTCCATAGAGTGTCCAAGCAATGTGCTGGGGGGCCTTCCTCTAACTCTCTTGACTTTGCATGGATACCAATGGAATATGGAGGCCATTGATCAGTGATTTCTAGCTTGTCACATGACTGACCCATCTTCTTTTCTGGTCATATATAAGGTCCTGGGGACAACCTTCATGCTACGTCTCTTGCATTTCTTAGCTAGTAGTATATTGGAGTGCCTATTCACACACAAACACACACCTCCCTCAATTAGGTGTTTTTCAATGTTAATTTACTGAAGACAGAAGTATTCTGCAGCTTCTAGCCATGATGACCAAATGGATATTCTAGGTCTTTTTCTGGGAAATAAATTTGATGAATTACCAAGAAGAAATCAAAGTCTTACATGATAAGTAAGCTGTGACAAAAAAGAGAGGCAAAAGCATTGTCCTTGCCCACACGCATATTTTAGCTCATTTGTCTAGATGTTTTACCAGGTGGTGGCCATGTTGTATACCATCGTTTCTTGGAACCACAGGTAAGAGCTGAGGGTAACCCAGTGGTGAGTTAGAGGGATGTCTACTCCAAGCATGTGAAAATTTCCCCCAGCATAAAGGGAAGATAAGAACAGTTTGTTCCAACGGCCATGAAGGGAGCTGAATATTAGAAAAGGATTATGTTTGCAAGACCTTGATTTGACATGAATCCTGAGAAATTTGTGAAATACTGTATTTTTAAAGGATTTAACTTATGAGAAGTTTTATTCAAGGAAGTGTGGAATCAATTCACTGGGATAGTTTATGGTCCAGAAAAATCTTACAAGGTAATAGGAGAAATGGATATGAGAGAAACTCTTTTGACTGAATGAGTGAAAATAAGCTACTTCTAAAATGACAGACTCAGGTGAAAAAAATGAATAATAATTATCTACTTTTTTATAATTCCACAATGCATTTGCACTTTCTTGAAGGAAGTGTTCATGATATACAGGCACTAGCCTTGGTAACCCTCAGTCTCTTTCAGTTCTTACTAGAGGACCTTATTTAGAAAAAAAAATCTTGCCTTAATTTCTTTTTCCATCTTTGTACTAAAAAAAGGTATGGCACTGAATATTATAAGACATGGTGATGTAATTTTTAAGGTCTTGTCATGTTTTTCATGTATTCTCTCTACCTCTTCATCTTTTGAAACCTATTTTCATATATAAGATTTATTTATTTTAATATTGGTTATCTTACATATACTTATCATGATCATATTATCAATGCATGATGGCCAAATGTTCCAAGAAATTATGTTTCTTGTTGCATTTGGAAACAACATAAATTAACTAACTCTTCTAATACCTTTATTGCATCCTTAGCTTTAAGTCATCCATCCATTTAGCTTCCAAGTTCTTTCTTCTTTGGGTTTAATATACAGCAAAAATACTGCAATTGACATGGTTCAATTCCTTCAGCAGACTAGTCACTGGTCCTCTAACAAGAATCTCATGTAGATTATAAACAAGTTAATATTTGCAGATGACCTGAAAGCTTTGTGCAACGTAGTACCCTCTGACTTGCTTTCTACAATTCTATAATCAATCGCAGACACAAAAGCACATTATGCAGGATTGACTGAGGTCCCTTTTGATTATTTCCCATGGTCAAAGAATGACCAAGTGGCAGCTTACTAGTGATTAACCTCTTTGTACTTAGCTAGTCTTATCTTCAGAAAACAGATAGAATTTATTGCTGGCACCATACTTTCTAACATGGTAGAACCTTCCAGAACTTAAATTCTGCTGGTGCAGCTTTCAGGGCCACTTACATTCCATTATAAGGCATACAAATAGGACTTTTTGGAGGATATAGAAAGCACCAACTAACATAAAAAAAATTGACTCTAATTTAGTAGACAGAATGGGAATCATTTCTGAATCATTTCTGTTATAGAATCAGACTTATTGGAATAATGATAAAAATTAATACATAATTATAATAATAAACAAAAATGAGAAAAAAGATATTATATACAATTAAAATATCTTAATATTTTAAATGAATTAATGATGTAAAATTGGGAAATAGATGAAGTACAGACACCAACTGTAACAATTCTATAAAGGAGTTTAAATCATGTAAATCAATTGCTATAATGAGGAGACCAAAGAACTCCAGCCAGCAAATATTTGATCTGCTCACCAAGAAGAGAGCTATGGAAGCCAAGAAGGAGTGGGATTAATTATAAATCATTTTTAAAAATCTTATTGAGAAGGATAGTGGAAGATTATAATAGTTATAGCTAATATTTACACAGCGTGTTAAAATTTGTAACTCATTTTATAGATATTTATCTCATTTTATCCTTACAATCCTAAGAAGTAGATGCTATTATTATCCTTATTTTATAGACAAGGAAACTGAGGCAGACAGAGGTTAAATAATTTTCCCAGGGTCACATAACTAATAAGTGCCTAAGGTGAGATTTGAACTTACATTTTCTTTCATTCAGATCCAGTGTTCTATCCCCTGTGCAATGTAGATATCTCTAGATTATAAGAAGTATTTTGCTCATAAAAAGAGCAAGAAGCAATGAGAGGAAAAATAAAAAAGAAGTTTAAAGTAGAGCTTGGTGAGAGATGTAATAAGCAAAGTCATTCTAAGAACATTTAAGAATAAAACTGCAAACAAGATAAAAAAATGGAAAAAAAATCTTTGTAGATTTTGAAAATTACAAACTTTTTCGTTGTTAGCGACAGTAAAACTATCACATTTGTACTCTAACATCGTAGGCATAATAGATGGTAATATTAGTAGGGAACAAAGAGTGTTTCTTGGGTAATACTACACATTGTAACCCATAATTTCCTGAAAGATTTAGAAAATAGACTGTAAGATCATTGTTGTTACTGTGATTATTGTTTGTTGATTTTTTTTGGAACTAATTACTGAATTTATTATATATATTTTCCTTTTTTGTTTAGTATTTTATTTTTCCCCAATTACATGTGAAAACAATTTTAAACATTTGTTTTTAAAGTTTTGAGTTCTAATTTCTTTCCCTTCCTTCCCTCCTCACATCCCTCCTTGAAAAGACAAACAATTCAATTCAGATTATGCATGTGCAGTCATGCAAAACATATTTCCATATTAGTCATGTTGTGAAAAAAACCAGAAAAATAAAGTAAATAAAAGTATGCTTCAATCTGCAATCAGATACCATCAGTTCTTTCTCTGCGAATAGATATTGTAAGTCCTTCAGAGTTGTCTTGCATCATTGCAGAGAATAGCTAAGTCATTCACAGCTGATCATCTTACAATACTGATGTTACTTTGTACATAGTACGTCGTTTTATATCATCTTCTGTAAGTCTTTCCAGGTTATTCTGAGAGCATCTTGCTTACCATTTCTTATAGCATGGTAATATTCCATTGCAATCACATGCCACAATTTGTTCAGTCATTCCCTAATTGATGGGCGTTCTCTTAATTTTCAATTCTTTGCCACCTGAAAAGAGCTATTATAAATATTTTTGCAAATGTAGCTCCTTTTCCTTTTTGTTATTTTATCTCTTTTTGGATACAGATCTAGTAGTGGTATTGCTAGGTCAAAGAGTATGTATGTGTGGTTTTATAGCTCTCATAGTTCCAAATTGCTCTACAGTATGGTCAAATCAGGTCTCAACTCCACCATTAGTGTCTCATTTTCCCCACATCCCCTCCAACATTGTCATTCTCTTTTTTTGTCCTATTAGCCAGTCTAACAGGTATGAGGTAGTACGTCAAAACCGTTTCAATTTGTATTCCTTCAGTCAATAACAATTTAGAAGATTTTTTTTATATGGCTAAAGATAGCTTTGATTACTTCATCTGAAAACTATTCATATCATTTGATCATTTATCAATTGGGGAAATGGCTCTTATTTTTATAAATTTGAGAAAGTTCTCTATATATTTGAGAAACAAGACCTTTGTGATAGAAACTTGCTTCAAATTTTTTCCCAGCTACTTTTGCTATTTCCCTCCAACCTATTTCTCTCCTATTTTCTCTCTCCTTTCACCCTGTCCCTCCTCAAAAGTGTTTTGCTTCTGACTGCCTCCTCCCCCATTATGCCTTCCCTTCTGTCATTCCCCACTTCTTTTATCCCCTTTACTCTTACTTTCCTGTAGGGAAAGATAGATTTTTATACCCAATTGAGTGTGTATGTTATACCCTATTTGAGCCAATTCCAGTGGGAGTAAGAGTCACTCCCTCCCTCTCACTTTCCCCGTCTTCCCCTCCACTGTAAAAGTTTTTTCTTGCCTCTTTTATGTGAGATAATTTGCCCTATTCTACCCTTCCCTTTCTCCCAGTACATTGCTCTCTTACCCCTTAGTTTTATTTTATTTTTTAGATACCATCCCTTTACAATCAATTCACACCTGTGCCCTCTTGTTATACTCCTTCTAATTGCCCTAATCATGAGAAAGTTCTTGTGGTCACAGGTATCATCTTCCTATGTAGGAATGTAAACAATTTAACCTTATTAAGTCCCTTATGATTTCTCTTTCCTGTTCACCTTTTTGTGCTTCTCTTGAGTCTTATATTTGAAAGCCAAATTTTCTATTCAGCTCTTGTCCTTTCATTAAGTTTTCTTGTAAGTCCTTTATTTCATTAAATATCCTTTTTTCCCCCTGAAGGTTTATATTCTGTTTTGCTGGGTATGTGTGTTGCTGAAGAAGACCATGCCATCAGAGAAATAATGACATGACTTGCACTTGACTTTGTTTTGAGTGAGGGAGGGCTGTGCAGGTCACCAGCCTCGCTTCTCCTCTAGAACCATCTGAATCCAGTGACCATTCATCAGGATGACTAAAGATTGACCCAGGATGAGGCAGTTGGTGTTAAGTGACTTGCCCAAGGTCACACAGCTAGTGAGTGTCAAGCATCTGAGGTGAGATTTGAACTCAAGTCCTCTTGCCTCCTGCATTGGTGCTCTATCCACTGCACCATCTAGCTGCCCCTGCTGGGTATGTGCTTCTTGGTTGTAATACCAACTCCTTTGCCCTCTGGATTATTATATTCCAAGCCCTTCAATCCTTTAATGCTGAAGCTGCTAAATCTTATGTTGTCCTGATTGTGACTCCATGATACTTAATTGTTTTTTTCTTTCTGTTTGAAATATTTTCTTCTTGACCCGGGAGCTCTGAAATTTGGCTGTAATATTCCTGGAAGTTTTCATTTTGGAATCTCTTTCAGGAGGTGATCAGATTCAGTGGCTCCCAAGGCCTGCTCGTCATTTGCTGTGGCCTGGGCTATACTATGCTGACACAGCCTGAGCTGGATTGTGCTCCACTCTCACCTGGGTGCAACAGATCTTTCCTGCTGACCTTTCAAGTTGTCTTTGGCTGGAAAATTATTTCACTTTTATGAGTACTGACACTCCAGAAATTGGTTTATGGCATTATTTAAAGGTGTTCAGAGAAGTTTAGGGGAGAGCTCAGGTAAGTTGGTGCCTTTTCTCTGCCATCTTGGCTTTGCCTGTTGATTATTTTTAAATGACACATTTGATTCAGTGGAGCGAACCACTACTTCAAAAGTTTCCTTCAACATGGTATTTCCTTTGCATGTGTCAAAATCACACAGGAAACCTTTAAACATCTTGCCTTGTTTAACTGACCCTCTTTTTATGCATATGAAATAAGGTGTAAGAGAGATGCTGGCTTACTAAAGTTGCTCTCCACTGTCATGGAAGATGTCTGTGGCTTGTGGATAACATTATGCAGATCTTAACAAGACCCAAAACTTTGAAGAGCTTCCTAAATGCGATCCATAATCACTCAGGAGAATTTGGCCTCACTTTCTACACAGGAAAATCCCAGTGGATAAAAAACACATAATTTTTCAGACCATAATATGTAGTTGCAAGACCTGTAGAGTTCATCGATCTGTCTATATCTATATCAAAAAACTATATTATCTCTATCTGAATCTATATCATCTATATCTACATCATATACCTATATCTCACATCTATATCCAAATAATGCATGTCTATATCGTATATCTGTATCTTATATCTATCTATATCTTATCTCTCTACATCATATATATGCACATGTATAAATCTATGTCTAAACCCTACATGTATGTCATCTATATCTGCATCATACATCTATAGCATACATTTAGTTCAATACCAGCTATATCTACATCATAGATCTACCTATCTATATTTTGAAGAGATACTGCAACAGGACAATGAGCAGGGCCCAAAACTGAAGAGAGGAGAGATAGAAGGATAATGTGCTTTAGAGAACTATATAATTATTTTAATGACATTTCCCCCTAATTCTTTTGGAAACAAAGTGTTTTGGGAGTGATATTATATGGCCACAGGTCTCATGATATAGCTCCCTCTGAAGAATTGAGGTGGAATATCATGGGAGGGGGATGGAGCATGTAAGCAAGCTTCATATGACAACTGAGGAGTTATGCAGGAGAAATAGTGTGAAGGATATAATCAGAGAAAGTGGGGGAAACACAGGTTCATTGTATAAAGAGTGCAAAGTGTGACTGATAGAGAACCTACATGCCCAAGAGTATCTGCAATGGGAAGAATGTATTAACAAGGCCCTCCATTTGCTTACCCTGTGGTAAGCTGATGGGAGACTATGGACTAGTAAACTTCCCAGGCAGGGATGGATTACGAGCTGCCTCATTGGTGGGGATATCCATTTCCATGAGTCCACTGCTCCATTGGAGTACTTTACTATCCAGTATTCAATACTAAGTTCATTTAGTCTGAAAAGTATGTTTTTCATGTTTTATTGTGATAGTGCAATTTGTTTTCATGCTACTGGGGAAAGCATATTGCCTTTAACATCAGATAATATAGGTTCAGTTTTAAGCTCTGACACAAGATACCTACATGACCTCAGGTAAGTCACTTAACGTCTCTGTGCCTCAGCTTTCTCATTCATAAAATGAAGCATTGACCTAGGTGACCTTCAAGGTCCCTAATAGTCTTAGACCTAAGAACCTATGATCCTATCTTATTCAGTTTGGTCTATGTATGAAAAAATATCAAATGACAGTTTAAGGGTCATTCTAACTGTACGTGACCCTAGGTAGACATCTCTGAGTTCTTAGGTAAGTCATTTAACCTCTATAAGGCTCAATTTTCTCATGTATAAAATGGGATGTGGGTGGGAAGGGTGAGAATAGGTGTTGTCTAAGTTCTTTCCCAGTCCTAAATCTATGATCTAATAATTCTGTGAATTGTTGGAAGCAACAAGTCAGTGAGGGACAAGTTCTCAAGGAAAGTGAAATAAGAAAGGACACCAAAAGCTTTGAAAATGTCAGGTTTTATTATTACCATCTGTGAAAACATAAATGACCTATATCCCTACTTTTCCATCTGCATAATTCTTTGGGGGGTTGTGTGTGTGTGAAAAGATGCCAAGTACAGATACAATCCCATTTATCCAAATTGGTTGTATCTATGTGATGTCTGGAGAGGTATCTTAGAGACCCTTTCCTTGTTACAAAAGAGAATCTGGGGACATTCTGTTCCTTATGTTGCTATGGAACAATTTGGGAAGGTCCATTGGATATCAAGTTTTACCACACAAGGTCCATATCAAATCAGCATGATTAGTGAAGCTTCTTTCTTCACGAAAGAGGGGTGGAGAAGTCACCAAGCAATTTTGTACAAATAAAAAAAGAGAAATGGATAATAAGGTGCTAGGGAAATATGGTGATAGTACGCTCGGTATCTATTAATAACAAGTATTGGGAAGGTGTCAGTCATTGCAGGGTTGAAACCTATGATTCATGCAACATTGAACAGTAGCATAACAGATTATTGTATCACTACAGGACAGTAGGAAAAGTGTATCGGACCCATGGAAACATCTTGTTTTCATGTGAATTATGGAAAAAACATTGTCATATAAATTCAGAAATTTGGAACATAGTAATAAATCTTAAAGCCTCTCCAGAATCCCTTCTATCTAAAATTCAAAAAAAGGTTTCAAATCTATTCTATTTTCCAACTACAGTCTGGCAAGGAGAATTAACACTATAAACTGTATCCATTTTCTCTGAAGTTGCTAGCATGTTTGAGCCAGCCAGGTCATTTTTGATTTGGGAATCGTTCAGAGACTTTTTGACAAACTAATTACCACTACTCACGGTGCACTGTCGCTGACTTCTGGATCAGGTAAAATGTTAGATATTGTGAAACAGACACTTTAGAATATATTAAAAGCCCTTTCTTAGGTTTGGGAAAGGATTTCCAGGAGAATTATAAGAGTTTTTAAACTATAAAGCATTTTGGAATTAGAAAACACAGTTTTTGGCCTCAAATTATTACAGCGTATGTCTTGACTTTAGGCACACACTAAACCTATAAAATTTAAAATAATGTTTTATTGATGCTTGTTGTCTTTCATACCACAATCATTTCCTAAGTGTGACCCTCCCAATAAAACTATCCCATGCAACAAGGAGATACAGTTATGCAAAGTCAGGGAGGAGAAACCAAAGGGAAGGGAAGCTCACAAGAATTCATGATCGTGGAAGCTGTGGAACACAGTGGAAAAACACTGGACCAGCCATCAGGAGACCTAGTTTTTAGTCATAGCACTGTCACTAACTAGCTGTGGAACTAGACAAGTCATTTGCCATCTTTGAACCTCATTTTCTTCATCTTAAACGGGATGAAGTTCAGCCTAGATCACCCCTTCTAGTTCCTAACTTCTGTGAAAATGATGGATATTGCTTTCTTACAAGTCACTTGCTCCATCTTCCTGGGTACATTTTTCTTTCTCAATTTGATATTCCTCCCCTCTCTCCATATTTTTACCTTCCCCTACCCCATTTCTTTATTTTCTTCCCTCTTTTGGTTTTCTTTTGCTCTATTTCAATGGTCCTCCCTTTTCACACCTCAGTTTTCCTACAAATTCCTTTTACCCCATGCCTTGGCCTTTCTCCCCCTTTTCTCCCATTCAGTAGGATGGACTGTAGGATGATGAATACCTTTTAAGACTCTGTATTTGGTATTCAATATTTTCTCTTGCATCTCTAATATTTGGGAGGGAAAATGACATTGGAAGAGAATTATGTGGAGTGGGGGTGCAAGTATCTGACACAGACAGAAATAAAGACATTTATGGAAGAAGGGAGAAGAATAAGTCCCTGTAGTAGCTTTCACCAAAAGGCTAAATAAACATTCATTGAATAAAATTAGAAGTGAGAACTGATTAACAAAAATGATAAAGTGAACAAAGGCAAAGAAAAGGATGTTATATGTGACCTTTAGATGGTTACTGACTACCTCTGAGAGACCAATGGACAGCTAGGTGGTGCAACTGGGCAGCTAGGTGATGCAGTGGATAGAATACCAGCCTGGGAATCAGAGTGCCTCATCTTCCTGAGTTCATATCTGGCCTCAGATGTTTACTAGCTGTGTAACTCTGGGCAAGTCACTTAAACCCGGTTTGCCTCAGTTTTCTCATCTGTAAAATGAACTGGCAAAGAAAATGGCAAACCACTCCAGTATTTTTGCCAAGAAAACCCCATATGGCATCAGGAAGAGTCAGACACAACTGAAATGACTGAACAACATGAGAGTAACTGAGACCACTTCCTAATGGCTCATCTCACAGATGTGGTTCAGATACAAAGTGCTTTCTCTTGAAGGATCATGTCCCTTTCCCCAAAGACTGAACATAAATGAAATAACTACAAACAGAATCCATCAATCAGTCAGTTAATAAAATTCCCCATCAGGGATTCCAAATAGACATGTAAGATGAGTTTGCCATAATCTTATAAGATGATACAAAATTCTAGAAATTAGAATCTGCCCTGGTTTTTAAACCTGTGGAATTCTTCAGTTCCAGTAAGAAGTTGAATCTTTAGTCTCTAAGTTAATCATAGAACCTTATTAATGTACAGGACTAAAGAGGTAATCTATTGATCACCATTACAACATCCCATGAGATTATCCAGTCTCTGTATGAATACCTCCTTGAGCAGAGAGCTCTTCTCATAAGAAAGTTCATTACATTTTTCTATTTGATTCAATTCAATTCAATTTAATAGTATTTTATTGGACATCTATTTTGTGTCACTGTACTAGGTGCTAGGGATATAAAGATGAAAATGAAGAGAGTCTCTACCTTCAAGGAATTTACAATCCATGGTGGGGAAAACAGTATTTATAACCCTCCTTGAGCATGTGAAGGATGCATGATTTTGTCAGCATTAGGAAAGTCTCTTCCTATGTACTTAGTAAATAAGTACTTGGAAGATACTTGAGGCATCTAGAGGGTAAATGACCTGCCTAGGATCATAGAGTTAATAAGTGGCAGAGGTCAGGATTTGGACTCAGGTATTTAATTCCTTTACTATGTCATATATTCTCTGTTATATTGAGACAAAACTTAACCCCTTTTAACTTCTACCTCTAGGTTCTATGTCTCTCTTCTTGGATCAGGCAGAATAAGTCTAATTTTTCTTCCAATTAACAGTCCTTCAAATGTTTTAAGACATTACCATTTCTCAAAATCTGCCCTTTTCCAGCTAAGCATCCCTAAAAGTTTCCTTCAGTTAATGGCCATATGACACAGCTTCAATTTTCTTCATCATCCTGGTCAATACCTTTTGAAGAGGAACTAGTTTATCAATGTTGCCATTAAAAAAGAGGACCAAGAAATGAAAGCAGGATCTAAGATGTGGTCTGAAAAAGTGGAACTGTATCCTGATTATATTCATAATCTAGAATACTACTCTGTGATCCTGGGCAAGTCACTTGATTGATCCTAACCTAAGTTTACTCATCTGTAAAATGGAGATAATAATAGCCCCTTCCCCATAGGATTGTTGTGCGAATCAAATGCAATAACACACAATTGCCTCAAATCTATCATATATATGCTAGTTATCATTATTATCTTCACAATAAATAACAATTAGCTGATTTTCTCTATACAACCATAATTATCTGTAGTTAAGGAAAAGCATTTGCTTTCCCTGGGTAATTAGTGTTTTCAGCTTTTAAATGGAATCCTAGTTTTTTATAAAAGGCTTCTACCCTGTTAAAGTTGCAAATAGTGTCCTGCTTTCATCAAGCCAACCTTAATAATTTGCAGATTGGAAGATTAGAAATGGTATCAAAAGCCACCTCTGAATGTATGGGGAGTGTTTCCATCATTTGGATCTTAGCAACTGCAAAAAGCAAACTATGCATCCTCCTAGAAATATGGTAGCAAAAATGAAATGCTGGAGCCCGTGTTTTTCTATTGTTATTTATACAAATGATGAAGAAGACAATTTTAAAAGGTTTTCTGGGTCTGAATAAATTGGTAGGCACAATTAGTGAAGGACAATGCAATCAGACCTTGAAGGACTTTGTTTTCCAGTGTTGTGCACATTTTCCTTCATTTGTCACTTTATCTGGCAGTGAAACTTAAAACAAGATATCTATATTCTGAAAAATAAGCCAGTTATGCATAAATAATTTTCTAGATAAGCAACAAAAAATGAAGAGAGACAAAAGCGTCAAAGACCCTTAAGCTAAAACATCATGCAAGAATAGAGCACAAAGAATCCTGTTTTCAACTGGATCCCCAGAAAAAAAAACCATACAGAAACAAATTTAAAGGGGTAAGCTCGGTGGCGATATTTCTACCTGAGTAACTCTCCTCAGATTTCAAGGTAATGCGCATACCTCCAAAAAAATGTGCTAGTTCATATGTAGCAATTATGCTTTTTGTGGGTGATCATGTCATTTTGATTCAATTCAGTAATGCCTACTATGTACAAGGCACAGTACAAGGGACAATGTTCAGGACATATAAAAACAAAAACAAGATAACCCCTGAACTCAATAAATTTTCATTTTGCTAGGTGGGGATGAGGGATTGGCACGAGGGTGCACCATAAATAAAAGCATAAATATAATCTGAGGAAGAAGAGAGAAAACTCGTTAGCGGAAATGAGGAAAGGATTCACAGTGAAGATGGTATTTGACCTGAGCCATGATGGAAGTTTTAGGGTTCTGAGTATCAGGAATGAGGGAATATATTTCAGGTTTGGAAGATACCTGGTGCAAATACACAGAGGTGAGAGTTGGTGAATTCAGGATATATTATTTTCTAGTTTGGTTTGAACCCATAATATTTGAAGAGGATTGTAATGAAATAATGGTAAAAAGGTAAGAGGTGGGAGCTAGATTGTGGTAGAGGACCTTAAATGACAGTTTAAGGAATCTAATTTTCCCTAGAGACTACTCAGAGGCACTGAAGGTTTTTTTTGTTTGTTTGTTTCTTTGTTTTTGTGCAGGTATGTGACATGACCAGACCTGTGTCCTAAGATTATTGTATGAAGGATGGATTAGAGATGGAGGAGATTGGAAACAGAGAGTTTAATTAGGTGTCTTTTATAGTAATCCAGGTAAGAGGTAGTGAGGACCTTAACCCTCAGATTATAAAGTGATGCTAAGGAAAGCATAGTAGATGGGGTGGATGAGAGAAATGTTGTGGAAGTATAATTAACAAAACTTGGTAACTGTTTGGATATGAAAGATGGAAGAGAGTATAATATTCAGGTTATGAACTTGGATGATTGGTAGCATGGTAGTACCCTTCACAGGGAAAGCTTTGGAAAAGATATGTTTTGTGCAGAAAATAAATTCCTTTTGGGACATTTTGAGTCAGAGATACCACAGTGCATGGAAGAGATCTATGAAAAAGTTGGTAATGTTATGTTGGAGTTCAGGAGAGAGATTAGGGATGGCTATGTACATTTTGGAGTCATCTACATGGGAACTAATCAGGTCACCAAGAGAGATGGAAGAGTGGAATAAAGAAGGTGGAAATGTTGGGAGAAAAATGAAAAAATGAATCAGTCAAGTTTTTGGTTTTTTTTCAAACTTGAAATATAATGCTTTAAGAAAAGAGTCAGAAATTGCTTAGACTTCGTGAGCGTTGACCAGTATTTCCCAAAATGAAACTGATTATATCTTAATAGTCAGGAAATGACTAGAGACCAACAAGGCACATATTTAAGAATTAGCCATCCGTGGGCAATTGAATTGATGATCTGATTACAGCAAAAGTCAAAATAGATACTGAATTAGAGAAAAGAGAAAAAGACCCTGCATACAAATATACTACTTCTGATCTCACCTTTTTAAATTGTCTATTGGCTTTGAAAACTGTTGTGTCTGCCCTTCGTTGCCGAAGAAGACCATGCCATCAGAGAAATGATGACATGACTTGCACTGGACTTTGTTTTGAGTGAGAGAGAGTTGTGCAGGTCACCAGTCTCACTTCTTCTCCAGAGCCATCTGAATCCAGTGACCAGACATTCATCAGGATGACTGGAGATGGCCCAGGATGCACTGGGAGACCCTGGCCCCTTTAGGGCAAGATCTATTCAGATACTCACTTAGGGTGAGGTAATGCCCATTCAGTGAATAGGTCTGTTTAAGAAGTAGCCAGGGCATGGCCCCTTTAGTGAGGCAAAGAAAAATAACTACATCAGGCTGTGAGGGAAACAGCAACAGTTACTATGGATAATCACTCTTAAGCCAGGAGGGTCCAGAAAATAACCCTTAAGTGGAGTTTGGACAAACTGAAAAGTGGATGAAAGTAAAAAAAAAAAAAAAATTGATGTGATGAATGTGGATAAAAGTAAAAAAAAAATTGACTTGAATTTCTATGACAGAAAGATCAGCATAATGGAAAGAGAACTCATTTGGCACTTTAGAAGATTTGGGTTAGAGTCCTGCCAGGTTTAGTACTTGGGCAACATGCTGAATCTCATTTTTATAAAAGGGGTTGTTATTTGCACTAGCTTCCTCATATAAGTGTTGTGAGGAAAGCGCTTTGAAAATCTTAAACTGCTGAACAAATATGAGTTATTATTAATCCCGTTTCTTTTCTAATTTTTCCTCTTTCTCTTCCACTTCTTCCCTTCACAACATATCTGACGTGTTCATCTAGCATTCGCTTAAATATCCTCATGAAGAGGAACTCAACTATCATGATGAAGTGGAAAAATGAGGTAGTTTTGGAGTCAGAGGGTCTGGGTTTGAATGTAAAAATAAAAAAATAACAACAATAATAATAGCTATTATTGATATAGCACTTTAAGGTTGATAAAGCACTTTACATATATGAATTTATTTTATCCTCACAACAGCCCTAGGAGGTAGGTGCTATTACTATCCCTATTTTACATATGAGGAAATTAAGGTTAAATGACTTATCTAGCACACAGCTAACAAGTATTTGTAACCAGATTTGAACTCAGTTTATCCTAATCCTGTCCACTAAAACACCAGCTACTTCGCACCAACCACACAACCAACATTGTATATGTGGCATTAGACACGTTAATTTCTTTGGGCCTCAGTTTCCTCATCTATAAAATGAAGGTGTTGGCTTAGATGATAACCAAGGATTCTTCTAGGTCTAAATCTAAGATGCTGCAATTTCCTTATCTCTTAAGAAGCCCTCTCCACTTTTGGCCATTCATTAAGAAGTTTTGTGGGTTTCTCCCCCTTTTTTATAGAAAGCTTGAATTTGCCTCTTTGGACTCTTAGCCATTGTTCCTTGTTCAGTCTGCTTCCTTCTTCCTTCTCTAGAGACATCTTTTGTCCTTAGGCTCAGAAAACAGTTGAGTATTTTTTCTTTTGTTTTTGTTCTTAAATTTTTCATTTTATTTTGTTCAAAAACCTTTTAGGGGAGTAGGGGGCATGCAACTGCCACTCCCTTTCTCACTTGAAGGGAAATAAAGTTCTGCTCCAACTCTCAAAATATTTTTTCTTTTATTTTCTGTCATAACTATAGACAATATATAAGACAATGTAAAGTATATTTGCAAGAAGTCATCTTGAGTTCTCTGTATTCTCCTGCTTAAACAGAAGTCAGCTTTTTGACACTAGGGATTTGATTCAGTATCATTATTGTACCTGAGAAATCAACGTATCACTAGAGAGTGATATATTATCCTTCTGTCCACTAGATGATCTCCTAGGTGATATTAATGTTTCCAGTGATTTTATTTGTTATTCCTTGAGATTAGTTCCAATATCAGCACCAAGCAATAACACTGCATTTTCATCCTAGGAAGCCATGACAGGTGTCATCTGAATGCAGAAAACTCAGGCATAGTCTCTTTTATTTCTTTCTAAAGGCTTGTCAGTTTCTCTGTTATTTATTTCTTCCATCCTATGCTTCCAGGAGTATCCCTCTGCCCACATGGCCAAGTTGCTGTCAAAATGGCTTCCTCCTAAGTCAGGTGGCACAATTAGTTTTATTTTTATACCTTAAAGCTAGACTTATCTAACAGATCTGTTAGTTAGCAAAGTAACCAAGACCATAGAGCACTATAGCAAGTTCAGTTTTAGGTTGTTATTCCTGAGAAAAGCAAACTTCAATGACATCTGAAGCCATGATGTTTTCTTCCTCTTCCATTCTTACCATCTATTTTGATAGTTTTGTCCGTACTCATATAAATGGGGTAGTAAGGACAGTGAATTTGGATTCATAACGCTTGAATTAAAAATCCCAGCTTCCTTTGTTACTAAGTATAGGACTCTGGACAAATCAATATGTTGGGTCCCAGTGTTCATTTTCATAAAACAAAGAAGTGGTACTAGAGGATTTTGAAGGTTTTTTTCTGATTCTAAATCCCATGATTCTAACAGCTACATCATTATGATAACATTTGTATGGTACCTCCTATGTACCTTGCATTGTGCTAAGCACTTTACACATATTATTTCATTTGATCTTCATAACAATACTTGGAGGTAAGTGCTATTATTTTCACCATTTTACAGATGAGGAAACTGAGGCAAAGAGAGGTTAAGTGACTTGTTCAGGGTCACATAGCTAGTAAATGCCTGAGGCTGGGTTTGAACTTAGGTCAGCCTGACTTCAGACCTTGCGTTATGACCACTGTACTACCTAACTGCTCTCATATACAGAGGAGGACTCAATTTCAACTTATTTCTCCCAAACAAAATGAAACTTTTTTTTTGTTATGCCAAAAACCTCTCCCTACACTGTTCCCTATATCCACTTGCTGTCTTAATCAAAAGCTTTTTTTACAGTAACTGAATGTCCTCTACAGTACTAGTTAGTATGTCGTCTTTAAAAAGTTTTGTTACTCATCTATGGAGATAAACTACTGGATATGATTCATTTTGGCTCAAGACAACGTCATCATCTTGATGGAACTTGGATATCAAATGATAAAGGACTTTAATGAAAATCTTTCACACAGATGGCTGCCAAGACTTTATTGGCTCAGGTTTTGGAACATATTAGTGATGTGTAAGTTTTCTAGGAATTTTTCTTCTATACTGCCTGATGTAAAAGGTTCTGTTTCTGGTCTCCCTCTGATCTTATGTTGTTAGATACCCTGTGCCCTTCCTAAGGAATCATTATTCTCATCATTCTCTCATTCTCTTAACTACTTTTTCTATTTCTGTTCTGTGTACATGGTTGGGGGGGGAGGGAACAGTTGGGTGATGATGGGGGAAGGGGAATGGGATGGCTAGAGGATCAAAAAAAGCCATGGAGAAAAATTCTCACTGGCAAAGTTCTGGCAAAAAAAAAAGTATCCACCATTTCTAAAAGATGGTTTTTTTGCATCCTTCTTGATATTATCTACAACAAGATCACAGAATCATATATTTAGAACTGGAAGAGATCTAAGTGATCATTTGATACAACCTTTTTAATTTATATATGAAGAAATTGGGGCCCAGAGAGGTGAATAAGACCTGAGACTATGTATTCAATGTATTCTTTTAAGGAGGAATATGCATATATCTAGGGATAGCATAGTGGTGCAATGGATAGAGCGCCAGGGCTGGACTAGCCTCAGACACTTACACTTGTGTGACTCTGGGCAAGTCACTTCACCCTGTTTACCTCAGTTTCCTCATCTGTAAAATGAGTTGGAGAAGGAATGGCAAACCACTCTAGTATCTGCCAAGAAAACCTCAAATGAATTGGACAAAACTGAAATGACTGAACAACAAATTTATATATCTACAAATGTATATAAATGTGTATGTATGCATGTATAAATAGGTATGTATGCACTGATGAATGTATAGGTGTTTTGTTGCACTTCACTCCTAAAATAAGTCTTATATGTTCCTAACTAATTACAATTTTTGATTTGTTTTGTAAATACTGGTGAATTATTACCCCATATTTCCTGGTAATGCTATTTACTTTGACCTTGAAAAACTCTATGAATTCTAATGGAAATAAATTCTTTATTAAAGTATGACCTCACATCTTACCTCACTCTGTATTATATATGTTCAAGAAAATATTAGCTCTTTTTTCTACACATAACTTTCATACATTGAGCAATTTGTTTACCTTTGCTTTTGGCTCTGCCCTAGGTCAGGTTTGCAAATTCCATTCCTTATTAGAACCAGCTTTCAGCAGTCAATAGTAACCCATTCAAAGGAGGTCAGCCCAGAGATTTCCTCTATGATATCACTGTTTCTAACTTCCTTGTTTTACTTGAAAGGCAGAAAGATTGTTAGTAAAGAAGAGTTAATAAAAAAAAAAAGTAAAATGTAGATGGATTTTCTCACTTATTGAAGGTTAATTGATTATGGTTTATAATTTCAACACTGAGGCTACTTTTGCCTTATAATGCTTTTCTTTGACTTGCTGCTTCTGCTTCCTTTAATGATTTTTTGGAGTCCTAGGTTGAGTCCACACTGCAAAGCAGACGGTAATGTAGTACCATAAAATATAGTTTGCCCATATAACTGGAAATTGACTTATGCCAACGATGTTTACAGAAGCTGACTTTTGAGTTATCCTTATCCCTCTAGATGTTTCTAGTTGCTCCATCTTTAAGTTAATTGCCGGCCTGACTACAGGAACAATATAACAATAATTACACTATAATTTGTTATAATTATTAATTACATCATGATTGTTATTAATTGTTTCTATTGTTATTATCTCCTAGGCTCCAATGGCGCTTCCGGTCAGGGTCACTAATTGCTCCAAAAGACAAGTCCAGGATGCCAGCACTCCTAAACAGGACAAAAAAGGTCGACCCTGTCGCATAACAACTTGCCTCAACTCATGTAGCTTCATTAAGCCAGATATTAGCTGGGTATCTCTCTCACCCTTTTACCCTTGATATCCTCACTTCTGAGCTCTAGGCAATTGTGGGGTTAACCATAGGGCACTGTCCTGTCAGTAGAGTGGAGGGGGCTTTTCAGTTCTAGGAGGGAGGATAACAGTGAGCCAAGGTTACAATGATCTTGAGTACAACAACTCACTGTATGACTTCTCTGCTGCTTGCCTCACCAGCCAGGACATTGTCCACTCACTCTCGGTTTTTACTTTGTAAATAGATACCTAGTGCCTCTACCAGGCCATCCTGTTATTTGTTGGAGTTTGGTAAGGAAATGGGAACAGTCTTGTCCTTCTTCTTTGTAAGGACATTCCCCACCTGGGCCTTGCCCACTAAGCCACTTTGTTCCAGTCTAACCATTGAATCTTGTTCCATTCTAACTCAATAAAGCATGTGAGACTAAGATTAAGAGATTACTTAAGCAAGGCAGCTCCAGTGTTTGGAGTCAGAAAGATGAGTGTTCCTGAGTTCAAATCTGGCCTCAGAAACTTACTAGCTATGTGACTCTGGGCAAGTCAACCCTGATTGCCTCAATTTCCTCACCTGTAAAATGAGCTGGAGAAGGAAATGGCAAATCACTCCAGTATCTTTGCCAAGAAAATCCCAAGTGGGGTCACAAAGAGTTGAAAACAACTGAGTTTGATTTTTTTTTAAGCAGTGATATCAGAACATGTACTGAGCAGGTCACCCTGAAACATTTCATTGTCTGCAAAGCCTCTCTCAGTAAACCTGGGTTGGAGGTATAGTTAACTTAGCTAGAGGTTCTCTCTCTCAGGTCTGAGGAGCTGCTAAGGAGCAGGGAAATCAGGTGTTACATGTTTTTCAGAATGTCTACCCTGTCTTAGCATCTGCCCTTTGGAAACTTGGACTTATGCCCAAGATAGAGGAGAAATTCCTTCTTAGCTGTTACCAGCCACTCCATGTTTAAGTCACTTCTATGTCTTCCACACCTTTTAATCCTCAAATTCTGTGATTCTATGCTCTAAGTCATTCATTGACTTCATCATCAGTGTCACAATCAAATTTGTTATTGTTAAGTTGTTTCAGTCATGTCCAATTCTTCATGAACCCATTTTGGGTTTTCTTTGGCAAAGATAATGGAATGGGTTACCATTTCTTTCTCCAGCTCATTTTACAGAGGAGAAAACTAAAACAAGTGACTTGCCCAGGGTCACACCACTAGTAAGTGTTTGAGGACAGATTTGAAGTTGGGTCCTCCTGACTTTAGGCTCAATGCTCTATCCATTGTGCCATTTAAGCTACCCAGGTCATTATCAGAAGAATTTATTTACTATGTAATTACATGTGATAACATAAAATTAGTTGATTCAACACTATGTTCACCTTTATGATATGTATAATCTAAGAAAAACGACATCATGACTTTGAAAGATTTATCAACATAGATCCTCTTACTCACATTGATCCCAGTTCCTGTTCAAAGGTAAATTGCTACAACAACTGAAGGCCAGCTTTTTTGGGATAAGCCTTTCCACTTGCCTATATTAGTCTTTAGACTATCACCATATTCTAGGGCAGTGGTGTAAAACTCAAAAAGAAATGGATCCCTGGGGGCCACATATTTGCCAAACACAAATTAACATTATTTATGTTTTATTGTATTTTATTAAAAAAAATTTCCCAATTACATTTTAATCTGGTTAGAGGGAATTTTGACTACAAATTCGACACCTCTACTCTAGGTCTTTCCAGTTTGGTAGGGGACATCAGAGCTTGGGTTCTGCTTACATAATCATTTCCACACTATGAAGCATGGTAATAATACCTCAGTGTGAGGGCAAGAAAAGTAGGATCTTTTGCTGTTTTTGTCTATACCAAGAAGTATAATATCTCTGAATAATGTGATTAAGGAGGATCTTTCCCACCCACTGTCGGGTCTGGGAAGATCTGTAGGAAGGTCCACACTTTTTGTTAATGAGGCACTGATTCTCAAGGGATGTGATGCCTTCTGACTCTAAAAAGGGTATAAAGACTGTGGGGTGAGGTTTTATTTTGGGACTTCATTTTTGGAAGAGGGTTTGTGTGCCAGATGACAGACTCCAGGAAGCCACTAAGCAGCCCCCTGCTTTTGAAAACCTAGATGTTGGTACTTCCCTCTCTGCTAACTGTGGTCAGACAGTTGGGCCTGTCTGTTGATTTGTGATATATGTATTGATTATGGTCAGATGGAGGAAGCCATGTCTGTTGATTTTTGATTTCTCTGTATTTTCTCTGAAGTTCAGGGTGCTGACATTTTCCCCTGAACTAATTGAATGATACATGTGCTTGATTAAAGTGATTGTTAACCCCTCAAAAGTTGCCTTGCCTTTTAGAGAAGCAGATCAAAGAACCTGTGGTAGCAGACCCCCCTGTGTATGTTGGGATGCTTACTGTTACACTCAGACAAAGCATCCTCTCTGATGAGGCATCCTAGAGAAAAGTATTACAAATGAATATCTAATAGAAATGCAAACAAACTAGACAATAAGCACTGAGTGAAGGTATAAATATCATGAAGATTTCTTTCATGCCTGGGTTGGATTGGATGACTGATGAAGTCTCTTATAACTCTTAAATTCTGTGATTCTGTGAAATGGTTGCAATGATTGATGCACATTATACAACATTAAAAACGCATTTGTGAACTAATTAGGGGGATGTGTCTATAATTTAAATCTCTTCTTCCAACCGCCTTCATGGAGAACCACACCAAAATTATTCTGGATTTATTTTTTAAGCTTTTCAGAGAAAATTTCATAATCTCCTTCAGTAGACTATTTCTTTTTTCTTCTCTTTCTATGCTCTTTACATGACATCTAGAATCATCTTTGTGCCAAAGTAGCCTAGATCTCTGTATCTATTCCTACTCCTTCTATTGACCTCTAGTCCCACATTCCCAACTTTATAATAAAAATCTCCATCAGGATATCTCATTTCATCTTTTCGCTTTAACAGAAACTTTCCTTATCCTTGAGATCCCCACATCCCTTGAAACACTCATTGGAAGACTATGCCTCATAGTCCCTTTTACTCACAGGTTATTACCATATTCCTCCCTCCTTCTAGATGATTGTTTGATCTCCATACCTCAATGATCCTTCTTCTTTTTAATTTATATCATGTTCTCCCCATACTTTTTTGCTATCATCTTCTAACCTTCAAGTCATTAGTCATTCTCTCAATGTTCTCAATTACTTCAGCACCTGGTTAAGTCTTCCATTCTATGCCATTCCTGTTAATTCAAATGACACCTCCTTTAGGAATTTTCCCATTAGTAACAACATTAGTTTTGATATAGTTACCTCTAGTGTGTATATGTGCCATCTCTGTACTTCTCATATGTGCCTACTTTGTACCTCCCTCCTATAATACCCAGAGTTTATACTATAAACTTCATATGGGTGAGGATTAGGTTTTATCAAAACCTTACATCTCCCTTGGAAGCTATCACAGTATACTTCATAAGTAGGTTTTTAATAAATATTTTTTGAAGTGAATTAATTGATTTGGGCTCAAGAAACTACCTGGTTTAGCCCTCTGCCTTTAGGCAGTAGGGAATCCCTATTTTTTTTTTTCAGATTAAGCAGCTAGAATTAGGAGAGTCTGTGACTTACCTAACATCATACAGCTGCATTATTTATGAAATTCAGTATTCTTTTTTGAATCAAACCTATTATTTTATTGGCATAAGGAGTTCCTGATACAGGGAATTCCCTCTAACCACATGCATAGGCACCTTCTTCATCTTACTAGTCACTGAGAATTTCTTGGAGGCAGTGAAAAATTAGGTCACTAGTCCACTCTCAAACAGCCAGCATATATCAATGATGAGACTTCATCCCAGGTCTTCCTTGCTGCTTCCATCCCCTACACTAAGCTTCTTCTCAGTTCAGTTTTACCTATCCTTAAATTGACTAATTTATGACAAGATAACTACAATTGATTAATATGAACCATAAGTGTAGAAGCTATAAAATAAATCTCTATTACTTACTAGTCAGAGTTAATTATTATTATTTTTTTTGGAGAATGTTTTGAGAATATACAGACATCCTTTGAGGCCAGTGAAATTTCCCCAAGGTGCCATGAAGCCTGGTTTGGTACTACAGGGTTGGGCAATATGTCATTTTGCTTTTCATATAATAAACTGCAACTTTTGGGTGCTCATGAAATATTAATTAATCCTACTGCTAATGAGAATCAGGCTATGAGGATTATGCTTTTCCCTCATTAATGCCTACTAAGAAGTAATTTACAAATTCACACACTGGCATTCTAAAAGAGTTGATTTGGGCAAAAAAAAAAATTCTGGAATTTTGGGAAGCAGCTCAGGGGCAACTAGGTAAGATTAGAGAATGGCCATTGCCCATACTGAAATTATCATAGAAGGTTCATTCCTTGTGTTGCATTTTAAATCAAGATAAACATCAATACTTTAGGGAATGGTTGATTTAATCAATATGGGTATTCTTTCTAGCAGTGCAGATTTTTTATTTTGGCTCCTCTTGTAGTATAATTCTTATCCCTGTACTTCTACGGACCCTTTCCATGAGATCCACCCACCATGGTTTTCCCCTCTATCTATGTAGGTTTGTGATTTAGTGGATATCAGTGGAAAAAGCTCTCTATTTGTTATCTCTTGCCTCTTGGTATATGAGCAGTATCTCACCTTTTCTCATTACACATTTCCAGGAAGATTTTGCTTATGTGACTTTCTACATATATGTCATCACTAAAAACAAGCCATACCATGTTCTTCCTTATTTTCCTTTAATCATCCTCACGCAACACTTTAGTATTTACATGTCTGAGTGCAAATATGGTAGATTCACTCACACCGATGATGAAAATAAGCCATTACAGGAATGTCAACAAATGCATTTTGTTTAATAGCTATTTATTAATCTTCCTGTAAGTTTCATCTGTGAATACTCAGGTGATGTGATTCACTTTGCTTCCATGCCAAATTTTCTACAGGCTTATTTTGCTTCTACTTCTTTCTGATACTTTATGAAATTATATTACTGTCCTGCTCGGGAATATTTTACAAATGAGTTTATACTGTAAACTGACATTTCATTTAGCTATCATTTGTGTTGACTGAGCAGGATCAAGCATTTGTTAGCCAAGGCAGCTACTGAACTCTTTTGGTGTTCTCACTGTGACTACTGCTTTACACCAATTAAACATTTGCAGGTAATGGTGGTATATAGGATAACAGGGTCACAGAGTTAGAGCTTGAAGGAATGTTCAAAGTTACTGAATCCAATCCTGTCTTTTGGACAGAAAATAAGGCCTAGAAAATTAAGTGATTTGCCCATGGTCACAGAACCAGAATATGGTGGAACTAGAATTTGAAGCTAGTTAAGCTCACTCCAGATCTCATAGCCTTTCCAGTGTACAACACATGCAGGCAATAGCCTTGTCTTTTTTTTTTTTTTTTTTTTGGTCATTTTCCTTTCAGGGGGCATTGACAGTTTCATTTGAATAGGCTGCACTGAAATTGTGATTCTTCACAGTGTCTTCTCATTAGTATATTTTCTTATAATTTGATGCTGGTTTATAACTTCCTTCTAACTAGATAATGCTCTAAACATACTTCAATTGCTGATTTTTTATGACATATCAGCGACCTGCCATTTTTATTAAAATATAATCCATTTCTTTTCGAATGTATATGATCTTGTTTAATGCTCACTATGTTCATTTTATGTCCAATATTGTTAATATTATTTAGACATGAGACTTCTGAATATTCTACAAACCTTTGACTATTTTTGTTTATCAAAACTAAGCCATTTTCCAACTTATTTTTCACCATTTTTCCATGTAGCTGCTTTCACACTGAAGTACCTGAATATCAAAGTATATATTAATTTTGTTTGGGGGCTCTTCTCAATTTATTCATAGAATTTCTCTGTCTCTTCATCTTTTACAACAGACTTTGCTACAGAAGTAGCACTATTATGGTTGTCTTTTTAATGATCAACACAAGTGGTCAAAATTCTCATAAAATAGTGTTTTGCTTGCCATTGGGACCATGATAAAACTATATATACCTATGAGCTACTTTTCTATTTTCCTGACAGTTAACTTTTGTATCTTGACTTATTTTACTGAGATCCTATCCGTATTTCTGTGTTTCAGTTTTTACAAATGTATGTTGCTTCACTGGAAAAAGATTTCACATTTAGAATGTCTAGTTAATATTTATAAGTTGGTCAGAATGTTGTACATCCTTTAACATTTTCCACCATTCTCTCACAGTCAATAGAGAATCAGAAAGGAATCACACAGGAGTGAGGGGCATTGAAAAATTGGGTTTGTTTCATGAGTAACTATGTCCAAAGAATTCATTATCTACTGGTCCATCTATTAGTAATGAGCCTTCCTCTACCAACATAGGTTGGTCTTCAGAAATCAGACCCACTCTATTTTTGACTACACTCTGGCTACATTTAAAGCCATATTGGTATGGTAGGTCCTGCCAGAGCTTATTATCTGCTTTCATATATTTCAAGAACTATGAGAAATTGGCCAAAAAAAGACATTTAAAAATCAATCAGAAATCTGTGATAACTCAGACAGAAGCAGGACTTAAAATTTCCTTCTGTGTCATCTAAATAAGAGAATGCATGTAAACAAATAGTATCTACAACATGGTCGTGAGGATGTTTGGCTTATTAAGAGAACTTATTACAGTCTTGCACTTAAAGAACACTCGTTTGCATATACACACAATGCAAGATTTACAAAATCATCATTAATGTATTAAATCAAGTCCCAAAGGAGCCTACATTTTTGGGCTCGTAGTAAGAGACAGTGATGCTGTAGCCAAGACAGTACTCAGTCGGAGTCAGAAAGCAGAGTTTTGAGTCTTGACTAATATTTTTAAGTTGTATGACCTTTGAAAAATATTTCGCCTTTTAGTATTTGTTCCAAATCTGTAAAATAGTGATGATAGAAAAATGCCCGCCTCAAAGGGCTATTTTGAAGAAAGTGCTTTATAAAATTTAAGGCTATAAATTTGAGTTTTACTTGTTACCGTAATAGCACTATTTCACAGGGTAGTTGTTAAGATCAAAGGAGATAAATATGGTAAAGCACATAGTATACTATTTGTAAAGTATCTGGCACATAATAGGCATCTAATAAATGTTTGCTTCCTTCCCTTCTCTTCCCTTGTAGTTCCTTTATACCTGAAGGTAATATCTCTTATTTAGCTTTAAAGATTCAGAGAAAATCCTAAAATTTAAAATTTTCACTAACTCGGATCCTGTTCTAATTTGATCTAAATTATACGATTTTAATGCAGAGAAGCTAAAGATAATAACATTAACTATAAAAATATCTGAATAAGACTCTGAAGGAAAAACCAATCCTCATTTTACCCTGGGCTTGTTAGATAATACTGCCACCTGGGCATCACCCAGGCTTGATGCCATAATCTTAGCTCTATTTCCTGTCTGATCTGGACAAGTCACTTAACCTGATGCTACTCAGTTTCCTCAAATGTAAAATGAAGTGGACACATTACATAATCCCTAAAGTCTCTTCTAGTTGGCAATACTATGATTATTTGAGGAAAGTACTTTTCAAATCTTAAAATGATCTACAAATACATAAAAATTATGTTCTCACTTATATTAATAGTGCTCAAAAAGAAATGATCCTGTAACATATCACTATACTTCAATCATTCTCTTATCATTAGTGTTCAATGAACTGGTTTTGCATAGGTGGATAAAATGACTATGTAGCTCAATGGAGAGAGCATTGGATATAAAGTCAGAAGGAGCTAAATTCAAATACTGTTTCAGACAGAAGTCACTTAGCCTGTTTTGCCTCTGTTTCCTCACACGTAAATTGAGAATGTAAGATAGCACCCCCCCCCCCCCCGCCAAGGTTGATGTGAGGATAAAATGAGAATATTTGTAAATTACTTTGCAAACTTTAAAGCCCTATATAAATACTAACTCTTGTTGTTGTTATCAATCATTATTGCAGTTGAAGGACTGGAGGATGCAATTCAAGTTTTGTAGACTCACTGAAAGCATTTTGCAAAAACTTCAGTAGCAGACAGGATGAAATGAATGATATGTAGTTCTTGTTCCTATATGGTTTTGATTTATTTTGCCAAGTTTCTATATTTTTAGAGTTTTTCATCCCATGTAGTTTAGGGTTATGAGCATTCTGTATGGTAACATCTATTAAAAATATTCTTAAAATTTTGTTAGTGTTATAACTGAACAGTTATTAACACTAGCTTTTATTTGTGACAATGCTCAGGCTAAAGTTTATTTTTTGAATTCTCAAGCATAATTTGAGCTTTGTATTTATAGTGCGAGGATTTGTTTTTGAAGAACAGTGATTGTCTGATATTTAATTCTGGCCACTTGATCAGGATCTTCCTTAGTGTTTGGTAGGGTTGCTAAACCTTTACAACATACAGTGACATATGGTACAATTTCTGCTGTTTCTAACAAAATATATCAATCAATATGTAGAGTCCTTTAGAGTAAGCTTTATGTAGTTTTTGGCACTCATGATCCGATCTTGTGTCTCTGTTATGAACCACTCCATTTCTGTAAACAAAGCTGTTTGACTGAGACATCTGAATGGCATATTCTTGTATGCTTCTATGTGACTCCCATCAAACGCTTCTTTGTCATCACTGTTTGCTGAGTTTCTGTGGATGTTACTCATGGAGGAAGTTACAGTTCTATTCTTGAATCTTAGTCATTTCTAGGATCTATAAACTGCTAAATCAATATGACTTACATTTGGTATCCTCATTGGTGTATGCCTATTGTCAACTTTTTATTTTATGAAGTGGTAGCTCATCTGTAGAATTTTTATTTCATGAAGTGTTATCTCATCTGTATAAATTTCTCATCTGAAAATTTTTTTTTCAGGTTGTAATCCTATGACCTTCAAATCTGTTTATCCTGCAACCTAAGATCATCTATCAATCTTCTTCCATGTACATAAGGAAGTATTAGTCTTTCTATGACTTCCATAGAGTGATGGGCCCTGTGTTTTGTTAATATAATCTAAGTAGTTTGGATATTTTCTCAATTCATTAACAAGTATTTTAGTATTCAAAAGTTGTATGAACATTAATGAGCTTTTACATTAGGATGTCAGTGTGTCTGTTAACATACACAACCACTATTTTCTCTTTGATAATTTTTTGTCTGATATGTTTTGCCTGGAGAAAATCAAGATATAGCTAAGAGTCACTTCATCCGCTGGTTCTATTTAACATACTGATTTAAGTCTCTGTCTTTATTTTTCCTTTATATACATTAAGTTATTATTATTATATTATTATAATATATAATATAATATAATATATTATATTATTATTATAAGTGTTGTTGTTATGTTGTTCTCATCTTTTTCAATGAGATATTAGTTGTCCTGGGACAAGTAGTTACCCTGCTATAATTCTTGGATATTTACTATTCTTTTTACATTCATTCCACATTGTATAAAAATTATGTGAATTTATTTTGGTGACTTCTACTAAAAAATTGTCTTTATTCTTTATGGTCAGGGTAATGTAAAGGCAGTTGTAGGCAACAGTTCTATTTGCTCCAGTTTACTTGTTGAACACTCAGTGATATTTACTACAGAGATTAATCATCTGTTAGTTTAAATGGAACAGTGAACTTCTACTATATAATTCTATACACTTCTACTATTTAATTCTACTATATAATTCTATATATATTCTACTATATAATTCTATTCTAGTCATATCTTTCTATATAACAAAAAAGGCTCTATTCCAGATTGTCCTTACGAATTCCATTCCAAGTTTGTTTATTTAGAATGAAAAAATATGGCAAGCCAAGACTTTCCTCTGTCTGCTACTTAGAGACAAGATTAATGGGCTGCCACCTCACCTGGGTTAACCACCATGCTGTTTTGCAAATTAACCTTAGTGATGCTCTAGTCAGACCTACATCTGAGAACTGGAAAGGTGTTTGGTCCATGCCTTCTCATTTTTCCTCTTGACTCTTGTCTAACAAGGGCTGCTATGATGTTCTACTCATTTTATTCAGAACAGTGGAAAGATAAGCAAACATACTCTTGGGGAGGGGGATGCAATCACATCTGGAGCCATTATGCAGCAAACTCAAAAAGGAAACTATTTGAAAATAAAATATTTCAGGGATATTTAGTGAGTAACTTTCTATCATACCTTAACATACTGTTACTCCCCTGGGGGAAAATGTTGCAGTGAACACAAAAGGCACCATTACTGTTAGTTCATTAACGGTCTGAGTCAAAAATTATGAACTGCTTCACTCCATTGTGTCTCTTGAATCATCCTAGCCATAGGTGGCTGTTGTTAAATTAAGCAATTTATTATTTTCTAAGGAGCAGCTAGGGAGCATTTAAAATATATAAGTTAAATAAGTGTCATGGCACACACAGGGGCAGAAATATGTTATGGAACCACAGTTTATAAATTGAAGATTAAATAGCTTAATGTATGTCTACATAAATAATTTGCATTGGATCCATAGTATTCTCTACTTGTTTCATTGCACAGACTTTATATATGCTTATTACAACCATTAGTAACCCTTTGTAACCTACCTCCCATTGTGCTATATTGTTCATCTGTTAATAATGGTAAAATAATGATGTCACCATCAGTTGTCCCCAAATGACTCCTTTAAGATGTCATTTCCTCAAATATCCTCTGTTTCTCCCTGGCATAACAAAAACCAATTCAAATTGTACTCTATATGTGTATACAATAGTTCAAAAAAGTTTTGAAAGTTATTTTTAAAAAAGGGATAGAGTATCTAATGCCCAACACAATTGGTTTTTGCAATGACTAAATCTGCCATTTCCAGTGGTCTTCAGTAATACTGAGATTACCAAACCTGTTTTGCTATTTATTTTAAAAATACAAACCACTGTTTGGCATTTATTCCTTTCACAATCTGGCTCTGACTTACCCTTCCTGTTTTACTTCACATTACAACCCTTCACATAGACTACGTTGAAGCCAAACTGACCTTCTTGCTATTCTCCAAACTTGACCATTGTTTTTTTTGCCCTACTGCTCCTGCACTTTTTCCATTCTCCAAATGCCCTCCAGATATCATACCTAGGAGGTACTGTCTTTTCACCTTTCCCTGAGACCACAGATGCTCATTTTCACCCCTGCCATTTCTGCCATACCAGCCAAACCATTCTTTCTCTACCCCTACCTTCCAACTAGAATCAGATCAAGAGTTGACTATTGCCTCAGGAGAGCACATGTCACATGGACTGTCCCTATTCCTCTACTCGCCATCTATGACTGCTCAGATTAAAATTCCCTTCCCTAGTGGTCACCACTCTGCAAGAAATGTTACTTTTTCCACTGGGATCTAAGTTCCTAGAGGGCAGGAATTGTTTAGCTTTTTTTTGTATCTGTTTATCTAATGCCTAGCTCAGAGCTTAATGAATGCTTTTTTATTTATTCTTTCACTCATTCATTCACCTTAAACTTAGTTACCTGGGACCATACCTTTGTACAAATTCTCTGGCATGCCCAGTATATAGTTTCTCTTCACCTTAAAGTATCTTAGATATTTTAGCTTTCTTTCATAGATGAACTGAGGTGCCATGTGCTTCAGAAAGGCTTTTTTTCCCTCATACCTAAAATGTTTAGTGCTTCCTCCCTTCCAGAAAGATCTTGCACTGATATCTGTGTAAATGGCATATATGTCTAGTAGAACAGAAGCTGTCTGAGGGCAGGATTTTTCCATTATGTTTTTGCATCCCTGATACATAACCTGTCACAATGCCTCCCAGAGAGCAGGTTCTTAATAAATGCTTAGTGAATTGAATTAAATTTTAAATTAGAGAGTGAGTTTTTGTTTGCTTTAAGGTTAGTGACTGGAAACCATGGACAGATGTGACAACTTAGGCTACACAAACTCTCCTGGAAACTTTGTAAATTTAATATTTCTTCTAACTTATACCTCAAACTGAGTTTCCCCAGGCATTTACTCAAGCAATGAAAGTCAGACCATTGAAGCAAACATTTCTTGCATGTGTCAGGGTGTGAATGGGTTGTAACACATTACCAACAAGAAATTACATGGGAGAAGTGCTGTAAAAAAAAACAACAAAAAAACCCAACAACCCCAAAACCTATGATTGGTTAAAAAAAAAGGGACTTTGGGGGGAGAGAGAGAGAGAGAGAGAGGGAGGTGGGGGAGGGATGGACATCCTGTCTGCTCCATTGATATCCATATAACATCAAAAGAAATGGAGGAAGAATCTTAACACTTTCATGGTGTGAACTTCAAACATATTGAAGAATATGGATAAGAGTCTCAGAGGATAGATTGGTATGGATGGATTATAATCTGCATTATTGGAAGGAAATACCTACATTGGATGGATAGTAAATCCATCCATTGGTCCTACCAGCAAAGTTATAAGTTACCATGGAAAACATTTTTTAAAAAAAGATTGTTGGTGCTAGTTTATAATTAGTTGCCTATTAAGATGTTGGCTAAAACCTTTGAGTCACTGGCTCCAGGTAGATGGAGTCATAATTTTGGCTCTAGATCCCACCTGGTATTAATCTGTGACCCTTATAAGATTTAGAGGTAGAATAGCTCTTAGAGGTCATCTAATCCAACGTCATTTAACAGATAAAGAAACTGATTCCCAGAGAGATTAAGTGACTTGTCTAGGATCACAATGGCAGTTTCAGAAAGGGAATATGACATTGTCCCAATATCTTGTGCTCTTTCCACTATAACGGAAATATAGTATGCTATACTGCTTGTACTTGTTTTTCTCTTTGTATCTCTTATCAGATTTTCTTGTTCATATGAAAACCTTGTACTTTTATTTTAAATATTCATTTATGCCTTTTTGTATTCACATCCCTGTTAATACTTTAAAAAAAAGAGAGAGCCATGAGCTCTTTAGAAGTAACCTATTGTATAGGTAGATTACACTGCTTCTTGCTTTCTTTTTGGTGACTGAAAAAACAAAACAAAACAAACCTCAGAATTTGAGTATCAGCTTTCACTTTTATAGGAATGTTTTCACTACCGATATAGTTTTAAGATGATTGTTTTGTAGATACATTACACAGTTTTAATCTCTACAACTTCAGCATAGACTACACTGATTTTCCTTGGTCAGTTTTCCTATTTTTTCCACCTCATAGGATTAATGTTTCATTTCTTTCTCTCTCACCCTTTTCCCTCCTCCAGTTTTTCTCTTTCCACCTCCCTCCTTTTCTCCATTTCCCTTTCCCTACTTTCTCTCTCTGTCTCTCTGTCTCTCTCTCTCTCTCTCTCACACACACACCCCCTTCCACACACGTAAACGTACATGTGCACACACATATACATAGACCATACCATTGACTAGACTAGTTGCTGTGGAATTTTTTTTTTTTTTTGCTTTGGCCTTTTCCTCCAACTCTTTATTATAGAATTGATATTAGTAAACATAACATGTTTTCCAACTGAGCATGAAGCAACTATCTCAGTTTATATATAACACAGGAAAAGAAAAACTCTATCATCACATTTAGAGATACAAGACCTAGAAGGTTCCCTACTCATGTCCAGAGCATTCTCTTTCAGTTCAGCAGCCACTACAACCCCAGATTTATATGTGGATTTTTCTAAAGTGTTTTTTTCCCCTTTCAGGAAAAAGCTATCTTTCTTTCACCTAAGTCTTGAAGTGTGATGTAATTAAGAAAAGCAAATTTAGGTGAATATTGAGATTTACTTTTCCTATTTCCATTTCAGATTACTAGATAGAATTTTCAATCTTGAAGACATAATTTTTTTTCCCTTGTACCTGTTTAGTTAGAGACATGTTTGCTACAAGGTTCAGGGATAAGTGTAGATATTCTTATTATGTTAGCAGTATAATATAATGACACTATTTCCACATCAAAGTTAGTAGAAGTTTTACAAATATCTTAAAGAGACCTTAATAGAGGTATATCCAGGAGCAAGGAAATGCCTAGACCATATTCTTAGTATTGACTTTAGTTTCAGGCACCAAATTATAGAAAGGGAAATAAAGTTGGAGGGAGTGTAGAGACTCCTGAGATAGATGATTAATTCCTTGGAGATAATACCACACAAGCATCAACTGAAGGAGCTGGGGATGTTTAGTTTGAAGTGTAACAGATTCATGGGGGACATACCATCTGTACCCAAGTTGTTGAATGCATGCCTTTTGGAAGAGGAATTAGGTTTACTCTACTTGGCTCCAGAGGGCTAAACGAGGAACTCTCAGGCAGAGTTGAAGAAAGGGAAATTTCACTTCCAATAAGGAAAAGCTTACTAGTAGAGCTATCCAAAAGGGCAGCTATATGGTGCAGTGGATAGAATATTAAACCTGGAATCAGGAAGATGAGTCTTCCTGAGTTCAAATCTGGCCTCAGACACTTATGAGCTGTGTGACCTGGGCAAGTCACTTAACCCTGTTTACCTCAGCTTCCTTGTTTGTAAAGTGAGCCAGAAGAAGGAAATGGCAAACCACTCCAGTACCCTTGTTAAGAAAACCCTAAGCGGGATCATGAAGAGTTGGACTCGACTGAAACAACTAAACAACAACAAAGCTATCCAAGAGTAGAATGGCCTCCTTTTGCAAGTCTCAGGTTCCCATATGGTTTTGACTAGATGAAACATGAGTTATACTGATACCTCAGATTCTATGATGATCTTGTGAAGCATATCAGCACTCTACTGTTAATTAAACATTAATTTAAAATGTGTAGTATAACATATAATCATTATTAAAAGGGGTGGATTTTACAATGTCATTATTTCAAGATGATAGTATAGGGGAAAAATATAGAAGAGTAACAGTAACTTAAAACATTGATTTTTTTCCCCCACTCAAAACACAATCAATAGTTATAGGAATAGCTAATAAATATTTTACACCTCTCTGCCTAGCTGTGAGAGAAATAACAGGCTTATTTTTTTATCAATCTGAAAGAATTCCAAGATGTGCATAAATTACTAGAAAAGAAATTACATAAATTACTGGAAAAGAAATTAAAAATAATAGACCCAGTGAAATTCTCTGAATAATTTCCTTAATAAAATAATAAAAATTTGGTTTGTTAATCTTCAGAAAAAGCCTTTGGGGAAATATGAACCCACTAAGAAAGTACTTTGGAACATTCTGGAGACAATTATATTCATGTAATAATGCATCTATTCCAGACAAATGGCATTGTGCCTGTGTGATTACCAAGTTGGAGCAACTTTCGAAGAGTCACCCTTTTCTTAAATGTTTCACAACTTTTGTTACCATAACAACGTAACGTTGGTCCTTTACTTCTAAAGAGAAAAATTGCTGTATTTTTCTTTTCCCTGAAGAAGCTTAAAACACGATAGGTGAAATGTCACATTTAATAATACCAAAATTCAGTGCAACATAGAGAGACAGTTAGAAAAAAAATTTTTTTAGAGTTCCATTAACCATGGAATTTTTTTCCTGAGGTATTTCAGATTTTTTAAAACACATCTAAGATCACTTTCAAATAAATTTGGCTGTAAAATGCTTCAAGCAGAAGAAAGTTGTTAAAGTTGTTTTGGGACTAATATGTTCATGGTGACTCTCTATTCTTAATTGCATAGCCATAATATAATCCTTTTTGCTTCTGCCTCTTAGAATCCCTTTTTTCCTTCAAAACAGCTCAAGAGTGACCTTCTACATGAATCCTTTACTAAACCTCCTTAGTGACTGGTGTTTCCTGAATTCATATGTATGTGTATGTATGTATATGTGTACATATACACATATGCATTCTATGTTATATAATATATAATTTATTACATATATTTTCAACAATATATTACTTACATATGATATAATATATAAAATATATCTAATGATATATACTTTATATTTCATATAAATGCTATGCTATATATAATATATATTATTTAAACATTTAAGTAATATATATTACTTATAAATTACATATAATAGATGCTTGATCATATGCTACTATATGTATACATATATTTTCATATTTCATATATATGCTTTTAAATACATTACACATATATATGTATAGATAATACAGGTGTACAGGTTGTCTCCCCTCATAGAATATAAGCTCCTTAAAGGTTGCAATGACTCTTTTTTATTTCTGTAGTCCCAGCACCAAGCATAGTACTTGTCACATAGGATAAAGACAGAAACTGCATCTGTAATTCACTGATATAGGAATTGTCAGATGAAGAAGCTCATTCTACCTTTGCAGATCAGTACTTTGCAGTTTATAGTTTCCCTTTGTGTCTTTCTTACTGAACCATGAATTACCTCACAGAGCCATTTAGTTCATAAATGTAGCTAAGGACAGGTCACATAAAAAATTTTTTGGGGGGGCAGCTGGGTGCCACAGTGGACAGAGTGCCAGGTTTGGATTAAGCAAGACTCATCTACCTGAGTTCAAATCTGGCCTCAGACACTTATTAGCTGTGTGATCCTGAGCAAGTCACTTACACCCTGTTTGCCTCAGTTTCTTCATCTGTAAAATGATCTGGAGAAGGAAATTGAAAACCATTCAGGTATCTCTGCCAAGAAAACCCCAAATGGGGTTGTGAAGAGTTGGACACGACTGAAATGAATGAGCAACTGCATAATTCTAGGGGTGAGGTTTGTTTCCTATTAGATGGTTTTCCAAATAATGTGTGACGTTCTGGGAAATAATGTAGTAGCATCATGTACATATTACATCATTGATTACTAAAAGAAGAATAGTAAAGGTTTTGCTATTTAAGTTTCTCAATATCCAAAGCTTAAACTGATCTGGATTTTTACTTCAAAAATGCTAGCAATATATTTAGACTTACTTAATAAATATTTTAACTGAATTTTCTGTAGATATCTCTGTCTATACTAAAGGAATACAGAGAAGTAGGATGATGGTTGTTTCAAGCAAATAAGAATTTAGGAAAAATCCACAATAGCATTTTACCATACCAAATTCCTTTTTCAATCTGATGTGTAGCAACTTGACTCCGTCCTACTTCATTTGGATCCCCAGATAGCTACCCCATGCTTTGAGGTAATCTGAGTCAACATCACTTAAAACTAGAGCTTATAAGCCTTCACTTCTTTTACCAGTAAGTTAGAGCACACAGTTCAAAACAAAAGACATGTAATCAGACAGCACAGAAAATCAGATGGTAAGAAAAAACTGTCCATTGCATGCATGGAATGCATTTCCCTACAAGTCATCACACTATCCATCTGAAAGGGTACCCATACAGAGGATATATGGTCCTAGGGGATATGCATGTAAAACTTACACATGGGGATATATATGTGTATATGTGTGTATATACATACATGCATATGTGTGTATATATGTGTATACACATATGTATACACATATATATGTATACACACATATATAAAATACAGAAGAGCACAAACCAATCATTCATGTGCCTTTTCTCTCTGCGAGGTATTCTGTCATCCCTTCTGGGCATTATATCTCCTGTTTCTGCTGATCAACATGTTGTCTCTGCCAGGCATGGCTGCTGGTCTCATTGTAAAGAGCTTCTTTTGGCCTCCAGCTCCCACCTACAGAGGTGTAGTGACTAGAAAGACCCTCCCTAACGAGGCTGTTGATCTCATTGCATAAAGCTGAGGCTTTTAGCTGCCACATTCATCTGTCAGCCAACAAAGTAGAGCAGAAAGCCCCAGGTGAAGATTAAATCTATTCTTTTTAATTCCTTCATCTGGTGCTGATTCAGGGTTAGAAAATTCCTTATAACTACTGTTATATTCCTGGTTGTGAGTCTATTCTCCAAATCTCTTTACTTCAGGAGCTCTACACTGTCAAACCCATAGAGGTTGGTTCAAACAAAGTGCAGTGTGTGAAGTGTAGAGGCTGGGGTAACAAAGACCACCTCACTTTCAAGATCCTCTTAGGGTAGCATTCAAAGTTAGGGCAAGGATAAAAGATCAGGTAAAGGCCTAGACCACATTTCTGTCACTTCCTAACTGTGTGACTTTGGGTAAGTCACTTAACCTTTCTAGGTCTCAGCTTCTTCTCTAAAATGAAAAGTTTGGATGAGATAAACTCAAGGGACCCTTCCGGCTCTAAATCTATATTTATATAATCCTTCTTTTATTATGTATAGCTACCAGCAAGAAAAATGTTGGCATGATCCTCTTTTGTTTACTTCTACCCAGAACAAAAATGCTCTCTGTACATGAAAAAATATCCAAATAAATAAAATAAAATATGTAGCTAATTTCAGGGTACAAGACATAGCATGTTGTAACCCACCAAAGAAGTGCTGTCTCTCCACATATGCAAAAAAAATTACTGCAAACAAAAACAAATAACATATGAGGGTAATTTCATTTAAAGTCCTAGCATTTTTTAATTTGTCAAATAACTGTATCTATGGAAAAGGATTCTACGTCAGTGACAAGCTGGTGTGAGACTAGCACAAGAATGATTCTATCCTGAATGAATTTATTAATTCAATAAGCTCTTGGTATCAGGGGCTAAAAATGAAAAATTTGATGGATTTTAAAATGTCATTCAAACTATACCTAAACTATCATTGTTGAATAGGCTTTAAAAATTCTTGATTTGAGTGTATTTTAGATCACATGTAGAAAATCATGATCATTTTTAGTATATATGTTTCAACTTATTCAGTTCATGAAAATACAATATATTGATTTAATTTGAATTATTTATTTGTAATCAAAATTGCTGTAAATCTTCCAAATAAATTCTATTCAATGATAAGTAAACATTGAGCTAACTATTGAAACAAATCAGCAGCTTCCTTACACAAAGAGATTATGAATCTCCATCAGCTTTTCCTCTATTCTTTTGCAATTTCAACTTAAAAGTAAAATTTATATTTTATCTTTCTTATACTTTCACATTTTTAAGTTTAAAAGATAATATTGTACATTGCTTATGTGGCTTTTTTGTTAGTAAAATGTTTGTTTTTTATTATGTGTTTTCATAGAACACTTAATTCTTACAGACTTACTACAATTAAGCTATTGATAGAGGGGATTCTGACAGAGTTTGAGGTTGGTTTGGATGCCTTCTGAGGCTTAATCTAACATTAGGATTCTATAATTTTGTAGTTTCATGATTGTAATGTGGTGCAACAGAAAAATGCTGGATTTGGAGTCAGATGACCTGGATTTAAGTTCTGACTTACTATATGAATGATGTTGGAGAAGTTCCTTAGCTTCTCTGGATCTGTTTCTCCCTCTGTAAAACTTGGACTAGGTGTTCTAAATCTATGATCTTATTTAGAAGAAAGTGTAATGTTAGTGAAAAAAACGAAATGTCTAAGGTGAGGTTAGTGGCTTCTTTTCTTCTGTAGTATTCATTTTTGAGAAGCCACATTTGGAACTATAAACCCTAGAATTTTGGAGAGAAGAAATTGCAACCACAGCATCTCAATAAGAAAAGATGTCCTCTTTTCCACCGCATAGAATTTTCCTCCCTGCCACTTCTCCATTGTCATCATGTAGATTACTAGCAAATTCATCCAATCTTACTGAGTAGCTAATATAATAATAATAACAATCCCCCCCAAAAATGGCTATAAAGAGAGGAATTTGAATGGTTCATTCTAAGTTAACCTTTAAAATGATCACGTTAGAGACCAGGGCAAAAGATCAATATTAAATAATAGCTATGAGAGAAGTTGACTGAACAGCATAATTTAAGAACAGGAGATTCAATATTGTGGTATCCTGGAAGGACCACTAGTTTGGGAGTCTGAGGACCTGGGTCTGAATTCCATTTCTGCCACTAACTAGATATCTGACCTTTGGCAAGTTACTTCTCTAATCTAGCTTCAGTTTCCTCATCCGTCTAAGGGCAGTGATTGGGCTAGATGATCTCAAAGATCCCTTCTAACTCTAACTCAATGATCCATGAATATGATGAATTGATACTCAGAGTAATAAAAGAAACTAAGAATACTTGAAATTGGTTCTTTTTTTTTAAAGAATGTTGTTGTCAAGGAAAATTTTTATGATTTCTTCCAAAACATTCCTTGGTGTTACTGAAAGAGAATTAACATTGTATAGGATAGACCATCACTCTGATCCAGTAAGCTACTCTTTGTTTCTTCTACACTCTGATGACAACCACCATTAAAAATATAAGTAATCCACATGTTGAATATAAACCTTAGAGAAGCTCCACATATGCTACTTTCCCTTGTCAAACATTTAAAATGTTTTATTAACTAGATATTGTTATTTAATATAAATTTAATATAAATTGTATTAACTAAATATTAACTAAAAACAAGAAGACAATTTAATTATCAAAACATCAGCCACCTCACTCTGGGGTCTGTCCACCTTTTGATTTTTTCATGCTTTGAAGTGCTAAGAAAGTTTGGCAGAAGAATAAAATGTAGAAAGGGAAGGTGGAGATATGGATGGTTTAGTCAACAAAAATGGAAATCACTTCTACAAGCAGAGTTGAAGAATGCTGCATTCATAACTGTGTTAAATATTCTAATACTTCCATGGATCTATGATCTCATTAACATGGAAACTCCCCATATCAATACATATTGGCTTTCTGATCCTGCGGGGTTCTTTTCCAAGTTCTGGAGTAAATCCTTCACAAAATATCTACCAATTCATTGAAGACCTCTTTTGGTCTTTTCATTCATGGGTAATATGCAGGAATCAGCTGTTCATCTGTCACTCCTCATTTGTGCAATATGTCTAGTCCATCTCCTTTTCCAATCACATGCTTCATGGATGATATGGCTTGTGCTACATCTTCCATGCAAATCACTCAGTACTCAAATGCGCAAATGGATTCGTGATCCCATCAATATGGGGATTCCCTTTAATGATGCAATTCACCTATGCCAACCCATCCTGGGGAAATCTTTGCCTAGATTCTCCCATAAACTCACCCCAGAGGGCCTCCCTTTCTCAATTTCTCCTGACATTATAAGGTTACCAGAGGAGTTCTCTGGTTGTCTAGCTGCCATCCTTCACCCTCACCATATGACCAGCCCATCTTTCCTCCTTACATCGATTTCCCTGATGGCATCTTTTGCTCCTGTTCTTTCAAGTTTCTCATTGGCTACATATTCCTTCCATATACACATGCATTCCCATACCTGCCATGCATATTTCCATTGCCCACTGTGTGCTATTCATTTTCAATTCTTCAGGAACTATTATGTTCTAAGCCTCACTTCCATATGGCAACAATGGTAGTAGAATGTTGATTTTTTTTTTTAAATGGAGTTTGGGATTTTTAGAGTCACTTTTCAATTTCCTTAATGTAATGTATCCCTCTTGCCTCCTTCTCATCACCTTGGGACCAAGTTGCTGTCTATTTGCACCATCTGTCTCAAATATCCATGCTGATAAACAAGATCTATAGGTTGGGAACCTCTTCAAGGGAAAGCTTGTTTGAGGGGAGTCCTTGAGACTGTATTTTGCCAAATGTTTTTCATAATCAACTATAAGCAGTTTATGAAACTGTTATAAAAGTCACCTCCTTCCTGTGTTGCTCCCTTTCTCCACCAAGCACTACCTCTCAGCGATTGAACTGCTTTATTATTAGAGATTTGCCTATTAAGTTAACAGCAGCACTATCTTGGTTATCAACTGAGTCCTTGTTACCTTTTAGCTGAAAGTAACATGTATGTGAGAAGTAGGGAGGAAGCAGAAAAACTCAACCCTTCATACAACTCTAGTCAGAACAATAGGTGTCAGAAGAGTGGGCAGCAACGTGATGCCCTACTTTTCATGATACAAGTCAGTTTTGAATTAGAGATTCAAACCTGTTAAAAACAAAACATGCCCCCTCAGTCTAATCACATGGTTTATAAAGAATAGATTTAGAGAGGCAAGAGACCTTAGAAGCTATTGAGGCTAGCCCTCTCATTTTGTACATCATGAAACAGAGGCATAAATAAGAAAGACCTATGATCAAATTCTGGCTCAGATATTAGCTTGCTGTTTAGTCCTAGGTAAATCACTGTACCTCAATTTACTTAACCATAAAATGAAGGGGATGGATTCTATAGCATCTAAGGTCCCTATCAACTCTAAATCTCTGATCCCATAAACTCTTTGAATAGATTAAATAGGCACTTTTTTGTTGCTAACAGGGCTGGATTTCACTATTTCAAAATTGACTCAAACCTTGAAAAGCAGGACATCTCAACTAGTATTCACATCTGGAATAGAGACTGGAATTTAGATGGTTGTTTCCAAACCTCAGCAACTACTGAGGAGCAGGCTATTTAGTCTCTGGCAAGGAGGAAATTAATTTTATGTGTACTGACTAAATCAGAAGTAGTAGAAAGAACTTCAACCCACTGATATAAAGAGATTCTGGCATTTCCCTTGCTCTTATTTAATCCCCTGGGAACCATAAAGAACCTTAGCCATGCTTTCAGCTACGTTCTGAAAAGATAGTCCTATCCTATCAGAACACTTGTCTTAAAAGAAGGAAAGAGCAAAAAGCCTGAGAGAAACAAGAGGGAAATGAGTTTGTCTCTTGAGGTGTCAAAGAGGGGAAGGGGAATGGAAGAAGCATTTGAATTGCCTTCACTCTATGCTAGGCACTGTGCTAAGCACTTTATGAATATTATTTCATTTGATTTTTTAACAGATATTTTCATTTGATCTGAAGGGAAGAGATGAATGGAGAAGGTAGATTGTAAATATGTAGAGAAGAATTGTTAAGATGAAAAAATAAAAGACTGAAAGTCTGAACAATGAGGATTGCTTGGCAAGCAGGGATTGGCACTCAAGAGACAAAGCAAGATAATAGCTTTCTGTTTTTGCCAGAAACCACAAATAGTGAAAGTCTCCTCTCCTTGCTCCTCTTTCTCCTCAGGAAAACCCGCATACAAGCTAAAGATTATGTTTTTCTTCATAGTCTACTTTGAAGATTTGTCCATCTAATCTCTAAAAGATAATATTAAAATAAATCTGTGATTAACCAAGGTGTTACTGCCCTAACTCTGCCCATGATATGACTATGTCATAATGAAATATTTTTCTTAATAATTCTTTTTTTCTAACTCTTGGTATGGCTAGAATTTAATATTACCATAACTACTTAAAAGTTCTTTTGAGTTCTTGGGGCTATTATGTTTTTGTTTTTTTTTTTTAAGTTACCATCCTGTTCAAAATACCATAATAATTTCTAAAGGGAGATAATATTGGAGATTTATTCAGCTTAGAAGCTATGGTGACTACAACAGAAGTAGAGTGAGATATACCTTCTAAGTGCTGGAATCATAAGCCGAGGGCTCAAAATGAACTCAAAGGGCTATGCGGATGCATAACATTTTAACTCTCCAAAAGCAAGGAAAAGATTAAATGAATCTATACCAGGTACAAGTTGAACTGACAGTGCTCTGGTGGAAAGAGGTTTGGTAAAGGGAAGTAAAGAAAAACCTCCTCTCTGAGGTGATGGCCTCAGGTAAATTTCTTTACAATTTTTCCCATAACTTCCCCAAGTAGATTAAAGAGTCCTGCCCACCTCTCAATCAGAGAGACAAAATGGAGGGTGGTGATTAAGGGCAAAGTCAAAATCCATTCATGGGGACGCAAGAGGAAGTAGTTGGGAAAGAGTGAGATCCATCTATACCAGGATAGGGGTCACAGAAAGGGGGAGTATCAGTCAAACAGTTCCTATCCACTATCACTATTAGACTTCCTTGGGTTCTACGTGTAGGAAAGAGGAGAGCAGAAAGCAGTTCTATTTTTCATACTCTCTTTTTCTCTTGGCTCCCTTCCAGGTGAGTGGAGGAGCAGGAATCAGTTAGCACATTTTCATTCACCCCTAGGCTCTTCTCTGTGTGAGGTCTGGTTGGGCCTAGGACAGGTATCTGTTGGTAATCTAGTTCCATCCCCTTCTCAGGAATGCTTCAGAATCCTGTATTTTTAGGGCTACTGTTAAAAATCATATTCTTTCTTTATAGAAGCATTTTTGATGAATTTGCATGTTTATCCTAAGCTAGGATTTTCCCTGAAAGCCCATGTACTTTCTAGTCCTCATTAAATAATCTCTTTCCATCTCTCCTGAGCAAAATTGTCTATTTATTCAGTGGATTTCAGCCAGTTATGTGTTCTACTCTCCACTGCTGGGAAGGGTGGGGGTCCATTTGTGCACCCCCAAATCCCTTCTTATAGCAATAGTGGATTTAATATTATTTTCACTTCAGTTTTGGTATCTTCAACTCATTCACCTACCCATTCTATGATGTAAATCTCAGAAAATAATTTTATCTTCTTGAAAATGAAAAAACAGCATTAAGAGCATGATAGAGACTAAGAGGATGAAGGATAATGAGGGTTATAGCACCAACATAATTCACAATTTGCAACTGAATCCTTCTTATTTTTATTTAAAATTACATTGTCAAATTTGCTTATTTCAGAGAAAAAGAACTTACCCACATGCATCCCTTGAAACTATTTGAGTTTGTCACATTATCCCTACCACCCCATTGACATTAAACACCATGTTGGATGCTGTGTGAACTGTTCTGGTGAAATAAACTAATTACCTTTGAAAATTGCTTAGCATCTTGATTGAAATCAGTGACATTGGCTAACATTAGCAAGCTTGACACAGAGTAGATGGTAATAAAACTACATGTGAGCTAAGATACTAAAACACACTTATTTGTCTCTTATTTGAACCCCTCATAAAATTACCTAATTATACTGTTTCAAAATAAGCTTTAATTGATTTTCAGCTTTCAAGTGTCATCACTAGGATATATTTTTATTTTACTGCTTTGTCTTTTCCTTTATTATTTCACTCAATGCTAGCCCATTGAGATCTCTTTATACAAGGCATTTTCTTCTTAGCCATATTTTATTGAAATGTCAACTAGTCATAGTGTTTCCTTTCCCTGGATTTTTGAAACTTAGAGCTATCTTGGCTCTTACATGATACTTTAATAATGTTGCCAATCCCATGATAAGTTGTTCACATCAGATATTTAGCCCCAATACCTAATGCTTGAGAATCCACACTGATTCTTTTCACGTCCTGCCTCTGCATTCCAAGGTTTATGAATATTAAGTTGTGCTCGCCCCAAAGCAAAAGTGGAGGCGTGAAGATATTTGCTGAGATCAGGAGTCTCCATGCCTTGTTTTTGAAACAATGGCATTAATAAGAAAGCACCACAGAATGTATGACATTTGAAAAATAAGGGAGGAAAAACCCAGTATTTTAAAAATAAAGAACATAGGTTGTTTCAAAGCACGTTACTCAAAGTTAGCCTGAATAATGCAGGAGAACAACATTTCTGAGGCAGGTGTTAAATCTTGCCCGCTAAGAAACATTCGGAGACATTTGAAGGGACCTTTTCTTTGTGAGCTCTGACCACTGCTGACCACTACTCCCATGGCCTTCCACCAACTTTTAACCTCTTTAGACAGAAGGTAGTTCAAAAGCAAAGCTATTTTGTAGATTCCGCTCATCTGTCAGTCCCCTTCACACACCAAGGAAGACACTTCTCAAAGTAAAAGTCAACCTAACAATAAAAACCATTGCTTATTCACGATGCAAAACCCATCTAATATCATTATAGAAATAGATTGAAGATTTGAAGAAAAAAAAGAAAGGAAAAGAAAAGAATAATCAGGGCAAGGCATCACAGAGCTTCATCAATCACTCCCCTGTCATTTGTTCACGGTTCTACTGGGGCCTGCAGAGAACATAGCAGGAGAGATCATCTAGGAGACTTACCTAGTGCTAAACTGGAAGAGTGGGGCTTTCGTGTTCTTGTTTGGTGTGCATTTTTTCATTTGCTCCTAGGAAAAGAAAGAATTGGATTTTTTTTATCTGTTGGGAGGGGGAGTGGATTTCTCTTGTAGTTTATTTTCACACTTTCACCTAGTTATTGATATGTAATCCCAGATTTTAGGCCATTGCTTCTAGCCCCTGAACACAATATGAAGTACCAGTCAATCGATGAGCAATTATTAATGCCTACTAAGTGCCAGACACTGTGCATTGTATAATCAGACATTGTTAGAGGTGGAAGGATCTTTGAGCTCCATCTTGTCTAGTATCCTTCCCCATTCATTCTCAACCCCACAACTGGCCCTGCTATTATGAATCAAGATGCAATATGGGAAGAATTCCTTACTTTTTTTTCTAACTGTGGAGATTGTATATCCTTCCAAAATATTTGACTAAAAACTTTTTAATAAGGCGACAAGGCATGTAATTTTAAACATGAATTCTTTCCTTAATCTTCATAGCCATTCAAGATTATCTTAAAGGAAATTTCTGACTCTGTTATCATGCACAAAAAGGTCTAGTGATCATGTAGTGCTTTCCTTAGCATCTATCCACAGATTTTTCTCCAGTTTTCGCATAACCATCAGAGAAAGCCTTTAAAGGAGATACAATAACTGCCTAGGCAAGTGTCTCAAACAATGTTTCTATGACACCAAAATATTTGGGCAATTTGTATCAAAAACTGAAAAAAGAAAATCAAAATGGTTATTTGGTATCATGTGGAATAAGTCCTCTTCCACCCCTTCATTACTCTTCAACTGAACTTAGAGGATTTGGCTCTTAAGGAAGAATGAGATCTCAGAGATCATTTAATGAAATGTCTTATTGTGATGAAAAAGTATTTCTCATAAAGTGATTTGGGAAGAGACTCAACCATGATCACACAATGAGAAAGTGATAGAGCTGACTTGGAATGCATGTATCTTGACACTTAAGTTTAATTTAGTGCAATTCAGCATGTTTATGAATTACCTGGCACATAGTAGGCACTTAATACATGTTTATTGATTAATTAATTAATTGATAATTAATGTGTAAATTACTATGCTTGGGTTCTGAGGATAATAATACAAAGGTGAGTAAAGCATAGTCCTGATCTCAAGGAGAACAGATAAATATACACCAAAAAAAACCTGTAGTATAAAATAGTATGTACTAAGTGTCTGTTCCTCCTCTTATCTTGTCTAATTTTATTTATCATATGAACTTTTCGATTTATATGTGCTCCTCAGGAAAATACAAGTTCCTTGAAGGCAGGAATTGTGTGTGTATGTTGCTGTTACTGTTGCAGTTTTTGGTTATTTTTGTCTCCATTGTCTAACATGATATCTTGCACACAGTAGATTGAATTGGCATGAATTCCATCCAAGCAAAATGGAATACTCACTGTTGCCTGAATCTCTCCATGTTTTTTTGTTTCTGTGCTCCTCCTATTTCTTTCCCCAAACAGAGCAATATTCTCCACCCACAATATACCAAAAACTGGCAAAAAATCTAAACTTTTGATAGACAAGGGGTAGTTTTACCCAATATAGTATAACAGTGGCAGCTTTTGATATCTTGGGAGAAAGGAGAGAGAGTAGAGAAAGGCACAAAAAGAAGGAAGAAAAATACCTTCCGCAGGGATAGGCTCCACACTTAGGAAAAATCATTGACAAAATAGAACACATCTGGGTGAGTGTGACCAGGATGGCATTCCTACAAGGACCTGGGAATGATTAGATAGGAAAAGAGAATACTGGAGGGTGTGGGATATAATAGTTGTCTTCAAGTATTTAAAGGACTTCATGTGTAATAAAGAAGTTTTAAACTTATCTGCAAGTCCCAGAAGACAGAAGTAGGATCAATGAAAAGAAGTTAGAGACACAGATTTCAACTGCAATTTGGAACAAACTTTTCACCAATAAGAGCTACCCCAAAGTAGAATGGACCGTATTCATGGGAGTGGGTTCTGCCTCACTTGTCAGAGAGGCAGAAAGGATTCCTGTTAAGGGATGGACTGAATTAGAGGAGTTCTGAAATCTCTTCTAATTTGGTTATTCCTGAGAAAGAGAAACAAGCATTTAAAAATGTCCAAGTGCAATACGTTGTCCTTACAAAAGCAGAAAGTGCAGCAGGACCTGTTTCTTCAAGGCTCTCCTCTTGTTATTTAATGTGCTGCCATCTCACTTAAAAATTCCTCTTTCCTTTTAGGTACTGCATATTCTTCACAGATCACTCCAGTCTCCATTTCATAGTTAAAGAAACATTTTAATTAGATTAAAGCATGATAAAATCAAGGAACATTGGACACATGTATCATAGGATGCAACAGCCAACTTCCAAGTTGCAGCCCTCTTTCAAGTCTATTTTCACTATTTTCCATCTCCTGGACCATGTGACAGAGACAACTTGTAAGTTGAGAGTTGTAAAATAAACCTTCTATCTCTCAGCAAAATGGGAGTGGCACAGTTCCAGTTATCTCACAGTTTGTCATCCACTTTAGAAGCTTTCAGCTATTCTCTTACTCCCAGTTGCACGGGCAGAGTTGTATCCCTGACTCTACCTCTGGCTACCAGACACATGAAAATCCTCATGCATTTTTTCTGGCTTGTGACTCTACCTCTCACTGGCTCCTCAGCATTGAAAAGAGGCATAGATCAAATGCCCCAAAACTAATGGCAAGAGGGTGCTGATTGACTGTCAAAAATCTGACATGGACAAGAGTCAGGGGATATGTTGAGGTCCCAGCTGCCATATTTTTCTTCTTTAAACCCTGCCCATCCATCTCATATCCCCAGTGAAATCAATCAAATAAATACAAACTACAGGTAAATCACTATGTTGGAAACTGAGTATGCCCTTCCCCCCAAAAAACAATCAGTTTCTACCCTTAAAGACTTTATAATTGATTAGGAAAACAACAAATATTCAGATAAGCAAATCAAAAGACATGGAAGATAAGTACAAAATAATGTGTGGGGCTGTTGTTGTATGAGCTTCATTCTTGAAGAGGACCATGACATCAGAAAGATGATGGCATGACTTGCAAGTGAATTAGATTTAAGTGTGGGAGGGCTATGCAAGGTCACCAGCTTCACTTTCTCCTCTAGAGACATCTGGGTCTAGTGAAGATGGTTCCCAATTTGTGGGGGAACTATTATATAGGATGGAGAGTAGATCTGAAAGGATCTCATGTAGGTGGCATTTGAGTTGAATATTGAGAGGAGCTGCATTGTAGACCTGGAGATGGAAATGTTGGTTAAGTAGGATAGCTTGAGTGGAACACAAATAATTTGAAAGAGAGTAATAAATAAGTCTGGAATGGAAGGCTAGAGCCAGATAGCGAAGGGATTCAAATGACAAACTGAGAAACAAGTAATTTGTCTTTCAAGCAATAGGGAACTGCTGAATCATTTTGATAGTTATGAAAAAGATAAGGTCCTAGCTTTGCTTTAGGAATATCCATCTGTCAGTTGAGTTCAGGATGGATTAGAAAGGGGGAGAGACTTGAGGGCAAGGAGAACAATTATGAGGCTATAATAATCTGGGCCACACTGGCACCAAAGCCAACTGGAAAGTATCCTAGAGGTGCTGGCAGTACCTTTGGAAAAACTTTATCCCAAAAGACATTCCTTATATAAATTTGAAGAAGTAAGAATCATTAAAGTTTTGCAGAGAGTTAAAAGTTTGCCACATGCTCGTGTTTGAGAAAAATTGAACTTCAATGCTCTTCCATCCTTCTCTGCTTATCAAAATCCTCCCAATCTGTAATTATGACCTCTGCTAAGGAAAAGAACATAGAGATGGAACTGGGATGGATAAGGTTTTCCAAAGTGGGAGAAGACCTGAGCCATGGGGTCTTCTAAAATTATAAGACATTTAAAAGTATTTAAATCAAAACAAAAGCAGACCAAAATTCTCACCCTCTGCCCCAGAGAGTCAGGGAGTCTCTTGAAAAAGATATTGGAAAGCTTACCAAAATATACATGAATAACACTGAGATTTCCAGCCTTAAGTCAAGTGAAGTTAGTTCAGTTCAGTTATTTCCTTCTCCAGATCATTTTACAAATAAGGAAACTGAGGTAAATAGGGTTAAATGACTTGCCCAGGGTAACAAAGTATCTGAGACTGAATTTGAACTCAGGAAGATGACTCCAGGTCTGGCTCTCTATCCACTGTACCACCTAGCTGCCCCTCTTATGGGATAATCAATAAATACAAATATCCCCAAACTCACTTGATAGATCAATCATAATTTTTCAAAGTTTCTGCTCAGCTGTAGTTTTTTCATCAGAAATCCTTGAAAATCTTCTTTTCCATTAAAGATTCTTTTTCTACCCTTTAAGACTATTCTCAGCTTTATAGGATGAGATACTTTTGGTTTCAACCCTTTCTTTACCTTTTGCAATATTGTATTTGAAGGTATCCTCTAATAACAGAAAGGGGAGAGACCAGGTCTTGTACAATACTGACTATGGTTCCTTGGTACTTGAGCTGCTTCTTTTTTGGATGTTTACAATATTTTTTATCTGACATATGAGTTCTAATGTGGGCTGTCACATTCCTGGGATATTGGCTATCACATTTCCTTTGGGGGTTTTCAGGAAGTGATTGGTGCTTTCATTCTATCTTAATTTTGATCTCTTGTTTTCTCATAACCAGCAGTGAAAATCTTTAAGAAGGGATGTAACTACTGCCTGGATAAATATCTCAAACTATGTTTCTATGATATCAAAATATTTGAGCTATTTAGATAAAAAACTGAAAAAAAATCAGCCTGGTTATTTAGGGATATTTGGTATTAGATATTTGGTATCTAATATGCCCCCCAAAGTCTCCCATCTTCCCACTTCTCTTCAGTTGAAAATATAGGTTCAGGCTCTTAGAGAAGAATGAGACCTCAGAGTTCATTTAATGAAACTCCTTATTGTTATAGAAGAGTAAAGGTAAAGAGATTTGGGAAGATACTCAAACATGATCACAGAAAGAATAAGTGGCAGAGCTGGATTGGAATTCATGTATCTTTGTAAGAAAAAGGAATAAAAATGTGACCTAAATCAGAGAGTCAGAGTTTGAGAGAGAGAGTAAATGACAACACAAACCTTTGTATTTACATCAAGCAACTCAAAAACAGAAGCTGGTAATATCTGTGGAGAAGAGAAATATGGGATAGTTAAGCAACTGAGGACTCTTCTGATAGGGGAAGGAAAATAATTCATAATGTGATTGGTACATTTGCATAATAAGAAATGGTGCATTTAATTATTCCTTAATTGTTAGGATTCACCAGTTAATCTAGCATTTTCCCCTCTCCCTACTGAGTAGAATGCATCTTTAAATTTACCTTAAACCTCCTAGTTTAGAGTAAAAGTTCTTCTCAGGGGATGCCAGTCTGTTGGGGCTTCAATGTCATTTGGCACTAAAATTGTTTCAGTTTTAATTTCTCAATCGGTCAATAAGTATCCCTTTTCCAAAACCATATGTTATCTATTTACTGGGAGATAGAGTAGTATGGTAGAGTCTTTGGAGTCAAAATGGCTTTGAGGTCAGAGAACAGGGGTTCAAATCCTGCCCCTGTTATTTACCAACTGTATGACACTGAACAAGTGATTTTAATCATTCTGCGTTTCATTTAGAAAATTAGAGGGTTGGAATAGATGGTGTCTAAGTTATTTTCTAGCTCTCAGTTTATGATTTTATGACGCCCTATCAAGCTGATAGTGCTAAATAAAAGTCTAACCTTTCCATTTCCTATGGTTCCTCTGTTGCTACTTTACTCATTTTTATATCCACAGGTAGATTTTGACTTGGACTATAGAAAATTTCAGTAATACAGTGGACTCCTAAGCCAGTAGGTAGTATGAATCTGAGTGACTGTCATTTCCCTAACTAACCCTGCACCAAGTTGCCTCCTCCCCACAGAGATAACCAGCTTTTACAGCTTGATTAATTTAAATATAAAGGTTAATGTTATCATTAACCACATCCCTGCAGCTCCAACTCACTGATTTAGTTCACATACAAACTGCTTTGTGCTGCAGTGCCTGGAGTTACAAAATGGATAGCTTCATAGCAGAATACAATGCTAAAAAACACATGTAAACAGAACTTAATGATTTTAAACAGGAATGGAAAGTTGTTTCAGTGTACTCCTTAAGCTAAGTAAAAAAAAAAAAAAAATAACCAATATGATTCATGGTTAGTGTTTTGAATTGTAAATATGCCTTGTCTTGGTCTGTTGTCTTAGGTGAGAGACAGATCAGAGGGAGAATTTGAACTTCTGGGGTAAATCATGATACCACTTCAGCATTTCCTCTGGCCTAATCCAGATAACAGAACATTCCAGTATCATGAATCACTCTGGCAGTGTTTTGATGGTTGCATTTTATCAAGTGTATTCCCAGGCTAAAATGCTTTGATTTGACCCGTTCAACTTTCACTGGCTAACAATAGCTGATTGCTTTTGTCAAAATTCATGTCACAATAACAGTGTACTAAGCTCTTAAACTTGATGATAGCTGCACAATGCGGAGCTGCTGGAACTAAAACAATCTTGTGCCATAGAATATGAAGTATTAAAAATCAGCTTAAAATAGAATTTCTCATTGTCATAACATTCTATACTGCCTCAGTCTGTAGCATTTGCTTTTATGTTTCCAATTAAAGACATAGATTTTTGATCAGATTACTGACTAATGGTGTCAACCATTTAGATCTTGACCAACATTGTACTTTTTGACTGGCAATTGATGCTAGAAATCAATGGCATCAAATGTTACAAGTGTTATACTTATAGTATGGATGTGCCGTTGACCTTCAGTTCTTCTCTCGGAGCTGGGGCTCACTCTTAACAAGTTAGGGTGCTTCCCCAAAGGGGTGGCCACACAGTTATATCTCACTCTCATGTTCATGTGGGTAGCACTGATGTGGGAGATCTCTATATCTACAACTCACAAATGTGACATTTGAATTCCTACTAGTGTATTTTCTCTTTAAAGAAATTAACCAGGAGACAGAGTGGTTAGACAGACACCAATGCACAGAGTGGTCTTGGAAAGATAGTGAGTACAGACTTGCTGAAATCAAGCATGAAGGTCCATAAGTAGGGAAATTCACAGACTTTGGGAAACTCTCATCTTTCTACTACTGACCTTGAAGGTCTTGGTCTCTTAAGAATTTGACCCACATGTAAGCTATTGAGCAGGGCCTCTCTGCATTTTAGCTGAGTGGAGATGCTTCTTTGCTAGATGCTACCCTCAATCATTTGAAGTAGTTCCTTTAGTGAAATCAAAAAGTCTTAGCATTTTGAATACAGAACTATTAAGATTTGTTCTCTTGGCTAGCCTCTGAGGCACCAATAACTTTCTCAGCAAGACTGTTTCTCCCTTTCAAGGATCATACAATTCTAGTATGGGAGGCAACGTTCAAATATTTGCTAGGCTCGTTACAAGATGCCTACATAATATATAAAGCTAATCTGGGAGTGGAAGGCATTAGCCAGGCAAGAATTAAGGACCTGAAGTAGATTGTGTCATCTCCAATAAAGATTTCTTCATTGTGTACTTGATCTGGTCCTGTTGTTTTTTTTCCTTGATTCAGCTTTTTTGAATGCCTTTTCCTATATCATATAAGAAAAGGTAGTATGGTATAATGGACAGAGAACCAGAAAGATGTGGGTTTAAAGTCTACCTCTGACACATATCGATTGTGATGATTGACAAGTCACAATGTCTCAGTGCTCTAGGCAACTCTCCAAGACTATAAGTTGCAGAGAAAGCACTGACCTGTCTTGGTTGAAGGAATTTCCTCACCTGGGAGTTCCCTATACCAATGAAAATACAGGTTTTTTTCCTTTCCCTAGGACATCCAGGACTAGCATGGGATAGCTCAAATGCAGTGATTTCTCTGTCACTGATGATGAGAGGATACCACTATAGAAACATTGATCAACTTGTTCCATATAACATCTGCCTGTTGCCTTTCTGCTAGTTTTACCTCTGAAAGTGATTGAGATGATGTGGTCCATTTAGGTCTCACATTAAATTTTTTATGGACTCATTTTTGCTTCTATTGTTTTTAATTTTTTATGAGGTAATACTGCTTTAAATGCTCTAGAACCCTCTTTCATGGTATTTGGCAAATGAGTCCAAGCTACCAATTCCACCTTTCCACTGATCAGGAGATCAGCCTATTCCAATTAAGTCATTTTGTCTTTTTTGATCTAGTTCTGGTGACTACTTTACATCTATTAAACCTTTCCAGGAAATGGTGAAGCTTAGTTGATTTTTTTAAATTTCTCATCTTTTCAGCATCTAAAAGTTTGCTTGAATGGGTTAGACTGAAGCCATTATGATTGATCATAGTGCCTTCTTGTCATCTTGAACATTTCTTCTATTTTGGTGTTGATTTTGACATTTGCTATAAATAGTCAATGATTTCAGTACACAGTCACATACAGAGTTGATTTCAAAATGATGCCCTGATCAGTAGACACTTTTTGTCTATTGGAATATATCAATATTTTTTCCTTCTTTCTTTCTTTTTTCCTTCCTTCCTTCCTTCCTTCCTTCCTTCCTTCCTTCCTTCCTTCCTTCCTTCCTTTCTTTCCCTTCTTCTTCTCTCCCTTCTTCTTCTTATCCTCCTCCTCCTCCTTCTCTTTTTCTTTCTTCTCCTCCTCCTCCACCTCCTGCTCTGTGTACCATATACACTATCTGCACAAAGGAAGTCACACAGCTATTAAGTGACAGAGCCTTGAAAATGGCACTTCCTATTACTAACCTGAATTGAATCAACTCAATAGAATGGAGCTTTGATGGTGAAATTTTAGCACAGCTCTATTTTAGCCAGGAATCTTCTTGAGGTCCGTTAAATTATATCTCATATGTGACTCTGACTATGTCCAAGGTCAGTACTGATAACCTGTTGATCTGCCAAGGATTAGCAGGGGGAGAAGTCACTCCTACAGAATGGATTGAAGGACAAAGGTAATTTACTTGAGGGAAATAACATACAACTACATCACAATCAGGAGGTTTACTAAGAAGAGATAATAATGCTAATCTATAGGATCTTCTAAAGGATCCAAGAAATGAAATCATGAAATGGGAGTCAAAAAGTGAAATCACAAAGGAATTAATAACAATAAAAAGTAGAATTTAGGACCCAACATGATTATAGGTTAAATTTGTCAGTGGTTTTGTGGTATGAGGAAGGAAAAAAACAAGCATGTAGAGTTAAGTGCCTATTGTGTGTCAAGTGGTTAGTTATGTTAAGTGGTTTGCAAATGTTATCTCATTTTATTCTCACAACAATCCTGGGAGATGGGTGCTATTATTATCCCCATTGTATAGCTGAGGAAACTGATGCAGGAAGAGATTAAGTGATTTGCCCAGGGTTACAAAGTTGTTAAGTATCTCAGGTTACATTTGAACTCAGGTCTTCCAGACTCCAAGCACAGCCCTCTCTATCCGCTGCAACACCTAGAGTAGTTTTTAACGTAATTACTGCACCAGCTTGCCTAGATCTCTGTTAATACTTTGCCCCCATGCTTAAAATGGACTCATTCTTCTCTGATCTAGAGGATCTTTTCAGGTCCTGAGTCAGGACACCTATAGATGTTGGCTCTAAAAGGCATAAACCAGCCTGTCAGCCTTCCAAGTATTCTCACGTACATCACAAGGTAGTGAAGTTGTCCCAGCTGACACCAGAGTCCTAATAACTCCTCGGCTGCAAACTCATCTTGGCAATAAGACCCTAACTGAGGAGATTGTGGGATTTGGGGGTAGGGACAAGAGTTATTATGGGCTTCCCAAAGATGCAAAGATGCAACTGTTAGGATATGATTTGGATGCACAGAATGTGCTTTAGCTGGAAGACCACCAGACTGTCTATTTGCACTTCTGAATGGGGCTCAATATTTTAGTTGTCTGCTATGGAAGTTCTTGGCTGACAGTCAAGCCCACTTGCCAATTTATAAGGATTCAGAAGGGCTCTTGTGGGAGTCAACCAGGACTTTTATGTTGGTCTTGGTGGTTTCTAGCTTGGTTTGCAATCATTATATGGTTTCCAACTATCTCAGTTTGTAATTTACTTCTGGAACAGTGCTGTGAGTTTTAAGGAGTGAGGTAAATTCAGAATGGAAACTATAGTTTTGGGAGAAAAAAACCAACAACAGTGTGCTCTGAGTAGAAAGGTAACTGAAAAATTTTGAAACAATTTAGGTGTGTCTATTATTGTATGCCAATTATCTTGATTTTAATTAAGCTATAGAAATACATCTTCACTATATGGTTGATTCTATCTGGCCAACTATCTGATGGGAAAGATGAATTTTTTCATGTAGTCCAGAGAAAAACACTGGCCAGAAATGAGAAATTAATTCTGGTCTGTAGTTGGGGAAGAGATAGAGTGGACAGAGAACTAATCTCTGAATCAAGAAGATGTGGATTCAAATCTTGCCTCTCAATCATTTTGGGTATGTGACCCTGGGCAAGTCACAAACTCTCAAAGCTCTAGGTAACTCTTAAAGACTGCAGGTTGCAGAGAAAGCGTCAATCTATTTTGGTAGAGGGGATTTTCCCATCTAGGGAGGACCCTATCCTATTGAAATCACAGGTCTAATCCCAATTCATATCCTTTAGTTGTAGATAAGGTGGGTGGGCAGCAACCACTAAATATTTTTTGGAGGAAAAGCTGTGCTGCCCTTTTGGTTGTAGGGTTTCTTTTATGGAGCAGGAAGCATGTCATTTTAATTAAACTATCTCCACCCTGATAGTGTCCTCATACTGGGAGGAAAGCAGATCACAATGAAGTCTGAGGTTTTCAAAATCTTGCTCTTCCAGTGATACAGGGGCAATGCAGAGCTGCCTGCCAGGTTTAGTGATGCAGCCTTTGACTTGGGTATAGACTGGATGTGGTTAGGAATACACATTATTCTCAATCTGAGAACATGCAAATCCCCACTAACAATGTCATAGCCCTTTTGGATGCCTGCATATCTTGTTGGACTATAAAAACAGAGCTGTGGTTTTTCCATTTGCCTCTTTCTGAGAAGTAACTACATGGAGAAAAATGTTTATGGGAGATTGATTTCCTACCCTTTTATACAATGGTAGGTATTTGCAGGGTCGTCAAGTAAGTCTGGATAGAGGTATCCTGATCATCCATTATTTCAAGTAACTAAAAAAATGTTCATGGCTTCAAGGATTGTGTAGGTGAAGGGGCCCCTTTCAGGAGCCCCGAACCCTGCTGTGTGAGAGAATCTATCAACAAACATTTATTCGGTGCCTATTATGTGCTAGGCATTCATTACCTTAAGAGTTGCTGCTCCAATATATAAATAATCAACACTAAAAACAATAAAAGACCCACTGGTTTTGACTCCCAGTATTTCTGTTATTCCTCTCCATTTCTCTGGTGCTGAGATGACTTGGGTCACAATCCCCACCTGCACTTAGAGCACACAGGGATTTGCTTTCCACTTCTCACTTCAGTGGGGTCCTGCCTCAAGAATATCTGTTATACTAGGATAGCCTGTGAGGGCAAAGCTCATCCCACTTCCTTCCCTGATGGTGGTTGTCCTTCATTCTCAAAGAGGACCAAAATGACATCACTATGCTAGAGTCAAGTTACAGTGTGTCTGACTGTGGTTGATCGATCCAATACGAACTTGGAACATTCTACCACAGGTTGGGCACAAATAATCCATGTGACATTTAGGGTGGATTTGCTAAATTTGCACATCTTGTGTTTCTTTTGAACTACTTCAATTCTGCTTTGCTCATAGATACCAGGACCTTCTCTGATGTGGCTACAACATGCTGAGTGATTCTGTGCCAGTGTCTCCGAAGTCATGCCAGCAATTCCAAAGTTCTTAAGAGAGACTTTGAAGGTGTCCTTGTATCGCTTCTTCTAATCACCATGTGAATGCTTGCCCTGTGTGCGTTCTCCATAAAATAGTCTTTTTGGTAAGCATACATTTTACATTCGAAACAATGTGGCCAGCCCATCAGAGTTGAGCTCTCTGAAGCATAGTTGGAATGTTTGCAGTTTAGTTTGAGAAAGGACCTCAGTGTCTGGTATCTTATCCCATCAGGTGATCTTTAAAATCTTTCCAAGACAATAATTCAAATGGAAGCAATTCAGTTTCCAGGCACAAGGCTGATATTCTGTCCAGGTTTCACAGGCATATAACAATGAGGTCAGCACAATGGCTCTGTAGACCTCTTCTCTCCCACACTTTCCTTCAGAGCCTCCCAAACGCTGAGCTAGCTCTGACAATGCCTGCATCAACCTAATTATCAATGTGTATATCCCTGGAAAGTACACAACCAAGGTAAGTGAACTTATCCACAGCATTCAAAACTTCTCCATTTGGTGTAACTGATGGTTCCACGTATGGATTGTGTGATGGTGGCTGATGGAGCACCTGTGTTTTCTTGGTGTTAATTATTAGGCCAAAATTAGCACAGGCAGCAGAGAATTAATTGATCCATACTTTGTTGCTTCTCAGCTTCAGAGACTACACTGGCTGCACAATCTTCTGCAAAAAGAAAATCATGTACCAATACTCCCTCCACTTTGGTCTTGGCTTGTAGCCTTTTCAGGTTGAAGAATTTATAATCAGTGTGGTAGCTGACCTTGATGCTGTGTTTGTCCTCATTGAAAGCATCTGACAACATGGCTGAAAATGTGTACCCTCACCTCCTGACCAGGCTTCTATATCTTCACATGTTCATACTTGCTCTGGGGCAGTTCTCCTGGGGCCTCACAGGACAAAGCATCATTATCTGCCATTAGGTTGACTCTCAAAGGAGAAATAAAACAACCTAATTTCATGTCTCCTTCAAAATATCTCTCTCCAACCAATAATAGCCTTTCTTTCTTCCATCCTTTTATACTAGGCTAATCCCTGTTATTCTGAATTCTGAGCTGCTAATGTACAAACTTCATTCTCCGGCCCCAATTTTGCATCTTCATGACTATCAACTTTGATCTTCCCTTCCAATGTCTCACTCTGGATCTGCCTACTCCTTTCACTATGTTCTTTGGAATGCCAACAACATTCCTCCTACCTTGGACTTCTTCCATCTTCTAGTACTCATGGAAACCTAGCTCTGTCCCAGTGACACCACATCCTTCATCTCCCTCATCTCACTACTGGCTACCCTTTCTCTCCCATCTACTGACTCATGAGTCACTGTGAAAGGAGTTGGAATACTCCTTGCTCTACAGAGTCACACACTTTCCTACTGCTAAGCCACCTCTTAGGCCACCAAAGTCATCTTTGAGGTTCATACTATACATATTTGTCACTTTATCCAAATCCAACTCCCAGGATATTTCTCATCTTTCCTCCATGATTTCAGTGTCTGGCTTATAGTCTTTTTCTCCTCTCCATCTCCTACTTTCATACTAGGGATTTCAATGTACATATTAATGCTCCCTCAAATATCCCAACTTCCTAATTCCCCAATTTATTCAATTTTCATGATCTACTCCTCCACTCTACCTCTGCTATGTTTAATATCTTTTACCTTGCCATCACCTACAAGTGTTCTACATTCCATATTCAAGAACCTAAAATTCCTTTATCTGATCATCCTCTTTTATTATTCCTTCTTTACAGATCCCTTACTCTGTTTTTTGTCTTCATCATGACCTCCATTCCCTCTACCCCTCAGTTCTTGCCCAAGCCATCACTTTCGTGTTGGTTACATTATCTCTATCTCAAACCTTTTGAAAACTAATGTATTTCTATCCTACCCTCCATTCTTAAATTTTTGCCCCTTAGTCCTTTGACCAATTACACCTTGCCAACCCTCAATTTTGTGTTATGCCTACCATTTGTATCCTTTGCTCTTACTCGGATGCTGCTAAATAAAACTAGAGAGAATAAGGAAAACTGACTGACTGGATCCATTATAAATTTTTATAATCTAATCTTAGCCATATCAAGGCAAGCATTTTATTAATCTCTAGATGATTCATTCAACTGAAACTGTTCTCTCCAAAGTTACAAATGATCCCCTAACTGCCTTCTTTTAATCTTCATTCTTCTTGACCTTTCTGCAGCATTTGGGACTGCTGATCACCTCCATCTGGAAGTCTCTCCTCACTAGGTTTTTGATGACATGGCTCATTCCAAGTTCTTGTTCTATCTCTTTGACCATTCCTTCTCAGTCTCCTTTGTTGGTTCCTTACCCATGTCATGCCTACTAATTGTTGGTATCCATCAAAGTTCTGTCCTGGACCTACTCTCTTTGCTCTCTATTATTTCACTTGGTGATTTTATTGGCTCTCATGGATTCAATTATCATTTCTATATAGGAGAGCCTCAGATTTATATACCTTGTCCTATTCTTTCTCCTGAGCTCCAGTCTCATCACCAACTGCCTTTTTGACACTTCTGACTGGATGACCTATAGAAACCTTAAACTTTCAAAACAGAACTCATTACCTTTTCTTTCAAATTGTCTCTTCTTCTAAAGTTCTGTGTTATTGTGAAGGACATCCTCCTCCTCCTCTTCGCATCCACTCAAGGTCACAACCTTGATGTCATCTTTAATTACTCATTCCTTACACATATCTAATACATAACCAAACTGCAATGCTTTGATCTTCACCTTCATTTAGTTGCCAATCAATTGGGGGGTGGTGGTGGTGGTGCTGAACCCTAGGTTGGGAGCTCCAAAGATAAGTGCACTAATTCCGTTAGAGACTGGGGAAATAGATTTAGGAGTTCACAATATGAAGGTCTTGGTACATTGTGGAGAGTACTAGTCCAGGTAGAAAAAAGGAAGCAGATTAATGGCAAGATGGCTTATGGCTGGATGACTGAATTAGTTTTGCTACTTCAAGATGGTAAAAACAGACCTGTGCTCCTAAATGTAGTAACAGAAGCAGGAGATGATCTACTGTACGTTCCTGATAACCTTTAGGTTCAGTAGAAACAATCATTACTCCTCTTACATCACTAAGAACCAAGGATAACTTGGAGAGGTATAGAATTAGGGTTTCCTGGTGAATATCTACTTGAGCCTCTTGGAGATGACAGAGAGGCACTGGAGTTGACTGACTGAGGGAGAGAGGGATGGTATGATATGACCATATCTGTGTTTTATGAAGATAACTTTAGCAACTGAGTCAAAGATATACTGGAGTGTGGAAGGACTTTAGGTGGGGAGACTGACCAGTAGACCATTGCAGTATTTTAGGTGTGAAGTGATTAAGGTGGTGGTAGTTTCAGAGGAGAGAAGTGGATGTATAGGAGAGATATTACAAATGTAGAAATGATGGTATTCAACATTTATTTGAATATAGGGGGAGGGGTGAGGAAATTAAGAATTGAGGATGACCCCTAGGTGTTAAGCTTAAATGACTATGGGGGATGGTGGTATGAAGGAAAAATATGAATTGCCAAGATCATTGCTGTAGGAGGCACATTTGAAAAATCTCTACATCACTTTACTAAACACTTATTAAGTTTCTACAGTGAACAAAGCACTTTGCTTATTGCTGAGGACACAGTCATGAACATTACACAGCCTTTATTTTCAAGGAGTCTAACACGAGGGGGAAGATATGACATGTACATGAAAAAATATGACAGATTTTAATAGGGGCAAAAGAGTGATCCAGACAAATAGATTTAGGAAAACTTTCAACTGAGTGAAGGAAATCAGTGAAAGCTTGATGAAAAAAGTGTCACCTGTTCTGGAGTTCACTAGGTGAAGAAAGATTGAGTTCTAGGCATGGCGAAGGATGAAGGGGATACCCTTGACTGAATGGTGTAACCATTGTCAAGTAAGACTTTGATGAGCCACCTGAAAGGAGGCCTAACTCATGAAAAACTCTAGGAATGGTATATCTTTCCTGCTTGAGATAAGAGGAAGCTAATTAGTGATCAGAATTGACAGGTAGGGTCTTCCCCTACAACAAAATTTTTAGTTTTATCATTTTTGGGGGAAGTGGCCTTTATCTTTCTTTACTCAGAGACTGTTAGCAATGAAAACAAAACAGTGCAGGATGAGACCAGAGACTGTCTGGTAGCTGGATTGTAAAGTGTATTCAGTTATTTTCAATCATGTCTGATTTTTTGTGACCTTATTTGGGATTTTTTTGTGGCAAAGATACTGGTGTGGTTTGCCATTTCCTTTTTCAGCTCACTTTATAGATGAGAAAACTGAGGCAAACAGGGTCGAGTGACTCGTTCAGAATCACACATATAGTAAGGGTCTGATGTCAGATTTGAACTCAGGAATATGAGTCTTCCTGACCTCAGGCTCAGCAATCTATCCACTGTGCCACTTAGTTGCCTGGGTCTATAAAGTACATGAAATTATAAAATGATGCTTGGAAAGATTGGTTGGAGGTGATACTATAGAAATTCTTGAATGCCAGCTAAGGTGTTTGTACTTTGCCCTACGAGCAAAAACTAGTCACTGTACATTTATGAGCAAGGAGACTCTAAATTTGGTGGGAGGAAGAAATCTCTTTCTAAAACATGGGGGGTGTCCTAAAAGTCTTAGTGGGACGCCTTGTATAAATCTTGGACCTTCACATGATTAGTGGGACCTTTGTCCTGTGTATCATTGGATTAAATAACCTCTAAGAGTTCTTCCAGCTCATACATTCTATGACTCCATGGTGCTATGGAAATAAGTGCTGCAGAAGAGTAAATCCTTCACTGACATAATGAACATAGCCCATACACTTAAAAGTACTGTTAAGTGGTCATTTCAAGTTGAGTTTTATAGTTATTTTAGTTGAAAAATTCATAAAACAAGTCTATTAAGAAAGAGGTGAAGTACAGAGCATAATTAAATTAGTAAAAATGATAAGAGAACCTATAATGAACATAAAGCTTTTCACTTCTACTGTAATGAAATTGTTCTAATTGATTTAAAAAGAAGTTTTGATTATGTTTCCTGGTCAGATATCATTAGCATATAATAGAGGTATCATGTGGCATACATCTGTGTAAAAATTACTGTGGGCTTTGGGGTTCCCTAGCTGGGACTAATACATAGTTGATCTAATTAGTCTTGTATTGTTCTTTTAAATCTTGTACAGCAAGACCAAAGAGATATTCTTATTTAGAATGGTAGTGTAAGTATTTGATTTTTTCCATGAGTCCTATTTTGTGGAAAGCAGTTTTTGAATATGACATTTAAAAATCAGGCATTTGTTGCTAAAGGCAATTAGTAGGGCTATATGTTTACATGGTAACTTGTAATATAGATATTAATGTAAGGGCATCCAAGAATTTAACCAATATCTAACACAGCCTCCCCTTTCCCCCTTTGTTGATCTTTAAAACACTGGGGAAAAAATATCCATAGCAATTCTGATGGTGCTGGCTGACTCCACTTGGACTGTAGTCATTTTAAAGATAACTTTAGTCAGCTGGAAAGCATATGGTAAAAGGGAACAGCTCAACTGAAACAAATTCCTCTTGCTTTTGTCTCCAAGTGAACTGTAAAAGGACACTGAAAGTGTGGGTGGCATGTGCCTGAGAGGATGCAGCATAAGACTGGAGGGAATCTGTTGAGTAACAAGTTCACTGCTGAACAAATATTCAGAATTATGAAGAGCCTATTAGTTAAAGAAAATTTTTTAAAGCAGCAAAAACAAGTCTCTTGGTTGTTTTTTTAAGGCTCTCCATAGATTTTTAATTTTTTATGTGAGTTTTCTTGTAACTTTCCTAAGAGCTGATGTTAGAAGGTAAATTTTGCTGCCTGAAAGAATTTATGATTGCTCAGGTGTGTGAAATGAAGTAAAACTTGAGCATGTGGGTGAAAAAAAGCCAACCCTAACTTTCATAAATGAGGTTATTCATTTCGTCCTCTTTCAGGTCTTGATTACAGCAAGAGAGCCCTATAGTGTTTGCCTTTCTAATGAATGTACTGGAACATTTATTTGGAGAGCCTCTCTGCCTTCGCCTCCTCATCTTAGCTTGAAAGAGTTTTTCCCCCCCAAAATTATGACAGGTCACTGCTTTCAATTTGCTAAGTGATGTTTTCAGGCAACTGATATATCCAAATATCTGTAAATAATGCCAATTTTCAGTAAAGGTCACACTATACCGTCATATTCTGAGAGAAAATGATAAAAGACATAATCTTCTTTTTTGTATTCCCAATTTCCAAATGCACATGCCTTTCAGAATAATCTCCTACTCTTTTTCTTTTTGTAGCAGGAGCTGGATTGAAGTACAATTCAGGAAGATCTTTAAAAAATCTGCTTTTGCTGATACTGATCACCCACAGTACTGAGCAAACATAAATGTACCTATAATCTAACGTAATTGGGAAAATTCTCTGGAAATTCCCACTTCCCCACTGTTCTCTACAATACTTGCTTCTAAGATAGTTTCCTTATCTTTTTAACTCTACTTTGAGTTTTCTTTAGATAGTTATGTAGCTCAATGGGTAGAACACTGGGCTTTGAGTCAGGAAAATCTGAGTTGAAATATAGCATCAGATAATTACTAGTGGTGTCACCCTAGATAAGTCTTTTAACCTCTGCTGGTTCAATTTTCTTAACTATACAATGAGGATAATAATAGCGCCTACCTTTCAGTGTTGTTGGGAGGATCAAATGAGATAAAATTTGTAAAGTGCATAGCACAGTGCCTGGTACGTAGGAGGTGAATAATAAACGTTTATTTCCTATTTGACTCTCTTTTTTAGCCTCAGGAAATGGCCATGGACTGGTCACTCAGGAAAACAAGAGAAAATAATATGCTAGGACACAGAGCTAGAAGAGACCTTTGAAATCCTCCTGACCACAGTGACCAGAGGGTTCAAACATTAGGCCCCAGGGCTGTACAAAGCCTACAAGGTGAGTACCTCTGGAAATGTTAAAATATAACTGAGAAATGTTTAACAAAAATAAAAATACAATAAAACAAAAATAATGTTAATATGTGGTTTTCCAAGTCAATATGTACCAGTGGGGATCCTAAAGTATGATTTAATGGCACTGTTTCTATTTGAATTTGACACTACTACTCTAGTTCTTTCTTCCTTCCTTCCTTCCTTCCTTCCTTCCTTCCTTCCTTCCTTCCTTCCTTCCTTCCTTCCTTCCTTCCTTCCTTCCTTCCTTCCTTCCTTTCTCCCTTCCTTCCTTCCTTCCTTCCTTCCTTCCTTCCTTCCTTCCTTCCTTCCTTCCTTCCTTCCTTCCTTCTTTCTTTCTTTCCTTCTTTCTTTCTTCTTTCCTTTCCTTCTTTCTTTTTTACAGATAATTAAAATGAGACACAAAGGGAAAATGCCTTACTCAAGGATACATAGATCAGTCAGCCAATCAATAAACATTTATTAAGCACCTACTATGTGCTAGGCACTGAGGATACAAAGAAAGGCTAAAAGACAGTCCCTGCTTTCCAGGATTTCACAGTTTAGTGGGAAAGAAAACATGTAAAGAACTACATATAAATAAGCTATATATAGGATAACTTGAAAATAAGCCACAGAGGGAAGGCACTAGTATTAAGAAAGATAATGAAAGGATTCCTGAAGAAGGTGGATTTTACTTAAGACTTGGAGGGAACTAGGAAAGCCAGGAGGCAGAGATGAGAAATATGAGAATTCCAGGCATGGGGGAGAGATTCAAACTCAGCCTCCTGGTTATAAATTCAAGTCTTTTTCCATTATATGCCAAGTATATTTCTCGCCATTCCTTTTTCCTTAAAGTTAGTAAGATTATATGCCTCCCAGTGTTAGAAGTGAAGAGAGCTATTCTTTTAGGAGCTTTAAATTAAGTTCCCTACATCTGAACATGTATAAATATGGAATAATTTGCAGAAGCTCTATAATTATTTTTTATTCTCTTCCTTTTATTTCTTTGTCTACTCCCCTTACCTTTTTTTGTTATCCCATTAGTTGATTCCTTTGCTTGGAGAATACCCCAAACTTGAGGTCACAGATCTTTGTGGATACAAGGATACCTCCAAGCTTAACTTGGCTTAGAAAGGTTGGGGAACAAATCAGAAACCGGTATTTTTGTTCCTTCCTTTAGAGTTATACTACCTTAACTAAGACAGAAGTTAAGACTCAAATCCAGAGAATTTTTTTCCTTTCACAGATCTAGAACTGGAAAGAACCTTAGAACTTGCACATCATCATTATACAGAAGTAGGAACTGAAGCCAAGAGAGATTAAATGATTGATTAAGAGATTGCCTAATAAATTACATTTATTAAGCTCCTACTATGTGATAGGCTCTATACTAAATACTGATGATACAAAATGAAGCAAAAGAGAGATTACACAAAGTTAGAATTGAACTCACATCTGGGGACTCCAAATGCATCATTCTTTCCACCGCATCCTGATGCTTTCTTTAATGCAAAGAAAATTGTAATTTCCTCATAGTATAACTCGAAGTTTAAAATTGTTGTAGCTTTATTTGATCATATTATAGAATTCTATGTGTCTACAGAAAGACAATCTATGTGGATGTACAGAAATATTTTTTTTGGAGGAATAATTCAAATTACTACAAGCACTTGGTTGGTTGACACTGTACTCTTTACATTGTATCTATTACAATTAAGGACAGATGTTGACTATTAATTTGTGAGTGATTTGCCTACAAAATTGCTACATGTTACTGCAGACTGAATATTTTCAATGCAATATAGATTTTAGTTTACGTTACTATATTGCTATACTGTTACTATAAAATGTAGATCTCTCCCAAAATAATGAGAAAAGAAAACTTTCTTCATGCACCATTGAATGACAAATCTCACTTATCAACTTGTCCTGATCCTCTTCACTAGGAGGACTTACCTGGTTAAAACAAATCCAGTAGAGGCTATCATGTCACAAGTAAACAGAGAAACTTGAAATTCCCCCCATTGAAAGTAACCTTTCTTAATTTGGCCAATGAGTTTAAAAATATCAGTTCATAGGATAAGCTATTAAGGAAATGTGTAATTGAAAAGTGAGGTGGATCAGCAATGGAGAGAGAGAGAGAGAGAGAGAGGGAGAGGAGAGGAATGGATTGCCTAAGTACAGGTACCCATAAATATTCTAAAAACAGTAGGAAGTCTTCTTATTCATTGAATAAGAATAATCCCCTTTGGAGGATCAATAGGAGAACATAGATGAGAATCTCATAGGAAAACTGAGGTACGGATAGGAAGTGATGCGTGCTTACAGTGAAACCATAGGTGCTTTGAAATATTGAAATATAAATATGGGGATAATAATACTGGTTGTTGTAGGAAAAAAAAGTACTTACTAACTATACATTCATTGCCACTAATGTACCTGACTTTTGGCAATACACTATGATCATATATCCATTAAAATATTGGAGTATGTTTAAGATAAAATCTCACTATTTCATTTTGGACTTACATTTCAGCCTAACTGAGGAAATTGTGAAATCAGAGTTGGACTGAGGTGAGATCATTTTCTTCATCTATAAAGGAAGACATTTGGTCTGGATGATCTTTAAGGTTCCTTCCATTGACCTTATGAATCTGAACTTCTCAAACTGTCCTCAATATCATTCTTTTTTCTCTCTCCTTCCATCCAGTCTTTGAGGAAATGATCACCCTTACTGTTAGGGGCAGCTAGGTGGTGCAGTGGATAGAGCACCAATGCAGGAGTCAGGAGGACCTGAGTTCAAATCTCACCTCAGACACTTGACACTCACTAGCTGTGTGACCTTGGGCAAGTCACTTAACCCCAACTGCCTCATCCTGGTTCATCTCCAGCCATCGATGAATCACTGGATTCAGATGACTGGAGGAGAAGTGAGGCTGGTGACCTGCACAGCCCTCCCTTACTCAAAACAAAGGCAAGTCATGTCACCATTTCTCTGATGGCATGGTCTTCTTTGGCAATGAAGGACGAACACGCAGCCCTTACTGCTAAAGCTAATCCTTCTCCTTATGCCCTTGATTCCACCCCATCCTATCTCTTCCAGTAGCTTTCCTCTTCAATCATCTCTTTTCTTTCTAATCACCCAGCTCTCTTTATTCATGAATTCACTCACTCTTTCCCTATTGTCTACAAACATAACTCAGAGTCAGTGCTTAGACTTAAAGAAACAAAAGCCCATCACTTCACCTTGTCATCCATTGAAGTTGTCAGTCTGTCTCTCTTTCCTTTCATAACCAAATCCTTGAAAAAGCTATATCTACTTGTTCTTCTTCTTCTTCTCCTCTTCCTCCTTCTCCTCCTTTTACTCCTCCTCCTCCTCCTCCTTCTTTCTTCTTCTTGTTCTTGTACTTCTTCTTGGTCATGTTCTTCTTATTCTTGTTCTTGTTCTTCCTTCTCCTCCTCTTCCTTCTTTCTTCTTCTTGGTCATGTTCTTCTTATTCTTGTTCTTGTTCTTCTCCTCCTTTTTCTCCTCCTCCTCCTTCTCCTCCATTTTCTCCTCCTTCTCCTCCTCTTCTTCTTTCTTCTTCTTGTTCTTATACTTCTTCTTGGTCATGTTCTTCTTATTCTTGTTCTTCTTGTTCTTCCTTCTTCTCCTTATCCTTCTTCTTGTTCTTTTTCTTGTTGCTGTTCTTCTCCTTCTCCTTTTTCTTCTTCTCCTCACAAATGCCTCAATAACTGCACATCTGAATTCTTCCTCCAGCCCTTGACTGGGGCTATCGTTTCCAATGCCTCGGCATTATTTGACACTATTGATCATCACTTCCTCCTGGATACTTTTTTTGTGACACTATTTTCTTTATCTCCTTTAAGTCATGTGATCTCACCTTCTGAAAGAGTCCTTTTCTGGCTCCCCATTCCCACCTCCCTAGTGGCTAGTGCCTTCTCTTCAAAATCACCTTCTGTTTACAATTTATATAACATTTATGTACAATTTTTGCATATTGTCTTCCACACTATGAAAACAGACCATGTTTTTACCTTTCCCTTTGTATTCCCAGTGCTTAGCACAGTGCCAGACAGAATAAGTGCTTAATAAATGCTTGTTGACTGACTGACCAGTACTTCTCAGTTTTTCTTATTGGATCATCTACCATTTATAGATGTCCCAGAAGACCCACAGGCCATCTTTTCTTTTCTCTTTGTACTATCTCTATTGATGAGTTCAGCAACTCCTATTGATTTAATTTTCATTTCCATGTAGATGATTCCCACATCTCCTTATTCAGTTCTCATCTCTTTCCTCTAAGCTCTACTTATTGCGCCATCAACAACTGATTCCTGCTGGACATCCATCTGAATATCCTTTAGACAAATCAAAATCAACATGTCCCAAACACAAATTTTGGACAACTAAATGGATGAAAATTGCAGAACTTATCTTTAAACTTATCCTTTTTCCTAAGGTTTCTATTTCTCTTGAGGCATCACTGACCTTCCAGGTTTACAATCACAGAGTTAACCTTTAACCTGCTCCCAACATATCTAAACCATTACCAAATCTTGTTTATTTAACTACTACAATATTTCTTACATATGTCCTTTTCTCACCACTGTCATGACCACCACCCTAGTTTAGGACATAATCAGTTTTAAAGTGAACTTCAGTAATAGCCTTCTTATTCTTTCCCTCTGAGTCCTACTCCCTCTCTCCAGTCCATCCTCCACTTAGATACTACAAATGACATTCCCAAAATACATGGTCTACCATGTCACTCCCATGTTTAAAAAACAACAAAGCTCTAGTAGCTCCCCATTGTGTATAGAATAAAATATTAACAACAAAATACAAAAAGACCTAATGTCCCTCTTCCCTGAAGATGATGACTGTCATCCCTCTTCTCTGACCCAGACCCTATCCCCAACCTTCCCACCATTATTTTTCATCCTTTCCTCCTCCTGGATGGACACTGACTTCATCCGCAACCCCATTGGAGGGTACCCTAAATCCCCTCTCCTCTGTGACTCCTATAACTGCTCTACCCTTCCTAAAAGTAGACACAAATATGGAGTAGACTCTCCATGTACCGCTGTCAGGACTTCCGCCATTTTCAAGAGGTACACTCTTAAAAACCTCCATCTATTTCCATCTATCCTAGAGCTGAATTTCCATGCTTATATTGTTTTCTTCATTTACAGTATGCACTCCTTAAGAATAGGGAATGTCTTCTTTTCTCTTTGGTCCCCAGCATTTAGCCCACTGCTTTGCACATAGTAAGTGCTTATTACATGTTTTTTTCATTCATTCATTGGCATTCAATGCCCCTCACCTTTTGGTTCCAAATTACTTTTTCATACTTTTTTCACATTGCTTCTCTCTCGCATACTCTACACTCCATCTGAACTGGTTCACCTACCATATAAGACATTTAATCTCTTGCCTTCGTGATTTTCTACAAGCTTTCCAAAATGCCTTTAATGTTCTCACTCCTCACCCTTTCTTGTAGGAAACCCTTGCTCCATTTAATGCTTAAGTCAAGTGCTTTGACATAAAGTATGTCAGGATCTGTCCAATTGTTATCCCTTGCCTCTCCTAATATTACTTTGAATATATTTGCTATTAATTTATCTGTGCAAATGTTTCTGCTTCATCAGTACAATGTAAGCTTTTTGGGGGCAGGAGCTGTTTAATTTTTTTTTTCCTCTTTTTATTCCTACCACCTAGCATAATGTCTGGATATTTTAATATGTCAGATATTAATATTAAAATTTGCACTTAATAAATGTGAGTTGAATTAATTTGAAGATCATTGGTTCTAAATGCCTTTCTGAGTGATTATAATTGAGGACAAGAAAGAAATGGGATAAAGAAAAGATAGAGAAAAGCCTATACAGAATCACAAGCCCATAGTTCATACCACTAAAGAAATTATTTTGACTAGTAAGAAACTTTACAATCCTATTAAATTTGACCTGTTCATTATTAAAATAAATAAGTAAAAATAAATAAATACTGAACAAAAACATTTAGAGAGTAACTCTCAATGTAATACGGCAAAAGGAAATTACTTCAATGAATTCTTTCTTCACAAAGAGGAGTTTGTACAGCAACAGAGACAATTTCTATTTGGATTTTGAGTGGTCACCATGTTCTCAGGATTTTCAGCTTTTGCACTCTGGTTTCTGGAGCAGTTATTTGTTTCAAAATAGTGAGTAGGAAAAAGCATAACATCATTTTCCCACTGGTATTCTGCCCTTGTTTCTAGCCTAGTTCCTTAACACCCTGTTCTACTTTGAGCCCTCTGAAGACTCTTTGGAAACTTCTCCCCCGACCCTCAACAGCATATACATAGAGATTCTATTTAGCCTTGATTTGTTCTTATTTTAAAAGAGGGTGTTTTCAGTTTGGAACTGTTCAATTATGTCACAGATGGGGAAGTCTCCCATAGGACAAGGAGCTAAAAAAAATCACCAGGATATTAAATTTTTTTAATACTCTTAAAACAAAGAAAAAAAAGAATAGGATTCTTTTTCAATTAAAGTCTCTAACTTGGCCTTAGGATTTTAAAACAGTCATTCTCCAAAGATCTTATCATCCCAGGAGTGGGAGTGGCAAATTTAAGCTGCAAATCTCTCCTGAATTGAGACTCTTGCCCTAATTGGTGCTATTGAATAATAAAAAGTTAGTAAAACATATGTGACTTGACTAAAAAGACCTGAGTTCTGTCAAGGAAGTTGAGAAGCACACATTTATCTCTCTGTTCTTTACTTATCATAGGTGGTTTGATTAAACCTGAATTTCAGGGCCCACTTATATAGTTTGTGATGTAGAAACTTTTGAGTAGTCTTTTGAAACTTGGTAGAGTGCTGAATATATAGGTTTAGAACTATAGAAAATTATGGAAAATTCAAATTAGTATGATAGGCCTTTTTCTAGTAAATAGGGCAAATGTATTTATTTTAAATTGTGAGTCTTTTCCTTTGGCTTTATTTTTATAGGTTGTTAGTGTGTGAAACAATATTTACTTTTTGTATTTAGCATTCTTTCCACATAGATGGAAAAGAGCATTATCATCCTCTGTAAACATTTGTTAAGCAATTACCCTGTGATAAGCCCTGGAGATAAAAAAAGAAAGATAAAAACCTAGTCCCTACCCTCAAGAAGCTCATATTCCCTAGGCAAGACTATGTGACAACAGCAACAGCATAAAGGGGAGGTAGTCTTTGAAGGGTGCAACTAGGTGGTGCAGTGGGTAGAGTGACAGGTCTGGATTCAGGGAGATGACTTTCTGAGTTCAAATCCCGCCTCAGACACTTAACTACTGGGTGACTCTGGACAGGTCACTTCACTCTATTTGCTTCCGTTTTTCATCTGTAAAATGAAATAGCAAACCACTCCAGTATCTTTACCAAGAGAATCCCCAATGGGGTCACTAACACTGGGATGTGACTGGAATACACTTCACAGTCCAGTTAAATTAAACTACGAGCTCCTCAAATGAGGCCAGGAAGACTCAGACATGACTGAACACGACTGAACACGCTACAAGAAATCTCAGAGGAGAGAGGAGGAGTTGGGGAAACTGTCACCAGGGCTTTAAACAGTATTTGGACGGAACACGCTGGTGGAGCCCCTTGCCCTTGGCCTGCTTGCAGCCTGCCAGCTGCTGTGTTCTGCTGACAACCCCTCCAGGTCCAGCCACCGCCTTTGCCTCCGGTGCCAGGGGCTCCACCTCCCTCAGGCCCAAACTTCTCCCTTGACCGCTGGGGCGCTGTCCGCCGCACCGTGAGCCGCCCTCTCTACCTGTAGGCTTCACGCTCTTACTTGTAGCTGACTTTCTGTTTCGACGAGGACCATGTCACCTCTCCCGGACTGTGGCCCTTTTCCCGTGAGCTGGCCAAGTCAAAGCGCGAAGGGGCCGAGCGCCTTTGGGGGGCTGCAGAAGCTGCTCGGGGGCCGCGTCTTCCTCTGGGCTGGGCACAAGCCTGCCCAAGACGTGAGGCCCGCCGGCCAGGGGGCCTGGAGGCTGCGCTGACCGCGGACAAGGGCCTTCAGGCCCGAGGAGGGCTGCTGGCGCAAGGCTTAGGCCAAGGAGACCCCCATTCCTGTGACCTGCGGGAGGACCGCTCCCTGTGGGAGGACCGCTCTCTGCGGGAGGACCGCTCTCTGCTGCAGCACCCGGCAGACTGGCCACCCGCACGAGGGGCCTCGGGCTGAGCCAGACCTCCGACTGGCACGGGCCTTCCAGCTGGCCTGACCTGGGCTCACCCATGCCCGTGGTTGCCCCTGCGCCAACCCGCTAAGTGCCGACTTGAGCTTTCCTGTAACAACAAGGCAGTAAGTCAGCTAGGTTTAATGAAGCGCCTACCAGGCGCCTGTCACTGTGCAGAGCCCAGAGAGAGTGAAATCAAGTAGACAAAAGCTAACCGCTGCTCACAGGCTGATGGGGGGAGGAGGGAGAGAGACCAACATTCAAACAACTGTGTAAAATACACGTACGGAGGTACGGATGTATGTATATATACACATATAATATTATTAGCAATATATACCCGTATAGTACACATATAGCAATATATTGTATGATACCATGCAATATAATATGTATAGGTACATCTATTACATATAAGTACACATGTATAAATATGTACTTCTACATACATGTACGCATATATAGGTATGTGTGTGCATGTTTATATATAAAATCACATTTATATAGTGCTTACTATGTACTGGGTACTGGGCTAAGCACTGGAGAAAGTCAAAACAAATAAAAACCAACTTCTGCTGTCAAGGAACTCACAGTCTAATGAGGGAGACACACATGCATACAACTTTGTAAAACATGTACATATATGTATATGTATATAAGAGATGAATGCTATTATTATTGATATAGTAACAAATTATTATATACTATGTAACGCATGATATATGTGTACGTGTTATATATACACAGGTGTATATGCATGTACACATATAAAATAAAATTTATATAGCGCTTACTATTTTCCAGGTGCTGTGCTGAAGGCTTTAGAATCATTATTTCATTTCAGCCTCACAATAATCCTGGGTGTTGGGAGTATTATTATCCTCATTTTACAGAGGAGGAAACTGAGGCAAACTATGTTAAGTGATATACATGCATAAATGTGTGAGTGTATATCTGTACATTAATGCACACATATATCCATTCATTTATTATGTATAAAAAGCAGAAGGAAAACATTAAGATGAAGAAGGATTGGTAAAGCCTTCTTGCAGAAGATGAGACTTTAGTTAAGATATGAAGGAAGCCAGGGAAGCTAGGAGTCAAAGATGAAGAGTGAAAGAATTCCAGGCATGGGGCGGGGAGGTGGGGAGGAGGCAGTAAAAATGTCCAGAAGGCAGGATATTGAAGATGAGTCTTGAAGGCAGCCAGGGACATGATGAGATGAAGGTGAGGAAGGAGTGCATCACAGACTTGAGGGGACAACCTGCAAAAAGGCACAGAGATAGGAGGTGGAGTGTTGTGTATTAGAAGTCCATCATGTTTAGATCATAGAGTTGGACCATGGAAGTAAAATATAAGAAGACTGAAAAGGTAGGAAGGGGTCAGATTATGAAGGGCTTTTAATGCTAAACACATGACTTTATATTTAATCCTGGACATAATGGAGAACCACTGTAATTTATGTTTATGTGTATATATATATATGTATATATATATATATATATATATATATATATATATATATATATATATATATACATATATATATGTATGTATGTATAACCCAAGTTTCTGAGATACTTTCAGACTGGAGCCCCCACCAAGAAGTCTTAAGAACTCTCCAGGCCATTACATACACACAGCTCTCTTCAGACACACTAAATATTAGCAGAAATAAGTCTGGGTCTACCTTTCCTTAGTTTTTTCACTGATTATGGTATCTGCTTTTACACTAAAGTGTTTAAGACTTTCCCACTCCTTATCTAAGCATGCATTAATGTTCTGGTTAAGAGCAGATTCTTAGGGTCTTAATAACAACAAAAAGAAATATTCTTTTTTTTTTCTGTGATAATCCAGGCACCCTTCACAACTCTTATGTCCCTCACACTTGTCCTTCTCACTGACTTCCTAGTATCTCAGACTACAAGAGAGTTACCACCAATAAGACATCTTCAAATTAAATTATACTTCTTCATCTTAACCCTGGCATCCTTCCAAGCGACCTTAAAATAAGGTGCAACATCCTTTCCTAAGAAAACAAACTGTATCATGTTGGGGCTGCGGATGGTTCTTTCTTTCACTTCCATGAAGTACTAGGGGGAAATATGCAAATAAAGCAAGTCATAGCATATACACACATATAATATATGTATGTGTATACATTATATACATAAATGATATACAGAAATGCACATATACATAAATATAATATGTAACGATATATGCCTATATAATGGTATATACATACATATATACACAGACATGCACACATATACACACATATGTGTGTATGTATGCACAGATATATGTATGTACACAATACACATATATGTATATGGAATGTATTGTGTATATATGGAATAGAGAGTGCATCTGCTATTTCATTGTAATAGGGAATTCTCAAGTGAGAAGACTCCTCCTACCAGCACAAGTTGTTACCTTCTATGCAACTTATAGTCTTAGCAAACTGCCTAACTGAGCACGAGCAGGTTAAGTGACTTGTCCAGGGTCACCCGAGCAGCATGTGTCAGAGGCAAACGTGAATCCAGGTCTTCTTAACCTCCAGGTCGGCTTTCTGTCCTCCATACCTTAGTTTCTCTATGTTAGCTGGTTAGTTCATAAGTCTGTAACTGCTGAAGGTAATTAGTGAGAATTTTTCAAGTGAAAGCTATATGAAAAAAACCTTTTATTTGGGATTTTGCATCTCTGTTGGCACTTTCTTAAGATAGAAATTAACGGTTTTTCCACTGCAATAATAAAACCTTCTTTTTAAAATACCCATCCATCAGCTACTTCTTCTTTTCTCTTCTTTTGTGTTTTTTCTTCTTCCATTTCTTTTTTCTTCTACATTGCTCTTCTTCAAAATAGCAACCTGTGTCAAAAATCAATTACATTCAAATTCAAATCATGCACATCAGTAGGAGAGCTGTAGTTATGAATTTTCCATTAATCAAGATTGGCTGTTTCCTATGTAGGCAAACCATAGTGTTCATTTTGTGATGTATTGAAAACAAAGGCATGCTAAGCACTGAATTATTTACTTCCAGCACTCCCAAATCCTACCATATTCTCTGGTGGTTCTGGCAGTGGTGGAGATATTTGTAGGCCTGTCTTCTTTGTCAAAACTGGCAATGGCTTTTTTGACACCGCTAACAAATGACGTAGACAGCATGTAGTCCTTGGGGGTGGCTCATAGTTTAAAAGGAAAAAAAGTCACAGTTGTGTGAAAACAATCATATTATTGGCATTTAAAATCAGACTTCCCTAAATCGAGGTTAAAACAAACAAACAACCTGAAATGCTGGGACTGACTTTTATTAAAGCTACTGTGGAAAGCAAGGAGGCTAAAATCATACATTCATGTTTCTTGGACTGTTTCTCTCCTTGCATTTCTTAAGGTGTAAACAAGTAGAATTACTAGAAGGATCATAGATCTAGACTTGGAAGGAATTGTAGAGGCCAATTAGTCCAAATCTTCTCATTTTTAAGATGAAGAAGTTGAAGACTAAGAAGGATAAATAACTTGCTCAAAATACCACAGGTAATAAGTATCAGATTTGAACTTGGGTCCTCTGACTGTGGCAGCTAGATGGCTTAAGGGATAGAGTCTTTAATAGCTGTGTGACCTTGGTCAAATCACTTAACCCTGTTTGCCTAGGAGCCATTGGGTGGCTTAGTGGTTAGATCACTATGCCTGGAGCAAGAAGACCTGAATTCAAATCTGGCATCAGATCCTTACTAGCTGTGTGATCCTGGGCAAGTCACTTAACCTCTGTTTGTCTTAATCCACTGGAGAAAGAAATGATAAACCACTCCAGTATCCTTGCCAAGAAAATCCCATAGACAGTATGGTTCATGGGGTTATGACTGAATAACAACAACCTCTGATTATGGAGCCTGTGCTTTTTTTCTACTTTCCCACAACACCTTCTAAGGACCTTTAGAAAATATTTAACATCAAATCAAAATAACTTTGAGGTACCACATCACGCTTGTCAGATTGGGTAACATGACAAAACAGGAAGATGATAAATGTTGGAGAAGACGTGGGAGAGTTAGAACACTAATTCATTGCTGGTGGAGCTGTGAGCTAATCCAACCCTTCTGAAGAGCAATTTGGAACTATGCCCAAAGGGCTACAAAAATGTGCATACCCTTTGACCCAGCAATATCGCTTCTAGGACTGTATACCAAAGAGATCATAAAAATGGGAAAGGGCCCCACATGTACAAAAATATTGATAGCAGCACTCTTTGTGGTGGCCAAGAATTGAAGATTGAGGGGATGCCCATCAATTGGGGAATGGCTGAGCAAGTTGTGGTTTATGAATGTAATGGAATACTGTTGTGCTACAGGAAATGATGAACAGGAAGACTTCAGAGAGGCCTGGAAGGACTTATCTGAGCTGATGCTGAGTGAAAGGAGCAGATCCAGGAGAACTTTTGTACACAGCAACAACCACAGTGTGTGAAGAATTTTTTCTGGTAGACAGCCCTTCACAGCAATACAAGGACCTAAAAAATTCCCAGTGAACTTTTGAGGCAAAATGCCATCCATATCCAGAGAAAGAACTATGGAATTGGATTGCAGAATCTCATGGTTTCTCCCATTCATTTTAATTCTTCCATGCAACACGACTAAGGTGAAAATATATGTAGTAAGAATGTATATGTAGAACCCATATAAGATTGCATGCCATCTTAGGGAGGGAGGGAGAGAAAAATCTAAGATTTATGGAAGTGATCGTAGAAAACTGAAAACAAATAAATAAATTTAAAAAATATTTAGCATCCTACCACCACATTTTACAAATAAGTTAATTTGCTATGAAAACTTCAGTGCCCAGGACAAAAATTGATACCCACCTCAAGTAGACAAACTGAGTATTTGGGATTTAGTTTCTCCTTCTGGTGGATAATAATATCATGGGAAATACTTTTTTCTCAAAATAAAGGGGGATAGACAAGTTGATCTTCCTAGTTCCAAAATTCTGTGACTTTGTGAAGTTAGAAAGCCTGAGTTTGAGCTTTCATTCTTGTACTTTCTGGTTGTATGACCTTGGGCAAGTCATTTAACCTCTCCTAGCCTCAGGTTTCTCATCTGTAAAGTGGGGATAATAAACAGCACCTCCCTCATAGGGTTAGGTTCAAATAAGTTAATATGGTAAAATATAGATAATATGTGTGTTTGTGTGTGTATGTATGTATATATATACACATATATAGAATTTATACAGCACTTTAAAATTTATAAAACACTTGGCATATGTACGTATATAAAGTGATTTATATATATACATATATAAAGGGTTTATATACATGAAGTGTTATATATAACGTGTTACATATGTATATAAATATATCTATCAACATAGAATTTTGTAAATCTTAAAGTGCTGTATAAATTCTAACTATTGTTATTATCAGTTGACAGTTTCCTCAGATGTTAGGTAAAGCCAATGCTTAAATAACTTTCCTAATCATCCATAATCCTGTTTGTATTGGAGATTTAGGGAGAAGACAAGACTAGAAAACCAGCTCCTACGCACTTAAAATTTACCTGCTTAACCCACACAATGCTTTTATATAATATTCCCAAATAAGTCTCTGTACTAGGAGTTCCATAGAAACAAGGGGTGAGAGAGAAGATGGTCTTCCTACCCTGTAAATGTATATACCTTAAGTGATTCTAACATGATATAAATTCCTAAGAGTAGGGATTATTTCATTCTTTTTATTTGTCTCTAGTACATGGCATAAGGTGGGCCCCATAGTAGGAACTGAATTTATAGTTTTTGATTGATTGATATAATAATCATAGTTTTCAGTTATATAGAGTTTTACAGCTATCACTGCATTTGAGACTCAAAAATAACTTGGTACCTAATTGTAATATTTACCAAGAAAAGGTCAAAATCGATACATGACCTAGACACAAAAAGAGATTTTATTTAAAAAAATTAGAAAAAAGAACATATTCCTTATCAGACTTATAGCTAGGAAAACAATTTATGAATACACAAGAAATGGAAAGTAAAGTTAGGTATAAAATGGATAATTTCAATGAAATGAAATGAAAAGTTTTTGTACAAAGAAAACAAATACATCCAAGATCAGAAGCAAAGCAGAAATTTGGAGAAAATTTTTATTGACAGTTTATCAGATATCATTAACTCCATTTTATAAATTAGGGAACTGAGTCTCAAAGAGGTTAAGCTATAGTCCTAAGGTCACACAGCTTTCAAGAGGCAGAACTAGAACTCAAATGAAGCTTTTCTGAGTTTTCTGACTCTTAGAAATCATCATCTGGTTCACTTCCTACATTTTACAGGTGGGAATTTTGACCACAATATTATCACCCACCAAGGGGAGAAATGACATCCATAATTCTCAGTTATGGTACCATTTCTATAAGTGATGAATCAATGACTTTCTAGTATTCTAGACTGAAAGCAGGAATGAATGAATAAATGGATTAATAAGTGAATGAATGAATGAAAAGTCATTTATTAAATTCCTCCTGTATGGCAGGCATGATGCTAAGCACTGAAGATACAAATACCAGAAGTGATACAATTTTGCCTTTAAAGAGTTTACATAGGAGCAGACAATACATAGTGAGAAGTGGTATTGGCTGAAGGAATTTTTGATCTGGGGTATTATAAGAATGGTATGTTGATCCATTAGATAGTCAAGTGATATAACCTTTCCAAAGCAATGACACTGTTTTTTTTTGATTTGATTATTGTACCCTGGGCATAGTCTGGTCTACCAATGGTTAGATATAGTGGCCCAGACACATTTGCATTCAGTCAGTTTCCAGTCAAGGAAGCCCAGGCCCCCAGGAAGGGACTTCCTTAACTGAGAATTAATTTCTCCAGGGCCTGGGGTGGGGCACATATTCTGAAGATCTGAGGTGCAGTGCTGTTGCAGATGAGGAGAATCAAGAAACAGCAAGGGAGATGGCAAAATACCCTAGATAGATGGCTGGATGGAATATGAAGCATAGTTTGGTCCAAGTAACCTACTTGGCTTTTCTCTCATTCTACCACCAATGTAGAGAGCTCAGTCTTGAGGAGTAAGTTCTGAAAGCAGGTAGATGGATTACCCCAGGGAATGAGGATATGGATTTGGGAAGTCCTGTGTCCAGGAGGTCTGTTGATCCTCTTTGTATCAATACTTTTGTGGTGGCTACTTAGTGTGTTCTGATCCCTGGGAATAATTCATACTTCAAACTGAATTCAAACCAGCTGTTCTCCCCACCTGTTTTATTTCTATCAATCAGTGTCAATGCCCTTTTTCCATTCACAAAGTCATCTTTGACCCTCCTGTCTCTTATATTGTATCTATTACCAAGTCTTGACATCTCTTTATTTGAAATGTCTCACTTTTATCTCCATTCTTTCTCCTACTACTTCAGTTCAGTCATCGTCTGAATTACTGCAACTTTCTGCTGACCTGACTGTTTTTGGTTTCTCCTCTTTTTCATCCATTCTGTGAGACAGTCAGAGGCACGCTCCCAAAACACAGCAGTTTGATCCGATACTCCCTTGCTCGAGAGCCTACCAGATCAGGGACTAACTCTTCAGCATGGCATTCAAAACTCTCATTCATGCCTTGTCTATCAACAGCCTCTTACTATTCTCCACTTTCCAAGTTCCACTTCAAGTCAAGGGGGTTTCTTTGCTGTCAAAGGAGATAACATATGTAAAGTACTCAGCAGGTTGTAAAGCATTATACACATGCTAGTTATCATTATAAATTTATTATTACCATTGTCATCTGCACCTGGGGTGCTTTTCTCCTCTTTACATACGCATAAATGCCCAGCTCAAGCTCTCTTCCATCCATGAATTCTTCTCCAGTCACTTTTACCCACACCTGATCTCACTCTTTTTTTTTTAACTCCTCTTACACTTAAAATTCTTGAAATGGAGAACTTAGAAAGTTGGGGCAGTTGCCTCTCCAATAACAAATACCAAGTTCATTTCCCTTCCTTGGGGAAATCCCTTTTGAAAGAAATCCTAGGACACATCTGGTACATGTTCCTTCTTAACTCAAGCTCATAGAATTCCTTTGTTGTTGTCTTTTCAGTGGTGTCTGATTCTATGTGACCCCATTTGACATTTTCTTGGCAAAGATACTGGAGTGGTTTGCCATTTCCTTCTCCAGCTCACTACAGATGAGGAATCTGAGGCAAACGGGGCTAAGTGACTTGCCCAGGGTCACACAGCTAGGAAGTGTCTGAAGCCTGCTTTGAACTCAGGAAGATGAATCTTTCTGACTCCAGGCCCAGAGTCTGAAATTGTACTGACCTTGATGCCCCTATGGAATCCCCATTTTCCTTCAAAGTACAACTCAAGTATCATTTCTTACATGAGGACTCTCCTGATTCCCTCAGTTTTTAATACTTTCTCCTCTTTTTCTGTGTATGTATCATCTCCCAGTTGTATATAATTTTTAGCAGAATGTAAAAGTCTTGAGGAAAGGGAATGTTTTGTTTTTGTCTCTGTATCAGGGTGCCTTGCGTACAATAGGCACTTAAATGTTTGTTGGACTGATGAGTTTTATATATATATATATATAGCTTTAAGGCTCACAAGATGATTTCCCTCATGACAGTCTTGTGCAGGAGGTGGCCTAAGTGTTATTATCCCTGTTTTTAAAATGAGGAAACTGGTAATTTCCAGGATCCATCAATTAACATTCATTTGTTAAACCCTTACTTTGTGCCTGGCACTGTCCTAAATGCAAAACAGAGGACTGACTGAAAAAAGCCCAGTTGTTACGAGCCTACACAGAGTGGTCCATCAGATGCATTCCCCTTCAGGGAGTTACCAACATGTACAGGTATTCAATGATTATGTTTGTATCTGCTTACTGTATGGTGAAGAGGGAACTTTTGATTGACTACTGAAATGCAACTGAGTGTCCTTACAAAAGGCATTAACTGGCCGGATCGGGCTCTCTCTTTCCTGGTGGCAAATGAAGGTTGATATACAGTAATCCTCTTAGTGGGGGGAAAGAGATCTTTCACACACACACCCATCCTACTTTGGCCAACATTTGACCTATGAATGCAGGGATCAGATGATTTTCTATCTCTTTTGTGTCTAGCCTTGATCTTAGATGAGGAAATATTGGAGACAGAACGGACTAGGTTAAAAACCTGTGAACTTTGAAAAATTGTGAGAGCCACTGGGCAATCAAAGAACTAGAGTCCATACCACAATTTACCAATAGCTGAGTCCAGTAAAATACCAACATGGACAGACTATAGGGGTGACCTGCTTTATCTGAGGAACAATGAATTGACTGAGCAACCAAAGCACCATTTTTTACAAGCAAGGGAATGACTTCATCTACTTCTTCCTTCCATTGACTAGACTGCATTTAGAGGTGAATTTGATGGTGAGAATGCTTTGTAACGATGGCTTTGTGTTTGAGCCCACCCTCCCCAGGGACTAAAGTTGAATATTAGAGAATTTATGGCAGGGAGGAAGATTGGTATGCATTTTCGCTTCTATTCTTGATGCATTTTCTTAGTAAATATTCTTTGTAAAAGCTCATTAATGGTAATTGGTTGAATGACACTGTGTGTCATTCAGCTGGGTCAGTCAATGATAATATAAAGGAGATGAAACTGGAGGAACACACAAAATTGGTAGCTCATGCCTATGAAATCAAAGAAAATTCTACAACCCCTTAAGATTAACAAAGAATTGTAAGAGAAAGATATAGCCATTCCTCTAGGGACAAGATAGGGCAAAGTAAGAGGGAATCCCTCCCTCCCTCTCCCATACTATAAAGGCTACATAAATATAAAATTGTAATAATTCCTGTCCTCAAGGAACTTAATTTCCAGTAGCTCACAAAACTAAGTGGAAAATATCAAATTTAAGTTCTAGTCTCCTGAGTGAATGGTTTCTCCATTCCAATACACTGTTCTGTACATAATTTAGTTGTTAATTAGCACACTATTTTTTTCATGTATATTAGTTTTGTCTCACTAACTAGACTGTAAGGTCCTTGTCAAAAAGCATCCTGTCTTAGAGTTCTTTTATAACACTGTGCTTCCTGTTCTTTCCCACTCCCCCTGCCCTACCAAGTACCTATAACAATGCTGGACACAGAGTAGGTTCTCAATAAGGATGTGCTAGTTGATTGGTTTAATCTGTTCAATCACCGGAACCCCTTCCTACCCTGTCATAGCTGTCTGAATGGTGTCATGTATTGTATGAACTAAATGCATTGACAAATAATGTATTTTACAGAAGAAAAAGCACACTTGCCCTGCCGCATGCAAATTCTGCACACTTGTGCAAAAAATGTTTAAATTGATGTTAGGGATAATGAACCATACATTTCTGAGTTGCAAATGGATTTTGTTTTTGTTTTTTTGTAGATAGTTGCTGCTATATATTATACTAAGAAACTCTCAATGTCCAGCAGAAATTTCTGGGAACATGTAGATGGGAGCTGTTACTTATAATTCATCTGGTTTTGTTTTTCCTTCACTCATTTATCCTTTCACAAATTATCCTTTGTTCAGGGGTGGAAGGGTAGTGGAGAAAAACACAAAACAGCGAGTGAGGAATATTTTCCACTGGCTTTGCCAAACCTGTTAAGGAACATTCCATTTATTCTTCCAAAGCTAATGTTTACCTTTTCTAATCATCATGACTTTCCTCTGAAGTCAAATATGTGAAAAGTTCTTAACCTACCACTTTAGAAAGATATTTTGTCTGTCACATAGGTATGTACTTGCCACCATTTCTCAAACTGAATTCTGTATCAAATATGATTATGAGACAAATCACTGGAATACACTGATAAGAAATGAATTATTTCCAATCTGTTTTAGCATACAGTGACTACTTATTCTGCATTTTTATAGATTTGTGGCCAATTCTTTCCTCATGGAAGTGAGTTCTCATTTTTCTAAAAGACAGAAGAAAGAGTTGATTTCTAAAGAGGGCTTTTATGTCGCCTGTAGAGATGACTTGCTTTGATTCCTCTTTCACATCCATTAGAAAAAGAACAGTAGTCTTCTGGAATTTTATTTACTCCACTGGATTTTTGAAAGCTATTGGACAATATTCAGTTTTGAAAGGAAAAGAAATAAACATTCTATTTCAAAGTGTTTCAAGTACATTTAGCCCATATTGACTTGTTCTTTCACAAGGTATCGGTTGATTCTTTCTGGCCCATCTTAGAAGCTGCCCTACAAAGACACTGAATGATTTTTATCATTTTCTTGATTAACTCCCCTGGCTCAGGAAGTGGGCCTAAGGATAAACAGCACGTAACACTTATAAATACCTCTTCCTTCTCTCCTCCTGATTTAAAAAAATAATCTTTCTAATTCTGGGCACTATATCCATAGAGACTGTAAGTATTCCGTTAACAAGGCTTTTTTTTTTCCTAGTAGAGAAACAGAGGAACATTCTGATTGTTTGCCTCAATCAACAAACATTTATTAAACACCTGCTATATGCTAGAGACTTGCCCAGGCCCTGGAGATGAAAAGACAAAAGGAAAGACAATCCTGATCCTGTAGAAATGCATGATCTAGTCAGGGAGATGCACAGGTATATGAGTCTTTATAAGAGATAAAAGGTAGTTTTGAGGGGGAGAGACTAATAGCCTGTGTATCAAGAAGGGCCTGAAAGTTGGTGTTCTGGCTGGGCCTAGAGGAAAGCTAAGGATTCTGAGAGATGGAGGTAAGGAGAAGTGCATTTATAGGCATGAAGAACAATTATGAGAAACAGCAAGGTCAGTTTTATAGGACAGCAGAACATGTTGAGGCATCTAAGGTAACTGGTAGCCAGTATATACGGCTTTTTGACATGGAGTCAAGAAGATCTGAATTCAAATCCCAGCTTAGACACTTATTAGATGTGAGACATCGGGCACGTCACTTAACCTCTATTTACCTCAGTTTCTTTCTCTGTAAAATGGGGATAATATTAGCACCTACCACCCAGGTTGTTGCAAGGATAAAATGAGATAATATTTGTAAAGTGCTTTGAAAACCTTAAAGCTCTATATAAGTATTAGCTCTCATTATTACATGAAGGGGAGTAATCTGCAGTAATTAACATACAGGATTAAAATTCAGTTTGGATCAGGATACACAGGGCTTTAAAATGGCTCAAAAAGTCTATATTTTATCTTGAAAGTAACAAGACTGCCCGGTTTACTGAGAATGGGAGTGACATGGTTTCTATTTTTCTTTCACCCTTCACCCACACCTACACCCTCTGCACATATTCCCCAGGGTGTGGAAGATCAAGGGGACTCCATCCTTCTACAATTCTCTCTTTCCTTCTTAGACCTGAATTTAAGCTTTGGTAAAGATGAGCCATAGTCCTAGCTGGAGGCCTCTGCAGGTGCATGCATAAGCACTTGTCTGGTTGTTTCTGGTGCACAGAAAGTTTCTTAGCCAATCCATAAGGGCAAAGAGTGAGATGTTTCTCTGTTCCTCCTATGTCACACACATTTCAAAGAATCAGGCCTTTTGTACATATGTGAAGTGTCTAAAGATGGCTTCTTTTTTTCTCCCGCCCTCTTTCATTCTTTCTCTCTCTCTTTCTTTCCTTCCTTTTTTCTTCCACTCTTTGATTTTTCCTTTCTCTTTCCCTTCCTCCCCTCCTCTCTTCCTGTATCCCTCCTCCCTCCCTCTCTTTCTCCTTCCTTCCTTCCTTCCTTCTTTTCTTTTCCTTCCTTCCTTTCTTTTCTTTCCTTCCTTTTCCTTCCTTCCTTCCTTCCTTCCTTCCTTCCTTCCTTCCTTCCTTCCTTCCTTCCTTCCTTCCTTCCTTCCTTCCTTTTCCTTCCTTCCTTTCTCTTCCTTCCTTCCTCTTCCTTCCTTTCTTTCTCTTCCTTCTGTCCTTCCTTTTTTTTTTTTTACAGAGTTGTGAATTGAATGGTTCTAAAAGAATGAGAAACAAATTGGTTGTAAACCAAAAATTGTTTTAAAAAGTAAGTTCTTATCAAATAACAGTTTTAAGTCAAAGTCTCAAAACAACAAAAACCCTGGAAATTCTGGGCTTAGCTTAAAACTCTGTCATTAACTCATCCCTTTGGAACATGATAGAGAACAATACCTTCTCACATCCCTACAGAGCCCTTTGTTCTGTTATCCTAGAGCACTTAGCAATGAATAGTTAAAATTAGCCATAGAGCAATAGATTTCCTAAAGGAATTATTTTAGACAAATGGAAGCAAAACAAATCACTTTAAGTTTAGATTTAATATCTCCGTGATGAGAGTTCTCTTTATTACAACTGGCAATATCTTTTTATCTACAGGGTCAGTTTGGGGGAGTAAACCTGGGATCCCAAGGAATAGGGAGTAAACCTGCTATTTTTGAGATGTAGAATTTTTACCTTAGGAAACTCTCTCTCTCTCATTGCAGATTGCCACCTTCTCCAAAATTTCTGGTCTCAGATTTTGTTCTAGAATGCTAAGATGCAAAATGACTTGGTGGGGGTTATATAGCTGGGATATATCAGAAGGAAAGCTTGAACCCAGGTCTTTTCTGGTTCCGAGGACCACTCTTTTATTCACTACACCATGCCTTGCTGCCTAAAATCACAGTATTATAGATATGGAATTGGAAGGAATCCTAGAAATCATCTCACACACTGTATTCATGGTTTGGACTAGATGGCCTCTGAAGTTCCTCCTAGCTCTAGATCTATGAGCCTTCATTTTCCAGAAGGGGAAACTAAGACCCAAAGGGATTAAATGACTTCCTCATGATCTCACAGGTAGCAGATAACATAGCAGTCTTTGAACCCAGTTTATCTCATCCATTGGATGGCTAAGTGGTGAAGTAGATAGAGTGCTAGCCCTGGAATCAAGAAGACTTGAGTTCAGATCCTCAGACAGTAACTAGTTATGTGACCCTGAGGAAGTCATTTTATCTTGTTTGCCTGAATTTCCTCATCTATAAAATGAGCTGCAGAAGGAAATGGCAAATTACTCCAGTATCTTTGCCAAGAAACCCCCAAATAGGGTCACAAACAGTCTGACACAACTGAATAACAACAAATCTGACTTCAAATGATGTGGATGTAAATGGTACCCTAGAGGTTAAGAAGAATATCAGGGGTTTCTTTCCCAGTGCTTTGTGAGGCCCCTCCTGAGGGGATGGCTCGTTTTGTAGCTCATTTTGTACCTGTAATTTGAGAGCATCCTCAAGTCTTTTTCTGCTTATCTTGAAATACCATAAAACTTCTCCTTAACTTATACCAAAAGAATTGCCTTGTCTCCCTTATCCTGTGTCCCCCGTCCTGTCCTTAATTTTTAACCTGTGTCACCCTGTCTTATCCTTAATCTTTAACCAACCATAAAAGCCCAAAATTCTTATCATAAAATTGCCCTATTATCTTCTCCTTAACCTTTAACCACCATTAAAAACTCTAAGACTGTATCATCATCCTGAATATCTATATAAGCTTAGTCCTTCCCACCTCCAAAAACTTTACCTTTACTTAGTCATGTTGCTGCAGTAAAGGTCCATGTACTTTCATGTAAATGAAAGCCCTCAGTGACTAAAGAGAACGTTGTCCAAGTGAATTCTTTCACACTTGAACTGATCTCCTTAATCTGAACACAACATAAATATGATTCTCTTTTGATTGTCCTGCACAAAAGACTGAGAGAAGAAAAGATCTCAGAGATCACATTAGTGATGACACTTTCAAGGGACTTACTTTGCTTCTCTGGCCTCTTCTGTGAAGTGAAGAGGTTGGATTAGATGAGGAAACTGAGACCAGAGAAGTAAAGTAAAATAATTTTCCCAATGTCACAAAGGTAGTAAGTAACAGAACCCAGGTACTCTGTTTCTAGATCAAGCATTTTCCTCCAGTGTAGCAAATTTCCTCTGTCGATGAGTTGGAAGCCTCCAAGTTATCCCTAATCAATCATGGAAACTAGACTGTTCTTTCATGCAATAAAGAATAAACATTGTTAGTAACCTACAAACTAGGTTCTTTCAATGTAACCTTGGTTGAATTAGAAACTTCTTCACTAGAAAAAACTTCAGAACAATTTTCAATGAACTTTATAGGACTTCTCTTTTAGATAGCCATATAATCTATTTTTACACTATGATTCACACACTGATGTACCTCACTACATAGTAGATTAAGTCACTAGAAAGGGAAAGGTCTTTTGTTTTTATTCATTTAAGGAATTCTCATCTAAGGAAACTCTACTGCAAGTTGGGATTCTTTTTAACTTAGTCTTAGAGAATTGTCAAGGGATGTTGAGTAGTCAAATGACTTTCTCTGAAACCAGGGGGATTCTGGAATCAACTTGAACATTAACTGATTGTTAAGCTTTCAGGGTGAATATTTATCCTGAGGAAGCAAATGTGACCAATCATTGATCGATTTATTGTTTGGTTGATTGCCCGGACTTAAAGAAGTGATGGCAAAAGTGTTAATAATTTAAATTAGATTATAACTGTGGCATGATTCTTGGAGAGCCAGTTGGTGAACATTTACCAGCACACTGTTACTTGGTTCACACAGCCTATATGTGTCAGAAGCAGGGTTTGAACCAGGTCTTCTTGGCCCTAGGGCTAGCTTACTATCCATTTATACTATGCATCCTCTCAAATTCAGTAATATCTCAGTTCAAATCATGTCTCAGTAGAGGATAATATACATATACATGTTGTACCAGTCTGTGCAACAGGGGTTGCCACATGCCTAGATCACCTTAAAGTGAGACATCCACATGGGGTATTAGTCTACCATACATTTAGTAGCAACCTTTTTTCCATTGACTGGATAATCAGAACTAGCTGCATCTTTAAAACTGCCTAATGCTCTTTTTTTCCCCTCTGTATTCAGGGGTAAAAGCAGTCTTTAATCATTTGAAGTAAAATAGATTAGGGCCTAAAAGTCATGTTTTCTTCCCCTAGGTCCGTGTGTCTCAGTCAAATGGGCTTTGGGTTTTGGTCTGTTTCATTTGCCCTTTTTAGTTCTAGGTGAAGGTAGTGGAGTCCTGGACCTTAGTGCTCAAGCCATGAGGGACCTAGAAGCCCAGTATTCCAGGCCAGATGTTGGAACCAACCCCAAATGGAACCTCTGAGAAGCTAGAGCTCTGAGAAACTAGCTCAGGCAAGACTTTGGACTTGGAACTTGATAGGATTAGCTTATAGCCAAGCTAAAATGTGAGCCTACTTTGTCCCCCCTCCCCAAAGTACCTACTGGTATTGGGGGAAATGTTCAAGTTTGTTCTATTATATCTTTCAAGCTTTCCTTTGTGAAAGGTAAGCTAACTGTTTATGTGATTAAGTGGAACTGGGGTGTATGGGCCACTAATATTTGGGGTACTCAATTGGTTGATGACTCTAGCAAGTGACAAATGGTATCCTTCCTAAATCCCATAAGATTGGTGGGTGGTATTTAAATGTAACCAACCTGGTCTTCAGGCAGTGGGAACCAGAGGATGCATGCTACATAAAGAAAGTCTCTAACATATCTCAAACTCCTTTCTCCCACCATTCTGGTATTACTGTGAATCTTTAGATACTCATACTGAGCATGACAGTGAAAGGACTTGGTTGACTCAGAAATTAAAGGAATAAAACCAGAGTGATTGCTCACTTGATGTCACATAGAACCTGATTTGAATGCCGTTTGCATAATTTTGTCCTTTAGACTTGTCTGAACTGAGGGAGTCACGCCAAGTTATTTAATTTTTTATTTGATGGACACTGGCCCTGATACACTGTAAATCAGTGAACTATTCAGGGAGGCTTACGGGAGATGAATTGGCTTCCCTTTCATTCAACAAACGTTTATCAAACACTTATTATATGCTAAGTACAAGTGATGTCAAGTAAAATAATAATAATAATAAAAATAATGGCTAGCATTTATATAGGAATTTAAGGTTTTGCAAAACACTTTAGCATCACACATTATTATCAAAACAATTTTATCATCACAGAAACTCCGGGTAGAAGGTAGGTGCTGTAAGTATCTCCTTTTAACCCATGAGAAAACTGAGACTGAGATTGCATGACTTGCCAAAAAACGTGTAGCTAGTAGCTGTCTGAACAGGATTTGAACTCAGGTCTTCCTAACTCCCTGGCAGCTAGGTGAAGCAATAGATAGCACATCAAGCCTTGAGTCAAGAAGTCCTGAGTTCAAATTCAGCCTCAGACACTCATTAGCTTTGTGACCTGAGGCAAGTTATTTAATTCTGTTTGCCTCAGTTTCCTTATCTGTAAAATGAGTTGGAGAAGGAAATGGCAAACCACTCCATTATCTTTGCAAGAGGAGAGTCATACACCAATGGAATGACTGAACAACGCAATGAACAACCTCCTGACTCCAACTCTAGCCCTATATGTGCATGTACTCTATCCATGGTACCACCTACTTGTTCTAGACCATCCCTGCCCTCAGGAAACTTAGATTCTGTTGGGGAGAGGGCTGTCATATGTCAGTCACTTAACTACAATTTATTAAGCACCTCTGATGGACTAAGTTCTGGGAATTCAAAGAAAGACAAAAGACAGATACTGTCCTCAAGGAGCTCACAATCTAATAGGGAAGATGACATGTAAACAATTATATATAAAATGTATACAGAATACGTTGAAAGTCATCTCAGAAGGAAGGCACTAAGATTATGGAGGAATGGAAAATTCTTCTTGCAGGAGGTGAGACTTTAGCTGATTTTTGAAAGAAATCAGAGAAGCCATGTGTAAGAGATATGAGGGACAACCCTCTAGGCATGGGGGACAGAGTAAAAAAAATGACTGGAAAGGGAAATGGAGTGTCTTTTGGCAGGGATAGCAAGGAGGCTGGCATCCCCGAGGGAAGAGAACATGGGAACCATAAGGTGTAAGAAGACATGAAACGTAGGAAGGGGTCAGATTGTGAAGTCAAACAGGATTTTTTATTTGATCATGGAGGTAGTACGGAGTGCTGTATTTGACTGAATGACATAGTCAGACTTGCACTTTAGGAAAATGAATTTGACAGCTGACTGACATGCACACAAGAATAAATGCAAGGTAATTTGAGAAAGGTGATAGAATTAACAACTGGAAGTATCAGGAAGGACTCCATGGAGCAAGTGGTGACTGAAAAAAGACCTTGAAAGAAGGTAAGGATTCTGAAGGGTGTTGATGAGGCAGAAGATGAAGGGTTAAGTTTGTGGAATTTGTAGTTCAGTTTGATTTGAGGCTGCTAGATAGAAAAGTAGACAGAATCCTGGAGGTAGGGTCAGGAAGACCAGAATCCAAATCTAGCTTCAGACACTTAGTAGCTTTATAATCCAAGGCAAATCACTTAACCTCTGTATGCCTCAACTGTTTCTCTAACTGTAAAGTAGGGAAAATAGCACCTACTGCCCAGGATTGTTGGGAAGATCCAGTAAGATAATATTTATAAAGTACTTAGCAAATGCCTGACCTGTAGTAGTCACTATATAAATGTGCATTTCTCCATCTGTGAAAATGCCTTAGGATCATGTGGATCACAGATACGAAAGGAGACATTGTGTAGAGAAGAATAGAAAGACTACGTCTTTGAGTTAGAAGACTCCAGTCTGAGTCCTGGTTTCTTCACTCACTAGCTCTGTAACCACAAGTCACTTAACTCTCAAAGCTTTGGTTTTCTCATCTTTAAAATGTGGATAAGAATATTCTCTATCTCCATCACAGGGTTGTTATGAGGATCAAATGAGATATATGAAAAGAACTTTGCAAACTGTGTAAAGAACTATCTAAATCACAATTAATTTACAAATGTAGGCTACTGATGTAGTTTGCTATCAAGTTCAGGTGATTTTCTGCTTTGTCCACCACCAAAAGATGATAGTCCTAACTCCCTGGGTGTGACTAAGGAGAGGAAGGTAGTTTGAGGGGTAGCAAGGCATCCCAGGGTCCTGGAATCCATGCATAACCAAACAGAATTCTTATCGCTGCCAATCACACCTGCCTCCCTGAAAAGTGTGATCTTTACATCCGAATGTCACTGATTAACTCACATACATATGAATTTATTTGTGTGTGTGTGTCCAGATATCCGTATGTACACATATATAGATATATACTTCTATGTAACTAAACATAAATATACCTATATATGTTATATGTCTTATATTAAATAAGTTGCTTCTACAGTCTCAGTCTAGTAGGAGAAAACTGATAAAAAATATCATTACTCTCTGAATAGCACCCATTAGTGCTGTGTGGACAAGAGTATAAAAGAAAATAGAAAATTTTAGAAATTGGCTCAGTAGTCAAAAGACCCATTTAGCTCTCTAGAATGAAAGCTTGTTGGGAGAGAAATGTAAGGCATCCTATTCAGGCAGAACCTTTGTGTCCCAAAGCCATTTTCTGAACTGGAGTCTTTATTTTTCAACATTTCTGTTTGTCATCTGTAATTACTCAGAGGTGGATATTAGTTTGGCCTTTTAGCTCAAAGTGCACTGATTGATCAAATATAATGCCCAGGGTATGTTGCTCACCAGAGCCCCTGGACACCAGGGTGTAGTCAGCAAGGATGTACTTAATCACTCACAGGGGAACCTGAAGCCTCAAAGCCACATGTGGCCCTCTAGATCCTCAAGTGTGGCTCTTTGACTGAATCCAAAATTCACAGAAAAAAAATCCCCTTAATAAAAAAGATTTTATTCTGTAAAACTTGAACTCAGTCAAAAGGTCACACCCATGGACCTAAAAGATCACATGTGGCCTAGAGGCAACAAGTTCCCCACCTCTGAATACAACACTCTTCCTGCTGTGGAGCAGCAGAGATTTTCCCATGTACCCTTCTGACTCATCGTGTCTCAGTGGTATCTAATCAGCATCTGATCTAGAGTAGAGTTAGGGAAACTGTGCTACCAGTTGATTTTTCTTTGGCCTGTGACAAGTTATCAAATGCTGTGTTGAAGGATTATATATTTAGAGGTAGAATGGATCCCAATAGTCATCTGGTCCAAAACCCTTATTTTATAATTGAGGAAACTGAGGCTCAGAGTGGTTAAGTAACTAGCTCAAGGTCACACAGAGCAAGCAATCAAACCCAAGTCCTCTGACTCTAGATCCGGCCCCCTTTCCACTGTAACATGATGCCTCTATGGATGAGTTGGAAGGCCCTTTGCTCCCCACATAAAAGATCAACAATACAGTTGTGTACTTATATGTAAATTCCAATGCTAAGTTTCCAGGAACATATTCCATTGCAAGATTATCCATACTTATATACATCAGTCTGATACAAAGTAATATACTGATTTTCAGAGTCAAGTGACATCAAGAAACACTCATTAATGCTTTACTTTGTGCCAGGAGAAAAAAGTCCCTATGGTCAAGAAGCTTATATTCTGATAAGGAAAGACAGCACAAGAAAGGAAGTTGGAAGGGAGGTGGTGGTGGAAATATAGAAGTCTGGGGGTGGGGGTACTCAGGGGAACTCAGTGAGGAATGAAGGAGTGAACATAGCTACCTTGGCACTTTCCTTAAAATGGAAGTTCTTGAGGGAACTGACCAGTCAGAGAAAGGGGACACAGGATGAAGTTACTTGCCAAAGTGAAAAGGCTGGGAAGTCAGGAGTGGACCCCAGAGAAGAGTGAAAGAATGGAAAGAAGAGACACTAGACTAATTACAAAACTAACTTTAGTGAGGGGTGAGGAAAAAGGGGGCCTGGTTGACAAAAACATCAGTTGTAATGTGGCCTTGGCTACTTTAGGTAACAGTTTGGAAAATTTGATAGACAAACTAGACTCTGATAAGTTCTGGTCACAGCCCCAGTAGATAGTCACGTCTGGGTGGTTAGGAATGGTTAAAGGTAATGGAGTTTGAGATGAGAGACTTCACCTGGGGAGGTTAGATTGAAAGGAGCTGAGTTTGGGCAGGTAGGATATGTTGGCTGGCAGTGGAAGATTAGAATTGAGTTAGTGGATTATAAAGCAGGAGTTGACTTTGCATTAGTGGGATGTCAGGGATATATCATACAATTAGGCTCTTTTGGGAGGAGAGGATAGAAATGAAGATATTGACTCTTTTCCTTCAGTGTCTTATTCTCTTTCCTGTGGTTCTTTCCTTTTCATGTTAAGGGTAGGAATGGTTCTTTTTTTCTTTTACTGTCTAAATATTTTATTTTTCCAATTATATGTAAAAATAAATTGGAACATTCATTTTTAGAAAATTTTGAGTTTGAAATTCTCTCATTTGCTTTCTTTCCTCCTCTCTCATTGAAAAGGCAAGCAATTTTATGTAGGGTTATACATGTGCATTCATGTAAAATATATTTACATATTAGTCATGTTGTAAAAGAAAACACAGAGCAAAAAATTCACACAAAAACAAAGTAAAAAATAGTATGCTTTGATCTGCATTCTGACTCCCATCTCTTCTTTCTTTGTAGTTAGGTAGCATTTTTCATCCTATGTCCTTTGGAATGGTGCTAGATCTTTGAGTTGCTGAGAATAGTTAAGCTATTTACAATTGATCATCATAAAATATTGCTATTACTGTGTATAGTGTTCTCCTGGTTCTACTCACTTCACTTTCCATAGGTTCATGTAAGTCTAGTTTTTTTTTTCTCCTGAAAGAATCTTGCTCATCATTTCTATCACAATCATATATCACAACTTCTTTAGCCATTATCCAATTGATGGGTATTCCTTCAATTTTCAGTTCTGTGCCACCATAGAAATGACTGCTATAAATATTTTTGTACATATGTGTTCTTTTCCTCTTTTTATCTCTTTGGGATATATACCTAAAAGTGGTATTGCTGGGTCAAAGGGTATGTACAGTTTTATATCCCTTTGGGGATAGTTCCAAATTGTTCTCCTGAATGGTTGAATCAGTTCACAACTCCATCAATAGTGCATTAGTGTCCTGGTTTTCCTATTTTCCCTTCAATATTTGTCATTTTCCTTGTCTATTATATTAGCCAATCTGATAGGTAGGAGGTGGTACCTCAGAGTTATTTTAATTTGCATTTCTCAAATCAATAGTGATATAAAGCATTTTTCCCCATATGACCATAGATTTAATTTCTTCATCCAAAATCTTCCTGTTTATATCCTTTGATCATTTATCAATTAGGGAATGATTTATATTCCTATAAATTTGACTTGGTTCTCTATACATTTGAGAAATTAAGTCTTTATCAGACAAACTTGCTGAAAAACATTTTATCCAGTTTTCTTCTTTCCTTCTAATCTTGGCTGCATTAGTTTTGTTTGTGAAGAATCTTTTTAATTGAATGTAATCAATAATATCCTATTTAAACCCCATTTTACAATTCTTTATCTAATTTGGTAATAAATTCTTCCCATAACTGTAGATCTGACAGTTAAACTATTCCATGTTCCCCTAATTTGCTTATCCTATCACCTTTATGTCTAAATTATGTACCTATTTTGACCTTATCTTGGTATATAGTGTGAGACGTTGTTCTATGTATCTAGTTCCTGCCAAACCACTTTTCAGTTTCCACCATAGCTTTTGTCAAATAGTGAGTTCTTGCTGGAATCTTTGCATTTATATAACACTAGATTACTATGGTCATTGCCCCCTGTATTTTGTGTACTCAGTCTATTCCACTGATCCACCATTCTGTCTCTTAGTACCAGATTGCTTTGATGATTACCACTTTGTAATATAATTTGAAATCTGATAGTTTTACTACTTTACACTACATTTATTTTTTCATTAATTCTCTTAATATTGCTGACCTTTTGTTCTTCCAGATGAAATTTATTATTTTTTTCCAGTCCTACAAAATAATTTTTGGTACTTTGATCAATAGGGGACTAAATAAGTAAATTAATTTAGGTAGAATTGTCATTTTTATTATATTGGCTTAGTCTATGCATAAGCAATGACTGTTTTTCCAATTGTTTAACTCAGCATTTATTTGTGTGAAAAGTGTTTTGTAATTGTCTTCATATAGTTCCTCAGTTTGTCTTGGAAGGTAGATTCCTGAGCATTATGTATTATCCAGTTATTTTAAATGGAATTTCTCCACATATTGCTGCTAGACTATGTTGGTAGTGTATAGAAATGCTGTGATTTATGTGGGTTTATTGTAGGGATTGTTTAATTCTTTGAACTTGTGACACTAGTGCTTGCCACAGTGCCTAGTACATAGCAGTTGATTAAAAAATGTTTGCTGATTTATTGGTTCCCCTCTTCCTTATCTCTCCCTTCTCATTCTTCTCTTTCTCTCAGTTTATCTGTTTTTCCTCATTCCCTTTTCTTTTCCCCCTTCATTTAATTTTACTTCTTTGTTTTGCTTATTGAATTGTGTCCAATATTTCTTTCAAAATTAAAAAAAAACTTTAATTTTAAGTTACTTTTTGTTTGTGACTATATATATACACACACACATATATGTATATGCATGTATTAGTTGTTCAATAACATTTAGAAAATAAAATGTTTCCCCATCCTTGATCTAGTCCAAATAATTCTTGATACTTTACCTAAATAAAGCTCAGCTTCAATATTCATCCCTCAGCTTGAGGTTTCTTCAAACTCAGAATTGTTTTTATTTCAAAGGAAACTCCTATATGGCCAAAGCTATCTTAGATGATGTGGGGTCAGGGGAAAGAAGGAGAATGTGGTTATTCTTGAGTCTGCCTACTTTCCAGTAGAGCCAGTCTGCCATCTGAATTTTGGGATTCTGATGTTCAGAAGTTTGATAACAGGTATTCAGACTTAGTCTTATGGTCTACTGTAGTTAACTGAGGGCAAGGCACTATCAAAGCTTAGGGAAAGGGGAAATGGCCAAACAGAAATGTGATGGAAGATTATTGTACTTTGGGAAATGATTAATACTATGAACATAGAGAGGCATGGACTTACCTGAACTGATGGAAAAAAAAGTAAGCAGAGCCAAGCAAAAGTATATAGGATTACAAAAATATAAATGGAAAGAATAATAGCCATCACAAAAGAATGGAAGTTGAGTATTGTAAAATTACAAAGAACATGGTTGGCTTCATAGAAGAGAGATGAGAATACAGTTTCTCTACTTCCTTTTTAAAAATATAATTTATTTATTTTCAGTTTTCAACATTCACTTGCATAGGATTTTGAATTTCAAATTTTCTCCCCATCTCTCCCTTCTCCCCCAGGACAATGTGTATCTCAGCCACCCCTTTCCCCAGTTTGGCCTCCCTTCTATCACCCACCCTTCTTCCATCTCCCTCCCCTTTATTTTCCTGTAGGACAAGATAGATTTCTATACCCCATTGCCATGCAACTTATTTCCCAGTTGCATGCAAAAACAATTTTTATCATTCATTTTTAAAGCTTTGAGTTCCACGTTCTCTCCCATTCTCCCTCCCCACCCACCCTCACTGAGAAAGCAAGCAATTCAATATAGGTCATACATGTGTAGTCATATAAAACACTTCCCGAACAGTCATGTTGCAAAAGACTAACCTCTATCCTGTTCTGCCCTCAATTTATTCCATTATCTTCCTTGATCTGTCCTCCCATAATAGTGTTTGCTTCTGATTACTCCTTTCCCCAATCTTCCATCTCTTCTATTATCCCCCCTCTCCTCTCCCTTTCCCCTCAGCCTTCCTGCAAGGTAAGATAGATTTCTATACCCAATTGAATGTGTATTATTCACTCCTTAAGCCAAATCTGATGAGAGTAAGGCTCACTTATTCCTTCTCACCTCTCCTCTTCTTCCCCTCCATTGTAAAAGCTCTTTCTTGCCTCTTTTATGTGATATACATTACTACATTCTACCTCTGTCTTTCTCTTTCTCCCAGTACATTCCTATCACCTTGTGCCCTCTGTCTCCCTCTATGTATATACATATACACTTACATACATACACACACTCATATATATACATACATTTACACATATATAATATACATATATACACACATATATACATACATTTACACATATATAATATACACATGCATACATACACACACACACTCATACACACATGAGTGTAGATTCCTTCTAACTACCTTAATACTGAGAAAGGTCTCATGAGTTAGGAATATCATCTTTCCATGCAGGAATGTAAACAGTTTACAACTTTAAAGAGTCCCTTATGGTTTCTCTTTCCTGTTTACCTTTTCATGTTTCTCTTGATTCTTGTATTTGAAAATCAAATTTTCTATTCAGCTTTGGTCTTTTCATCAACAATGCTTGGAAGTCCTCTATTTCATTGAAATTCCATTTCTCCCCCAAAGTATTATACTCAGTTTTGCTGGGTAGGTGATTCTTGGTTTTAATCCTACCTCCTTTGATCTCTGGAATATCATATTCCAAGCCTTCTGATCCCTTAGTGTAGAAGCTGCTAAATCCTGTGTTATCCTGATTGTGTTTCCACAATGCTTGATTTGTTTGTTTCTGGCTGCTTGTAACATTTTCTCCTTGATCTGAGAACTCTGGAATTTGGCTACAATATTGCTAGGAGGTTTTCTTTTGGGATCTCTTTCAGGAGGTGATCGGTGGATTCTTTCCATTTCCATTTTACCTGATGGTTCTAGAATATCAAGGTAGTGTTCCTTGATAATATCTTGAAAGATGATGTCTAGGCTCTAATTTTGATTGTGGTTTTCAGGTAGGCCAATAATTTTTAAATTATTTCTCCTGGATCTGTTCTCCAGGTCAGTAGTTTTTCCAGTGAGATATTTCACATTGTTTTCTGCTTTCTCATTCTTTTGGTTTTGTTTTATAATTTCTTGATTTTTTTTCATAGAGTTTTCAGCTTTTACTTGCTCCATTTTAATTTTAAAGGAATTACTTTCTTCAGTGACCTTTTGGACCTCTTTTTTCATTTGTCCAGTTCTGGTTTTTAGGGCATTCTTCTTCTCATTGGCTTTTTGGACCTCTTTTGCCATTTGGGTTAGTCTATTTTTAAAGGTGTTATTTTCTTCAGCATGTTTTTGGATCTCTTTAGCAAGCTGTTGACTCATTTTTCATGATTTTCTTGCACCACTCTCATTTCTCTTCCCATTTTTTCCTCTACTTCTCTTACTTGATTTTCAAAATCTTTTTTTGAGTTATTCCATGATCTGAAACCATTGCATGTTTTTTTTTGGAAGCTTTGGGTGCAGAAGCCTTGACTTTGCTGTCTTTGTCTGATGGTATGTTTTATTCTTCCTCATCTGAAAGGATGGAAGAAAATACCTTTTGACCATGAAAGTAACCTTATACAGTCTTATTTTTCCCCTTTTTGGTCATTTCCCCAGCCAATTATTTGACCTCTGAAGTCCTTGTTAAGTGGAGGGTGTACTGCCGCAAGTTTTGGGGGTTTTGTGCAGTCGTTTTCAGATATATCTCTAGGGACCTGTAAATTCTCAGTTCCTCCAAAGTGGTATCATCAAAGAAGTGGTGTTTACTCCTCTCCTGGCCTGCACTCTGGTCTGTGAACAACCCCAAGTCCTCTTTTCTGCCCTGGAACTACAAGTAGGATTCCCTCTCCACAGCCACCACAAGTTCTACCAAGCCAGCCCTCCTTCTCATTCCAGGACCACCACCCAGGGCTGCAACCCAAATCAGTCACTTGATTCCTCCACCATCTGTAGGCCAAGAGCTCCAGAAGCAGCCACCATTGCAGCAGTGGCTGCAACCTCTGTGGCACTAGGTGGGCCAGACCACACACCTCTCTTACCCAGGTGAAAAAGATTTCCCACTGACCTTTGAAGCTGTCTTTTGTGTTTGTGTGTTGAGAAGTCTGGAAACTGCTATAACTGCTAGTGATTCACTTCCCTGAGGCCTGCTCCAGTACCGTCTATGCTGGCACAGCCCACACTGGGCTGCACTCTGCTCCAAGCCTAGTGCAATAGACCCTGCCTATTGGCCTTTCAGATTGTCTTGGGCTAGAAATCTGTTTCACTCTGTCATTTTGTGGTTTTTGCTGCTCTAGAATTTGTTTAAAGTCATTTTTTACAGGTATTTTGAGGGGTTTGGGGGATAATTTGGGCAGATCCCTAATTCCACTCCACCATTTTGACTCCCAATTTCCTCTACTTCTTTACAGAATTAGGCATCTATTTGTGTGGAATGTAGGTATTTTCAGATTTCTTCAATGTATTGATAGCTTTTGCTGATTTTTCCTCCCTTGTTTTCTTCCTTCCTTCGTTCCTTCCTTCTTTTCTTCCTTTTTTTCTTCCTTCCTTCTCTTTCTTTTTGTTATAAGTGATGGCTTTCAGGGAGGGGTACAAGAAAGGATAAAGGGAGGAAATTTAGATCTTGCAAAAACAAATATAGCAATATTTTTTTTAAAAAAAGCAAACCAGGGAATTAGATTCCTTTAAATCTCAGGTTATTCATTTGAGAATTTCATTGAAAGTTTTAGGTTCAATGGCATAAGATTTCTCACACTCAAAATACTCTCTGGTAAATAATGTTTGTTAAAGTTGTTTTCAGTCATTTCAATCATATGACCCTATCTGGGGTTTCCTGGCAAAGATACCTGTGTAGTTGGCCATTTTTTTCTCTAGTTTATTTTACAGATGATAAAACTGAGGCAAACAGGGTCAAGTGACTTGCCCTGGGTCATACAGCTAATAAGTGTCTAAGATCCAATTTGAACTCAGCTCTTCCTAACTCCAGATCTGTGCTCTATCCAGAGTGCTATCAAACTGCCCTGTTTATTAGAATTGCCTTCAGGTTAAAAGTCCTATATGTCTTACTCTTTATAGGAGAGGCAAAAATTTTCACTTAATATTTGTAGCCATCTAATAATGATAAATTGATTAAGTGCTAGTAAAACTGTCCCTGCCTCATCTTTGCATACAGGGGAAATGCTTTTGAAAATCTATTTGCAATAGAAAGTGCTTAATAAAATGCTTCGCTAGTGTTTTAAATTAGTTGTCTATGAGGCAGAAAACAATTGTGATTTAAGATGAAGTGATCAGATTTGCAAAGTGAAAAATGGGAGCAATGTTACCATTCTGAGTCCAAGTCCTAAAAACAAAAATAATCTTGCAAAAATGGGATAATTGGTCACCTAAAACCTGAGGCAGCTTAAGAGGGAAAGATTGGGAGGGAGGGAGGCTGAGTTAAAACCATGAGATAAATCCTGATGGGATTTATCCTTTTCATTTCGAGAGAGTAAAGTGGTGAATGAATTTTGGCTTTGGAAAGATCCAATCAAAATTTTTCTCCTTTCCTTGGCACTCTGCTCTGATTCTATAGTATAACCTGTCTTCTTTTCCTGCTGAATCTTATTCTCAAAAGAGAAGATGTATGTTAAAAACACTATGTCTATATAGGTTATCACTACTTTATCAGGTTATCACAGCCTATGAACTTTGAGATGAGATGTATTGTTGCCTCTTGGAACTTGGACTTTTAGAAGGAACCTTAGTGGGATCCTCTGTTAATTTTGGTAGTTAAGTGGCAGAGGAGGTAAATGCTTTATCTGGAGACATAGAAGATATGTTTGAATCCTCTCAGATACTGACTAGCTGCCCATGGGAAAGTCACTTAAACCTTCCTCAGCCTCAGTTTCCTTATCCATAAAATTGGAATAATAATAGTCCTACCCTCACAGGAATTGAAGATAAAATGAGTAAAATGTAAGGTGCTTTTGCAGACACTAAAGCTATACATACATCTATATCTACATCTATATGTACACCAGCTATTATTATTTTGTCCTACCCTTTCATTTTATAGACAAGATTGTTCAGCCCCAGAGAGGGTCAGTGACAAGGTCAAGGTCCAGAACCAGGGTCAGAACTCAGACCTTCTGCTACCTTTCTACTAAATCAGGGGTAAGGAACCTATGTTCTCAAGTCCATATGTGACTCTCTAGGTCCTCAGGTTTGGCCTTTTGACTGGGTCCAAGTTTTATGGAACAAATCCTTTCATTAAGGTGATTTTTTCTGTGAAGTTTGGATTTAAAGGACCATACCTGAGGGCCTAGAGGGCCACTTGTAGCCTCTAAGCAGCAGGTTTCCCATCCCTGAACTAAATCATGCTGCTACTTAGAGAACAGAGAGTTGAATGCTTCCTATCCCTATGCCCAAGCACTTAAAAGGTGGCGGGGAAAATATAAATATTTATTTTCCCCAAAAGAGATCCAAGGGGACCCAAGAAAAAATGTTAGAAGTAGAAACAGCCCCTTAAAAGTCGAACAATTGCCAGAGTCTCCCTAACAGCATTTTAGGACTAGGTCTACAAGAAACATTCTGTAGTTCAAAGTATATGAAGTATTTAAAATTAAACTGTAATTGTCCAAGTTGCAATCCAGTCCCAGTTCATGACATGTCATTGTTGCAGCTCAGCTGAAGAAAAAAATACAGTTGTCAATGTAAAGACACAGTCACACGAAGGCAAGAGTTTTATTTCTTTCTTGAAAAATTACTCTCACAGCAGCACAATAGAGCCATAATACTGTGTTGGTGCGTTCTGGGGTTCAGGACCAAGTGAGAATGGTGACACCTATTAAAGAACTCATACTAGTCTCTCTGCACCTGCATTTTCCTTGGAGGTCTGCTATTCACTTGGGTGGGGAGGTTTTTTAGCTTATAAAAGCTTAGAAAAACCCAGCCTGAAGTAGTTATGACTTGCAGTAAATCCAGTTTCCAGAGAGGTACTGTCACTCATAACATTTGTGTACTGGTAAAGAAATGAACCAGGAAGAGACATATTAATTTCCACTTTCTTTTGAAGACTAATTAAAGAAAAAGGAGAAGGAGAAGATGAGAAGGAGAAGAAGAAGAATGCCAAATAGAAAGGGATCAAGTTTATAGGGATGGAAACTTATTTTCCACTTTTGTATTGACGATGAAACCATGAAGAAGGAAGGAGAAAAAGATTATATAGCATGTGACAGTTTCCTTTCATAGTAAGGTGTAAACCCCTAGACTGCTTGGAGAAGTTTGCTGAAAAGAAGTAGCTACTCATTAGGTTATAGGCAAACACATATTAGCATCAGCTGACTGGAGAATAGAAGTCTGTTTCTGTTTCATTTCATTTTTCAAAATAATGTCTACTGGGAAAGAAAATCTCTTTACATTTGTGACACAATTGGTCCCCTGCATTTTCTTCTGTCAGGTTGTATCCCATGCACAGTGGGACCTGCTGGTTAACATCACTATACATTAGGGAATTAGAGAATGGTACCTCTTCCTTATTTGGCTAGAAGACAAGCATTTGCTTGCTATTCACAGGAAAAAGAAAGTGGGTGAGATCAAATACTTTTATTTATTTATTTTTTACCACTTCCTCTTGTTTTCCTGACAACTAACTTTCTGTAAATATGTGTATCTGACATAATTCCAGCAGATAGTGACTATTCCACAGCTGGTGAGACTTTTCTTGTTTGACTCTGATGTCTGCATCTTATCACTGTGTGCAAATTATTTAGCAACTGCCATATTATTTATAGGTATGAATTGCACACATTAATCTCATAAATAATTCATTTGGGGGATGTGAATTAACATTCTGCCAGTTTGAAAAAACCCTATTTTTGCAAAGCTAATATAGATTGTTATTGTGGATTACATCGAATTTCTTTTGGCCATTACATTTTGATTTCTACTAGTTGTGATAAAAGAAAAAAATTTTAAAACAACTTTGGTTTTATGTACATATACAAAGTGAAATAGAGAGGAGAATGATCTAGATAGGCTGGTTCAGGAGGGTAAAGAAATACATGAAAATCTTTAAAATATCCAGAGAACAAAGGCAGAAGTAGAGTTTGGGATTCTAAACTATCTGAAGAATTGTCTCACTTCCCAGATCAACTTTGGCTATGTGGATGCAGCCATGCTTAAGAGGAACCTTTCAATGTATGAAGAAGAAAAGGGTTGCCTTGCTCCTTAATGAGAATTCTGTCATGTGCAGACACTTAACAGGAAATAGTTTGATGGGAAAGGTATTAGCTCTCATCCTAATAGTATGGCAGGCTGTCACCACTGTTTCACCAGTTGGTAAACAAAAACTTGGCTTAGGTACATCAGGATTCATTTTATAACTTGAAACAGAAACAAAAAGCTCCACTCCCCCACAGTAAGACATAAGAATGTCACTGTGGACCTAACAGAAAGACAGTCGCAAGTTTGTTTGCTAGTAGACTCCTAGGGAGCTGAACACAAAAATCCAATAAATAATTAGCTCTCCTGTGACAGGCTTCTGAATTACTGTGATACATTAATTGGACAAAATTAGCATGAATTAAGGCAAATAAGTATAACATGTAATTTATTACTTACTAAGCATGGTGCTGCAGTGGAAGCCTCAGATTTCCCTTAAGATTGCTTTAACAGCTATAATGCATTCCTTAATTTACTCTGTGGAAAATCAATTTTTTCAGAGTTCATTAAGCACCAATATGTTACAATGCAACTCTCTAGAGCATAGAGCCACAATACATTATGCAAATCCATGCCAGTGTGGCACCAATATGTAAATAGCAATAATACTATTGTCAGCCTCGTATTGATAAGACTAACAGGAATGATGGTGTCTGGACCATCTCAAAATCAGCTGGCTGTTTTCACCTCTTTGGGAACTCTTGTAATCTGGCATCTTCTAAAGATAGTTATGTTTGTTTTAATATACAACTTTCCTTTCTTTAAAGGTTAGTAACAGAGGCTTCATTTATTTGGACTTTTTAATACTCTATGGGTCTACTTTTCTATTCTTCCATCTATTCCTATCCATCAATTGGCAAATTTTATCGAGTCCTTTATATTATAGTAGAGTCACTCCTTATTAGCATCTTCATCAACTTGATCCGAGACTGATGTCATTGATGTAGGGAGTGGTGTGTTGGTAAATATTTAACAATGGTCCCCCATATGACTGAAAATGCAGCACACACTAAAGTTTAATATGCATTATTCATTTTTTTTCATTTCTTTGTTAAATCTAAGACAATCAACAAAACAACTAATTAAACCCTGGTTTGTAGACTTCACTGATTTCTGAGGTGCAAATGTTTATACTGAAAAATTTTTAACTGCCTTTGACCTTGATGCTAGCACATTCCTTGGTGCTGAAAACTACTGGGGTGGAATTCTGCTCTAGATTTAAATCAGCCACTTGCTTGACACATGCATTCAGAGGTCAAGTGATGATCTATGATTACATAACTTGAGGCAAGACTTGAATCTGTCTTCCTTACTCCAAGCTGAGTGTTGGCCCACCATATCACACTTTCTCTCAGAGTATCTTACAATTTTTTTTTATTAATTTGGAGGTATTCTACATAGTCAAAGTGAAGATAATTTATGTATAGTCATTTGCTTGTAGCTGAGAATTTAAGGAATCATTTGAACCCCCAAAGTTCAAATTATTTGAATCCTCAAAGTTCAAATCAAGCCCTCTTGTTTTGAGGCTTAAAATTTCTGGATGTATGCATCAATTCTCCACTATACTTTAATTATAACAACCTCTATAACATGTAAAATATTGAGTTCATCATAGTTGAGTCATTTCTACCTGATCTTAACTAATGATTTTATGGCGCAGCTGGGTGGTGCTGTGGATAGAGCACCAATGCAGGAGTCAGGAGGACCTGAGCTCAAATCTCACCTCAGACAATTGGCACTCACTAGCTGTGTGACCTTGGGCAAGTCACTTAACCCCAGTTGCCTCATCCTGAGTCATCTCCAGTCATCCTGATGAATATCTGGTCGCTGGATTCAGATGGCTCTGGAGGAGAAGTGAGACTGGTGACCTGCACAGCCCTCCCTCACTCAAAACAAAGTCAAGTGCAAGTCATGTCATCATTTCTCTGATGGTGTAGTCTTCTTTGGCAAGGTAGGATGAACATACAACTAATGATTTGGACTGATTTCATTAGATGATCTGACTACATGTGAGGAAATGGTCCTTAGAATTTCTATACACATAAATACAGAATACAAACATATACATACACATAAAAGCCTAGGTGTATATATTCATATGGTATTTGTGTGTAAGCACATATATACAAATATACAGATTTCTTCAGTGTGGGAATCTCTTGGTGAGGAGCTACCCTCTGCCAATGCAGATGGACACTTGTTCATCAAATTATAGACGTCAAGAGATGGAAGGCACTCAGAGGGTAAGTGAACTTTCTCACTAGACTGACCTCAGGACCCCTCTACCATACCCCATCTATATCTTCATCTCTCTGCCCCCCTTTTGGCTTCCTTTCATATGTTGTGTTCCCCCATTTAAGCTCTTTGAGGTCAGGGACTGTCTTTCTTTTCTTCTGCTTTGGTTGTATTTGTAGTTTCAGTACTTAGCACTGTACCTAATACATAGTAAGCACTTAATACATGCCTATAGAATGAAGGCGTCAAGTGACTTGGCCATGGATCACAGAGCTAGTATGTGCTGATTCAGGTCAGCTAGGGAGGATTTGGGCACAGGTCTTCTGGACTGCATGGCTGATCTTTTTTCTCTAAAAGATGCACAAAAGAAACGTTTGTGGTCAAGTAAAAACTTACCCTCATCTTAAGAGAGGAATGAAATGTCAAGTTTGGATCCTGTAAAACTGGTAATAAACTGAAGCACATAAAATAAAACATCTTCTCTTAGGCTACTTTATCCTGTTAAATGTTGACTTCCTTGAGTAGGTGGCTAAAAAATTTCAGACATAAAGAGTTCCTAAGCTCTATGTAGTTCTACAGAAATAAGCTTAGATATGTGTAGGATTTTAAAGATAAAAATATATGAAAAGCATTCAAAAGTCACCAATTGAGTGGTGATGAATTTTACCTTTTTTCTGACTTAGAAGTAATAAACACTTATTTTAATAATTTAATATTCAATTAATTAATTAATATTTATGAAAAATAATTAATAAATAAATATTTGTGAAAATATTTAGGAGCAAAAAAGATGGACATGATTTGAAAAATGAAAATAGCAAATCTAAAATGAGAAAATGGGAAAAAACAACAGTAATGTCACAATTAAAGGGTTAATGTTCTGAATACTTTGAGCATCCCAGGACCTACATACATCATAAGAAAATAAATTTTGAGCTGGAAGAAACCTTAGAGATCATCTAATCCAACTGCCTCTTTTTACAGATTATCAGAAGACACTTGACCAGTGACACAGATATTTGGTGCTAAGTACAATTCTAAAGCTCTGGCTTGATTGAATTGGTAAGTCACTATGTTTTCTGTATGAAGGTACAGCTAATATTTGGTCTACACAACAATTTATAAAAAAAACCACTTACATCAAATTTTCCATAATATTTTCCATAATCAAAGGGCTGCTTGGACCACTGAAAAATTAAGTGATTTACCTATGGTCACATAGCTCCTGTGCATCAGAAGAAGGAGTTTAACTCATGCCTTCTCTAACTCCAAGATTGGCTCCTCCATTCACTATTTCGTTTTTAAACTACTATTATTCAACACATAATAAATAAATAATAATATGGGTACTCATAGTTGTCAACACAGGGTTTCATTAAAAAAAAGCATTTTTGAAGCACATAACTGTCTGCTGCAAAGAAACAATTTGCTCTGGAAAATGATACGTAAAACCTAGGTTTTTCTCTGATACTGTGATGTTTATGACAAATTATTAAAATGTTCCATAGCCATTACCCTCTTTGAAAATGTTCTCATATAAAAAAGTAAGTTTTCATCATACAGATTATTTACCAGATGCTCAAATTTTAATCTGGGAATATTAATTTTTAAAACGAATATTGCAAGGACACTAAAAACGTATCAAGCAGATGCTGACAAGCAAACTAGCTCTAATGGAAGGAGCATGTAAACTTCTCCAGTACAAATTAGGTGAGCAGTTTATGTACTTGATAGGCAGTGAAAGCCCTGGTTTATCATGTAAATCCATATCTTGCCACTCCTTATAAATCAGAGATCTGACACAATAGACCATAACAATCTGTCATGTAAATACCTTTTGATTCATGCTTTGTTGATCTTACTATCATATTTGTTTATCAAACACATTCACAAAACCTAAGTTATAAAATAAATATTTATGGGCCTTCCCTAGCAAAGTTTAACTATTTGTGATCAACACATTCTACAGTTATACAGTTGTTGTCATGTCCTGTAAATTGTACGTACACAGGCAGTGAACGAACCAATATTGCCATTAGGCCATTTGTGATTTCCTCCATATGGGGAACTCTTTTTACCTTTCTGTGATTTAGCAGGTAAGTGCTTAGGAGTTACCTGAGGCTCTTAGAGGTTAAGTGATTGGACCAAGGTCATATAATGACATTGCATCTAAGGAAGAATTTGAACTCAGGTCTTCCTGACACTAGAGGCAGCTAGGTGGCTCAGGAGATAGAGCATGGGGTCCAAAGTCGGGAAAACGTGAATTCAAATCTAGCCTCAGGCAGTCTGTAGTTGTGTGACCCTGGGCAAGTCACTTAACCTCTGTTTATCTTAATCCACTAGAGAAAGAAATGGCAAACCACTCCAGTATCTTTGCCAAGAAAACCCCATACAGGGTCATGAAGAGTCTGCCATGACTAAAGGATCAAACAACCACTTCCTTACCCTAAGCCTGGAACTAAATGCGCAGTTTTATGCTGTTTTTGAAACAACCATCCCAGAGGGCTTGCTAGGGTTCCTAGGGTTGGTGGAATGAAAAGGATAGTCAGAATGAGTGTAGTTCTTAGAAAAATAATATGGTGTAGAATGGAGGGCAGGGCCAGGATGGTAACTAGAGAAGTCTAATGAGAAAAAATGACTCTGACAATAGCATAGAAGCATTTTGAAGGGCCCACATTGGGATCTCAGCTGTACTTAATGTGGCTTTTAAAACAAACCATCTGGGCAAAGTACTTGTTTGGACTCTGCCACCTGCTACCACTTATTGGGCTGTCTTCATAGACTCAAAAGAGTTAGCATCCATCAATCAGCAAGTATTTATTAAGTGCCTACTATGTGCCAGACTACTATGTGCCTGCTAGGTGCAGGATACAAATAATGAAACAATTCCTTTTCTCAAGGAGCCTGCATTCTTAAGGGTGAGACAAGAAGTATACATATGTCATAATATAGGGAAACTAAGAGTTGAGGAGATGCCTGACAGAAGTAGAAGAAGCTGATAATTGAAACCTCAGTTCCAAAAGTAAATCTAAATGAAGAATGGTTCAGAAGCAGCATTTCCAGTGTCCTAAATGGTTGCACTCAGGACTGTATCAGCAAGGGCATACACAGGAGGGCCTGCTGTACAGGTTCTTAAATCTACTTTTCTAAAAGAAAAGAAACTTTTGAGGGATCAACAATCCCTTTAATCAAGCACATATATCATTCAATTAGTTCAGGGGAAAAAGTCAGCACCCTGAACTTCAGAGAAAATACAAACAGAGAAATATAGATCAAGGGATAGGGCTTACAACTGTCTGGCCATAAGCAGTACATATGTGGATACCAGAGAGAGAAGCACCAAAATCTGGGTTTTTAAAGCCAGAGGTCTCCTTTAGTGGCTTCCCAGAGTCTCCTCTGGCACACAAACCTTCTTCCAAAAGTTGTCCCCAAAGTAAAACCTCACCTCAGAATATTTATACACTTTTCAAAGCCAGAGGGCATTACAACCCTTGAGAATCAGGGCCTTAGCAGAAATTAACAAAAGGTGTGATCTTCCTGCAAAACAAATCTTCCTTAATCACTTACCTGAATGGGCAAGCCCATTAATGGGTGGGGAAGATCTTTAACTCTCATGATTACCATTACAAAGACTTTCTTTACCATGCCCCAAATCTTCATCCTAAAGTTCATTCCAGCCCTGAATTCCATACATTGTAAGTGTGTAACCCCTTTGTCCTTGCAACCTCTTTCTCTGATTGGATGACTCCTCTCAGAAGCTTCATTTAAGGAGGGCACCCAGGCTAGCCATGTTTCATACCCCTCCAAGCTGCACTTAGGACTTCTTCAACTTCCTGTAGTACTTCCCACCTCCTTTAGCTTCTTCTTATGGGTGATCTGCCCCACTTAGGAAGTAAGCTCCTTGAGGGTAGGCACTGTCTTTCTTTGTACTTGTATTCCCAGTGCAGTGCATGGCATATAATAAGTACTTAATAAATGCCAGTTGACTGACTGACTTTTGACACAGAAGAACAAAATACAGCTCTCCACCAGCAACCTCGCATACGTGTTAAGATCACCAAAAATTCCATGATAATTGGAACTACAAAGATAATTCTATTTGTTGAACTTCTAATTATTATTAAATATCAAATGACAGATAAAAAGAGACATGTGCTTGTTACAGGTCACCACTGTCATAGAGGAAATCTTATATAAGGACTAGATAGAGGAGAGATTCTCTCTAAGTGGTAAGACTCTCCATAGAGTTCTAATTTGTGGATGATACTGTGGTTTTTGCATTAAACCCCAGAACTTTACAGTGAACCTTCATTGAAAACCATGATTAATCAAGAGAAGTTACACTAACAGACCATACAGGGAAAACTGAAGAATAAAACAATGACTATTGTTTACACTATGACATGCACTTGACCACTCCATTGTAGTATTACCTCAATAGATACATTTGGGAAAGGCACGGAAAACTAATGATGACTTGGCTCCAGAAGTGAATAGGAGGTAGAGTGTAAACTAGATTTTATTTGGGAAAATGTGCAGTGCTTTTAATGATTCAAAGCTGGAGTTTGGTACAGTCTTTTTTTTTTTCAACATATGCAGTTTCCTGGTGATGCTGTAAGATTCCAAATCTTGGAACATCACAGTCTTTGAAGAATCAAAGGTAGAATCATCTTAACTCTTTCCTTATTTTATAGATGACAGAATAGAGATCTAAAACAGTTAAGTATTTTTGCCCATCGTCAAATATTATACTTGCAGCATTGGGACTAAAACCTCTGCTACATTGCAATGTTTAATTTTTAAATAAAGCAATGGAAATTTTAAAAGAACACATATATAAAGAATTTATATAAGAGAACAAATACAAATAAATACAAAGGCATTAAATACAAGGCAGTTTGGGAGTGAAGAGGACTAATGGTTGGGGGACCAAGAAAACCTTCATGTAGATAGTGGTACTTGAAATGCATCTTGAAGAGTGGCAACAAATAGTTTGTATGGAAGATGTAATATAAAAAGGATTTCTTTTTTAAATTTTTATTTATTTATTTTAAACATTATTTTGTTTTTAAATTTTGAGTTTCAGATTCTCTCCTTCCTTTCCACTCCTACCCATTGATAAGACAATATGATATCAATTACACATGTGAAATCATGCAAAACCCATTTCCACATTAGCCATATCACAAAAAAGCAAAAAAAAATTTTAAAAGGGAGAAAATTATACTTCAATTTGCACTTAGACATCATCAGTTCTCTCTCTGGAGGTGGACAGCATTTTTTCACCATGAAATTAGAATTGTCTTGGATCATGGTATTGATCACAATAGTCAAGACTTTCATAGTTGATCATTATTACACTACTGCTGTTACTATGCACAATGATTTCCCAGTTCTCACTTCACTTTGTATTAGTTCATATAAATCTTGCCATGTTTTTTTTTTTTCTGAAACTACTTTCCTCATCATTTATAGCACAATGGTACTGCATTACACTTACATGCCATGAGTTATTGAACCATTCCCCAATTGATGAGCATTCCTTCAATCTCCAGTTCTTTACCATCAGAAAAAAGACCTGCTATAAATATTTTACTACACAAAGGTCCTTTTCCTTTGATCTCTATGGGATACATACCTAGTATTGTTATTGCTGAATAAAAGGTAATGTACAGTTTTCTAGCCCTTTGTACATAGTTCCAGATTGTTTTCCAGAATGGTTGGACAAGTTCACAACTCCACCAACAGCTCATTAATGTATCAATTTTCCTTCATCCCTGCCAGTATATGCCACTTCTGATAGGTGTGAGGTGGTACCTCAGAGCTGTTTTCACTTTGCCTTTGTCTAAATCAATAGTGATTTAGAGCATTTTTTTTCATATGGCTATAGATAGCTTTGATTTCTTCTTTTGAAAAGTTCCTATTCATATAATTTGACCATTTATCATTTGGAGAATGGCTTTTATTTTTATAAATTTGACTCAGTTCCTTATATATTTAGAAATGAAGCCTTGTCAGAGAAACTTGCTGTAAAGTTGTTTGCTATTACTTCATCGTATATGGCAATATCATTGTCTATGAAGGACTTACTTTAAGGATGATCCATTTAGTTGAATTTTTTATCCACTTTATTTTTTCCCTGTTAGATAATTAGACCAGTCATTTTAGCATTTCTATAGATTTCAATTAAAAATCTTTGCAGTATTTGATGTAATAAGAGCAATGTCATTTGTTAGCAGGAACATCTACAAAACCTATCCATAAAGAATCCTTTTTTTATGCTTGGACTTTACACAAGACCTCTGCTATAATCCTGAAAAATGTCCTAGGTGAAAAATTTAGGTTTACAGGATTATGTAGTTAGAGCTAGAAGGAACTTTAGAGGTCTTTAAGGATAGTGTTGATTCAATTTTAACTATATCAATAGTCTTTTTATATGGCTATGCCAATGAAAATGTTAGGTCAGTGCTTTTTAGTGTCTTTCCATCAATTTTAAGTATCCTAGCTTATATTTACCAGTGCCAAAGAACTATAAAGAAAAACAAAACCTTGGGCTATAATGGCATTTCTAATTTTTGGAAATTATTTTCCTAATAAAATTTCTTTTTTGTATCAGCTAATTTTCTTTTAAACATTTGTCATGTTGTCCAGTTTGGATTCACATAATTGCTTCTCTACAAACAATAGAAATCATAGAAGAGATTCAAATCACTTAGAAAACAGTAATTTTTTTCTTTTAGTCTTCATCTTCTCTGAAGATATGAGCATTCAGGTCCTCTCTAACAAAGAACTTGAGTGATTGTATGGATTGTTTCTTCCATTATTATAAAATTTTTATTTTTCTCAGGATTTTCATCAATAGTAAATATACATATGCTTATTGAAGTGGAGTAATGTTGTCCTTTAGGGGTTGATATGACAGAACCCCATGACTGGAAACCCCTCCCCACCTAGAAAATCAAGCATCTTCTTGGTAGAGCTACAAATATAGGAGATGACGTATTTTGCATATATGTGCACATACATTTTTGTGCATGTGTATAAATGGTCTTGTTTATAAGTTTAGTTTTGCTTAATATTGTGAAGTTAACTCAGGAATTAAAAATGAGTTAAAGAAAGGAACTAGAAAAGTAACTCTCTAACATCACCATGAACCCTCCTCAGTCTCTCTAGGTTTAAGGGAATAGGGAAAGGTAAAGGAGAAGAGAGTAAAAACAGAAGAAAAAAGAAATGAAAAGAGGAGGGAAAGAGAATGTGACTTTGAATTAGTTTATAGACTCTCACAAGGGAAAAATTAAATATGCTAAAGAAATAACAAGAGTACTTGTAGCCTAGTGTAATGGAAAGAATACTGGATTTATGTGATCTTAAAAAAGTATTTTCCCTCTCTGTCCTCTGATGTCCTCATCTGTAATTTCATTGAGTTAAATTAGTATTCACTAAATACTATGTACCAGGTATTGTGTTAGGTGTTGGGAATACAGAGTCTTAAAGGAAACAGTCCAAAGCCAATGGGTTTTGTTCTTTTGGGGAAAAAACAAATATACACATAGCTTGTAAATATATGTATATGTGTGTATATCAATGAATAAACATATGTTACATGCCTACTATGTTCTAGGCACTGTGCTCAGCACTGGGAATATAAAAAGAGGCAAAACACAGATCCTGGGGGGTAGAGCCAAGATGGCAGTGTAGAAGGATGGACTTGCTCTAGCTTTACCCCTATAGCCCATAAAATACCTGTAAAAAATTACTCTAAACAAATTCTAGAGTAATAGAAGCCACAAAATGACAAAATGAAAGGGATTTCCAGCCCAAGACAGCCTGGAAGGCTGACATGAAAGGTCTATCACACTGATCTTGGAGCAGAGTGCAGCCCAGCCTTGACTGGGCAGCACAGACAGGACTGCAGTAGACTTCAAGGCACGAAATCACAAGTAACAGCTGTGGTTCCCAGATTTCTCAACCCACAAATGCCAAAGACAGCATCAAAGGTCAGTGAGAAAGTTCTTTCACATGGGTGAGAGGGAATTGAGGTCCTGTCCAAGCCCTGGTCTCAAGGCAGTGGCAGCATCTGTTTTTTGGAGCCCTCTGCCTAAAGACCCTGGGGTAATTGAGCAGCTGATCTGCATCTCAGTCTCAGTTCTGAGTGCTCATCCTGGGGTGAGGAGGAGAGCTGGTTTGGTGGAGCTAGTAGAGGCTCTGTAGAGAGGAAATCCTACTCACAGATCCTGGGAAGAAAAGCTTGTGGTTGCTCCAAGACCAGAGCGCAGGCCACAAGAAGAATAAACTTCTCTCTCTTCGCTGTACCACCTTGGAGGAACTGAAAATTTACAGGTCTCTAGAGTATACCCTTTACTTGACAAAGGACTCAAAATTCAAGTAACTGGCTGAAAAATGCCCCAAAAAGGGGAGAAAATAAGACTATAGATGTTACTTTCTTGTGAAGAGGTATTTTCTTCCATCCTTTGGGATGAGGAAGAAGAAAGCATACCATCAGAGAAAGACATCAAAATCAAGGCTTCTACATCCAAAATTAAAAAAAAAATATGCAGTGGTCTTAGGCCATGGAAGATCTCAAAAAGGATTTTGAAAATCAAGTAAGAGAGGTGGAGGAAAAATTGGGAAGAGAAAGGAGAGCGATGCAAGAAAATCATGAAAAGTGAGTCAACTGCTTGCTAAAGGAGACCCCCAAAAAATGCTAAAGAAAATAACATCTTTAAAAAAGACTAACCCAAATGGCAAAAGAGGTCCAAAAAGCCAATGAGGAGAAGAATACTCTAAAAAGCAGAATTGACCAAATGGAAAAGGAGGTTCAAAAGCTCACTGAAGAAAATAGTTCTTTAAAAATTAGAATGGAGCAGATGGAAGCTAATGACTTTATGAGAAACCAAGAAATTACAAAACAAATTCAAAAGAATGCAAAAATAGAAGACAATGTGAAATATCTCATTGGAAAAACAACTGACCTGGAAAATAGATCAAGGAGAGACAATTTAAAAATTACAGGACTACCTGCAAGCCATGATCAAAAAAAGAGCCTAGATATCATCTTTCATGAAATTATTAAGGAAAACTGCCCTGATATTCTAGAACCGGAGGGTAAAATAAATATTGAAAGAATTCACCAATCATCTCCTGAAAGAAATCCAAAAAAAAAACCAAAAACCTCCTAGGAATATTGTAGCCAAATTCCAAAGTTTCCAGGTCAATGAGAAAATATTGCAAGCAGCCAGAAAGAAACAATTTGAGTATTGTGGAAATACAATCAGGATAACACAAGATCTAGCAGCCTCTACATCAAGGGATTGAAGGGCTTGGAATATGATATTCCAGAAATCAAAGGAACTAGGGTTTAAAACCAAGAATCACCTACCCAGCAAAACTGAGTATAATATTTCAGGGGAAAAGTGATTATTCAATGAAATAGAGGACTTTCAAGCATTCTTGATGAAAAGACCAGAGCTGAAAAGAAAATTTGACTTTCAAACGCAAGAATCAAGAGAAGCATGAAAAGGTAAACAGGAAAGAGAAATCATAAGGGACTTAGTAAAGTTGAATTGTTTATATCCCTACATGGAAAAATAATCATTGTAACCCTTGAGATTTTTCTTAGTATTTGGGTAGATGGAGGGATTATATACATATAGACTGAGGGCACAGGGTGAGTTAAATAGGGAGGGATGATATCTAAAAAGATAAATTAAGGGATGAGAGAGGAATATCTTGGCAGGAGAAAGGGAGAAATGAAGTGGGGCTAATTATCTCTCATGAAAGAGGCAAGAAAAAGCTTTTCAATGGAAGGGGAAAGGGGGGAGTGAGAGGGAAAAAATGAAGCTTATTCTCATCACATTTAGCTTAAAAAGGGAATAACATGCACACTCAATTTGGTATGAAAATCTATCTTACACTAGAGGAAAGTAGAGGAGAAGGGAATAAGTGGGGTAGGGGCATGATAGAAGGGAGGGCAAATGGGAGGAGGGAGTAATTAGAAGTAAACATTTTAGGGGAAAGACAAGGTCAAAAGAGACAATAGAATAAATAGGGGGCAGGATAGAATGGAGGGAAATAGAGTTAGTCTTTCACAACATGACTATTATGGAAGTCTTTTGCATAACTGCACATGTATAGCCTATAATGAATTGCTTTCCTTCTCAGTGGGGATCAGTAGGGAGGGAGGAAGAGAGAAAAAGTTGGAACTCAAAGTTTTAGGAATGAATGTTGAGAATTGTTTTGTCATGCAACTAGGAAATAAGATATAGAGGTAATGGGGTATAGAAACCTCTATCCCTACAAGAAAAGAGAGAAGATAGGGATAAGAGAAGGGAGAGATGTGGTAGAAGGGAGGGCAGATTGGGGGAAGGAGTAATCAGAATGCATGGTGTTTTAGGGTGGTGGTAGGTGAGAGATGGGGAGAAAATTTGGAACTCAAAATCTTGTGGAAATGAATGTTGAAAACTAAAAATAATTTAATTAAATCAAAGTGAAAAAAAAGGGCAGACCCTAACCTCAAGGAGCTTAAATCTAATGGGGGAGGCAACATGCAAATATATGGAAAGCAAGCTTTATACAAGGTAAATAGGAAATAATTATAAAGGAAAGCCCTGGAGTTAAGAGGAGTTAGGAAAGCTTCCTGTAGAAGTGGGGATGGTAGCTGGAACTTAAAGGGAGCCAGGGAGGTCAATAGTTGGAGTGGAGGAGGGAGAGTGTTCCAGGCATGGAGGACAACCAGAACGAATGCTTTGAGCAGAGAGATGAAGTGTCTTATTTGTAGAAGTCAATAGTGTCACTCTATCAAAGAGCCATGTATATGTGTACATGTATGTATGTGTGTATATGTGTGTGTGTGTGTACATGGATAGACACTCATATAAAAAATACAAAATAATTTCAGTGGGGCAGAGCACTAGCAAGGAAAGAGTCAGGAAGCACCTCATCTAGAATGCTATGGTTAAGATGACTCTTGAAGAAAGCTAGAGCTTCTAAGAGGAACAAGTAAAGGACTTAATTCAGGACTGGAAGAGGAACTGTGCAAAGGTTTGGAAGGAGGAGATACAATGCTGTTGGGAAAAACTATGTCTGTCATACGAAGACTATTGAATGAAGAGGAGTAATGTACACTAAGCCTTGGAAGGTATGATGGAATTCAAGTTGTGAAGAGACCTAAATAGCAAACAAGGATTTGCATTTTATCCTAAGGCAACAGGGAGCCACTGAAATTCCTTGAGCAGAAAAATAACATGGTTAGATGTGTGTTTTCAGAAAATGAATTTGGCAGAGATAGTGGTAGGGATTGGAGGGTTGTCAGACTGGGAACAGGTAACTCATTCTGGGAGACTGTGCTATTACTCTAGGTGAGAGGGCTTGAACTTAGATCAGTATCTGTCTTAGTGGAGAGAAAAGAATGAATATAAGAAAAATGGCATGGAAGTTGAATTGCTAAGAACTGATTAGATGTGTGTGTGGGGGTGGGGTAGTGAGGAAAAGAGTCAAGGATAACAGTCAGGTTTTCAGGACCATCCCCTGGCTACTTCTTAAACAGACCTATTCACTGAATGGACATTACCTCACCCTAAGTGAGTACCTGAATAGGCCTTGGCCTAAAGGGCCCAACGTCTCCCAGCACATCCTGGTCATCTCCAGTCATCCTGATGAATGTCTGGTCACTGAATTCAGATGGCTCTGGAGGAGAAGTGAGGCTGGTGACCTGCACAGCCCTCCCTCACTTAAAACAAAGTCCAGTGCAAGTCATGTCATCATTTCTCTGATGGCATGGTCTTCCTTGGCAACAAAGGACAAAACACAACAACAACAACATAGAAGGTCAGTGATGCCCTTGATAAAAATAAGAAAGCTGAGAAGAGGAATGGATTTGGGGGCAAAGATAATGACTACATTTCTAAAAGGCTCATAGTCAATCTTTGCCATTCTCATTCCCTTAGTGTCTTCATTGCTTTGTTTCGATAACACCAGGCACTGTGCAGGCTCTAGGGATACAGAGGCTTAAAAAAATCAGTTCTCTTTAAGAAATGTCCATTTTTCCTTAGCCAACTTTATCCATGGCAGAGGTATATTTGTTTTTGGAGAATATTTAAGTGTTAGAATTGAAAATATAACCCTATAATCTTTATATTTTTTTAAAAGGATTATCCTCAAAGCATGACATAGTATATTAGAACCTAGTCCATTTGAGAGGTTCTGGTGTTCTGTATATGACTAAAAGAAGCTATTGTTGTGGGGGTCTGAGATGGGAGAGTTAGCACTTATGGCAGGCCATCCCACTTCACATTGATGCTTTATGCCTCCTTCATCAGGCTCTTTGTGAATGCCCCTTGATACGGCCCTGATTGGAGGTGAAGACTTAGACTTGTTATACTCATAGGCTTTTAAAGTTTACATGACATTAAGATCTTGTAGGGCTTCAGAAAATATATTAAGCCCCACTATAGTGCCTAGTATGAGTCACTGTGGTGCTTCCATTTGAGGGATTTATTTTATTGGAAATGAATTCATTAGGCCAAAAAATGCTCATTCTTGGTTCCATGCTATTTAACTTGCTTATTTTTGCATACTTCTGCAGTAGTTCATTACTAAACTAGAAAAGCAAGAGTGGGTGATTTTTGTTAAAAAAATAACAAAATGGGTAATTTACACATAATATAGTATAATTTATGGGAATATAATGAATGCATTCAATTTTGCATCCTTAAGTATTAATTATAAATGAATTTTCACCCATTTTTAATGCATTAGAAGATTATTTTTATGTCACTTTGGCCAAAGCACAATGTTAACTTCAGTTCTTAAATATAATGATGGAGTACCTGCATTATAACTAGATTCTTTATTCTAATCACATAATTGAAAAATAACATTCAACTTACCTGAAAACATGATGAACTCATTAAGAAGCCTTTTATTTTATTCTTTTACAATGTTTAAAATAATTACCACATTTTAAAACTAAATTTTAGTCATTATTTCCCTCAGTTTTTTTAATAGACCACACATATTTACTTATACAGCTACGCATATACACACATACACATACACATATGCAGGGGATTTGTTTCCCAGAACTTATCACTTTTTTGAGGACCTAAAATAAATATATGGAGGTATGGTATACTGTCTGCTTTCAGAATAACACACTTTCCATTATTACATAATGGCATGGTATTCAATATATCAGGAATGAAACATCAGAAAATTTTATGAACTGACAGAATAATGGACAACTAGAAACTATTGAGGAAGAAACAAATAGTTCTGAAATCAAAACTGGTTGCTTTTTCCCAGAGGCGTAGCAGGGGATTCTTTCAATGGATGAAATAACTATTCCTTTCATAAAGAAAAAAGACTAGATTAATATAATAATACTTTATGTAACATTTTTCATTTGCATTATAAAGCATAGTAGCATTGTGGCTTACCTTGGAGTGAGGAAAACCTAGCTGCAAGTCTTGTATTTGACACTTATTAGCTATGTCTCACTAACTCTCTTAGACTATGAAATACAGATGGGTTTCTGGTCCTCAGTGAAATCACAAACCTTCCATTTTCATAATGGGCACCAATTTATAAAGCACTTTTATGTGCATTATTTCATTTTATTCTGATAACATCTTTGAAAGGTAGATTGGACCTGTCATCTGAAAACACTTTTCCCATTTTACAGATGAGGAAAATGGGGCCCAGGAAACATTACACAACGTTACATAGTTTGTAATTATCACAGCCAAGACCAAAATGAGGGCCTTTTTTATTCTTAGTCTAGTTCTCTTTCTCCATATTGTATCTTGCTTCAAGTTGGGGTGATGGGAGAGTTGGGGAGACACATATTTTCATGTGTTCAAATGTTGGTACTTTCTTACAATGACAGGATTCATGAAACATTAGACTGACCTACAGGATCCTGAGTTATTTCTTACAGAGGAAAACTTCTATCTTTGGCAACGAATAGTAACAAAACACGTGAAAAACTGCACAAAGACAGGATGCGTCTATATGCAAAAGATGAGAAGAACATTTATTCCGGCCATCTGAATGATTGATGTAGATGGCCACATGATTAATTTCATGGTCACCACTGGTATTGATTATGAAAGTGACTGAAATGAACAGATTAGTCGGGCCATGGTCCACTTCACCTCTGTGACATAGTTTTATGTTAGGACCATAAGTTAATCATTGAATGAAAGCGAGGAATCAAAGATCCTAATTTTCTCCTCACTCCTCTGAGAAAGACTTCTGGAAATTTAATCATAGGGGAGAGATGGCATGTTTAGGATGAACCTATGAACTCCTTATTCTCTTTCCCTTAGGATGCCGATGGGAGTCAGGATCTTAAAAAAAATGAAATTTCCTGATCTGTGCATTTAATTCCTCTTTGCTGATAACATGTAACAATTGCCATTGTCAAAACTGGGATGTGTAGAGCCAGGACTGACTAAGAGCAGAATTTTGAAGCAGGTAGAGTTTCTTTGCCACTTAATCTATTACACTTTCTGTGCTTCTTGTCTTCATGGAGCTCATAGTCTAAATGACACACTCTCAGATATTGGGGTATCCTCAATCACATATTCATTTCAACAAATACCCACTACGTGTTCACTCTGTACAAGCTATTGTGCCAGAATTACCACATATAATTTACATGAATGACCCTCTAATCCATGTAAGAACTTTTTGACCTTACTCAAGACATTTAACCTCTCACTACTCCCAGCCATTCTTTAGGATCATAAGTTGCAGAGAAGATGCTGATTTATATGGATAGAAGGAGTTTCTTCATCTGAGACATCTGTATCAGTGCAATCACAAATCTAGTCCCCATTCCCTATCTCCTATCTCCTAACCCTTATCTCCTATCTTCAACTTCCTATGCCCTACAACAGAATACAATAGATTTCACTAAAATATATATACAATTTTACCCCTGGCTAGGTTGAGTAATTTAGGGGTAGTCATGTAACTCCACTGGATTTCAATTTCTTCATCAGTAAAGTAAAACTATAGAACTAACTGGACTCTAAGTTTTCTTTCAGCTTTTTGATATTATGAGTTATTTCAAGCCTTTATCTTTTGGATGATTCAGAAGATTCTCTCAGGATCTTTGAGTGCTTCATAATAGAAATATCAGTCATTTAATCCAAATGATTCAACAAATATTTTATTAAGTACCTACTATAAGAATTCATAACTACAGGTCCTTGAGCTTGTCTTTTCTTCATATTTTGATAACTATTTCAATGGAATTAATTTCTTTCATAATCCATTGTATTCTTTTTTATGAATTTGAAAACATTTTGAGAAGGAGTCTGCAGGTTTCATCAGATTTTCAAAGGGCTTGATGTCATAAAAAAGGTTAAGAGACCATAAACAACTATGTTGAAGTAACTGTGTTAGCTAAGTACTGAGCGTGGAAGGATAGATCCTAACCTCAAAGAGCTTATGATATGATGGGAGAAAGTTGCACTATTACCTAAGAGGGATCCAAGAAAATGGCAATGTAAAATCTGAGGGGGGAAAGATAATTTTTACTTGGAGAAATCAGGGCAGATTTCACAGAGGTGGTATTACCTGAGCTAGGCCTTGAACAGACAGATATGTTAAAAAGAAGTATGTCCACTGAACAAAAGATTAGACACAAAGTTAACTATTTTTAGCGGTGGAAAGACCAAGCACCAATCGGTGTTTGTAAGGTTAAGAAGAAGAAATAAAAAGAATTGATCATTAACTAGTTGTCAAGGAAAATCATAATTAAAAAATATTTTGGGAGTAATTCTTTAAGAGTAGAGACAAATGATTTGTTTCTTTGAACTAATATTCTTATTAAAATAATGTCAAGACTAGTAATAAGATTGATGTCTTTTTTTTTTTTATCATTTTGGAAGTTCAATAAATTAGTAGAAAATGATGGGAGACAATAGTTATGGGATTATAGAAAGCCTGGGCAGAAGAAAGATCTGTGATCCCTGGAACATTGACTTAATGTTTATCAACTAACTTCCCTAGCAAGGAAGAAATCATCTTAGATTAGACAAAAACACTTAGCTTTGACATAATACTATTTTGCCAGAGGAACTTGCCCACTTGTGTCTTAGCTGATGTGAAAGAAAAGCAAAGATGTGTGCTAGGGGTCAGGTTTTAAGATAATTGCATGTGTGTGTGCGTGCGTGCATGTGTGTGCATGCTTGTGTGTGTGTGTATGTGGGTGTGTGTATGTATGTATACATGTTAAAATATCCACTGTGCCTGCAGAAAGACTGATTACTTGCACATAGTATGCTTTATGTAGGACCAGGTTCAGTAACACCTATACAAGGAAAAAACAATGAGTCAGTGCCCCAGAGTATGTGCTAATTTCCCTATATACTCTTTCTAAGTCCAATTAATTGAAAAATTTGCATGTTAAAATGGAATAAAATATCAATTCAACAAACATTTCAAGGTGCTTATCATATGTAAGGCATTATGCTAGTTGATGAGGTTATAAAGATGGATATTATAAATAAATAAAAAAGGAAAGAAAGACATATACACCAATAACTTATGAAAGAAAGAAGAAAATAATCAATGAAAAGAAGACCAAGCAAATGCCTATGATAGATGTGAGAATGCTAAGGTCATCAGGGTAGGAGTCAGAGGAGATTTTATTGAGGAGGTGACTCCTAAATTTGACCCTGAAATAAAGGAGGAAATTTGAAAGATGGAAATCAGTGGAGGGATGGGGCTTCATTTCAGATACGTAGACAGGGAGTAAAAAGGTATATAAATGGGCAGGGCAAGAGAAGCATGAGGGAATATGTTTGGTTGAAAGTTTGTTTGGAATCAAGAGATATAGTTTGAAATAAAACTATAAAGGGATACTAGATTGTGTGGGGTCTTGACTTTCCAGATCAGAAATACATATTTGATTTGGTAAATAATTGAGGGTTACTAGAAGTTTTCAAGTAGAGGAGTGATGTGATGAGAGTCTGACTTTAGGAAGATTAATTGGGTAGGTGGGTAAAGAATGAATCAGAGAGAGGATATATTGCAAAACAGTTAGAGAACTATTAAAATAGACTAGAGGAAAATACATGAATCTGAACTAAGTATTTTCAGTGGGAATAGAAAAAAAACTAATAACTATTGTGAGACATGGTAGAGATAAAATTTAGAGAACATGACAACTGTTAGAGTATTGAGGATAAATTAAAGGTAAAATAATTCCTAGGTTATTATCCTGGGTCTCTGGGAAGATAGTCATGGCATCAACAGAAATAGAGAAGTTAGAAGTAAGAAAGAATCTTGATGGTTCATTGTTGGAGACGTAGAATTTGAGATTATGACAAAGGGAGTTCATCTACTTTGTGTTATTCAGTGGGCATTTGGGATTCTGGGGCTGAAACTCTAGAGAATATTTGTGTTTTGTGATGAGGATATAGATTTTAGAGACATGAAAGTCATGGGGGAAGTGGAGAAAGAGGGAGAGGGGAAGAGAGAGAGAGAGAGAGAGAGAGAGAGAGAGAGAGAGAGAGAGAGAGAGAGAGAGAGAGCCTTAGACACTTCCTAGCTCTAGCTGAGTGATTCTGGGCAAATCATTTAACCCTCTTTGCCTCCAATTCCTCATCTGTAAAATGACCTAGACAATGAAATGGCAAGTCACTCCAGTATCTTTGCCAAGGAAACCCCAAATAGATATGACTGAAAAAAATGACTAAACATTTCTTTCACTTAAATGAATCAATTTGAGATAATCTCAGTGGCTTGTTCAATATCCTTCTTCCTACTGTGTGGAAATAAATCTTTTTATGTTAACTTGGAATGACCTACAAGTGTTTTATTTTGTTCTGATATTGAACTGAAACTACCAGGAGACTGATGAGTTAATTCTAACCCAAAACATATCCAAAAGTGTGGTGATCTGTCTCTGGTGCTTGTAGCTTCTCCCTCACTATAGGTCTTCCAGTGATGGATAGATTATTACTTGGGGATGATGTAGAGGGAATTTGTGGTCACAAAGGGGTTGGACTAACTGAAATATAAATTTCCTTTTAATACTAAGATCTGTGATTCTGTTATGTCAGATGACTTTAGTCCTGTAGATAAAATAGGAGATGAGTTAATCACAATTCTCTGTTTCTTTCTATTTCTATAGCATTTACAATATATTCTCTTTTGTTATTTTCAGCTGAAATATGGGCTTTTCTGTCTGTTTTGGTCTGGTTTGGTCCCAGTTTGGTGATCTTCTGGATTTGCACAACTTATTTGTTCAAAATGGATTTCTTCCAAGTCTCCCTTGCAATTGTTCTTTCATTTTTTTTAAAAGTATCTTGTTTCATAAAAACACAGTATTTAGAGCTAGAAAGGGTCTAACAGATCACTGATCCTATTTCTTCACTTTGCATGAGGAAACCGAGACCCAGTGGTTGTGACATACCAGAGATTGTATAGCAAGTCAGGGGTGAAGCTAGGAATAAAGCAGAGTTCTTTCCTCTAGTCTGTGCCATGCCTTTCAGCTGCTTTTGTTTCAATTCTAGCAAAATGTATAGTATTTTGTACTTGAAGAAAATTTGTCATAGATTCATTTTTATTTCAAGAAAAGCTGAAAACATCCTTTAATTTTCATATCTGAGGGAAAAAATTCTTGATTAATGAGCTGCTATATTGCTGAATGCTGAATGATACAGAATGTTGATTACTTATGGGCAGATGTAACTGCCAAGTTTTCTCATATCTAGGACTTCTCATTTTCCACTCTTTCTAAAGGCAATATATACATAGAAGTGAAAGAAATATTACTGTTATTGGGGAGGACATAGACATGTTTACAGACATTAGGAAAGTAGCCAGTAGACAGGGAGATTAAAGGTTGAAGATTAGTTAGTGCATAGAGAAAGGGGACAATCTTCTGTAGAAAATGGGATGGAATAGGATCACTTCTGCATGTAGAGAAATTTGCCTTGGTGATGAGAATGTCCACTTCTTTGTATAAAATAGGAGTGAAGGACAAGATGGTTGTTCAAGGCTTCTGCATGATAAGATTTGAGGAAAAGGGGAGAAGAGAGAATTCACTGCTGATGACCTGGGAAGGAATAATAGGTAGAGTGAAGGTCATGGTAAAGTTTTATAACAGGGTGTAGAGTTGCAAGGCAGAGAGAGAAGTGGAATAATAATGGATTATGATCAAATAAAAGAATTTATGAAAAGAACCTCACATTCTTTTGAAAAAGTAGGGAGGGGGTAATGGGTGTGGAATGTTGCGTTGTCAGATATATCTATATCTATATATATCTTTCAGTTTTGCTGATTTTTTTTTTCCTTAAGAAAGTTTTTTTGATATATGAGATAACTCTTTTGGAGGATGAGGGATATAGTGGGGCAGGGGGTGAATTTAGGCAATGTGCAAACAGTAGTTATAAATATAATTTTATATGAGAAAGCTTAAAAGCAAGTAATTGTGTTCTAAAGCGGATCATGCAAATGCAATAAACGAAGGACCATCAGACTCTGGTTCAGAGGAAGTAGAGATCACGTCTGGTCTACAGAATCAGGGAATGCTTCTTGGTAAAGGTAGCATTTGAGCAAAAGCTGAGGAGAAATAATAGTGATGACAAGGGAAGAAACAGGGGTCAGAGTGAGCCAAGGCATAGAAACAGGAAACCTACAGTATTTTGAGTGCAGTAGTCTAATTACTTTATCAACATACTGAATACATATGTATACGTATATTCACATACATGCTTACATGCATCTCTATGAGACTGAGTTAATTTGAACTTATTTACCTTATTATTATGTGTTCTCATGACTATTTTATGTATGTCCAGACTTCTTTATATTATAAATTCCCAAAGGGCAGAGATCATGTATACCGGATGTCAGTTCTGTTTATAATGGACTCCAAGGAGCTATCAATATTGTTTTATTGAACTGGAATTTTGAAACATAGCCAAGTGCTTCCAAGAATTGTATTTTCAGACAGTATTTAGAAATGTCTTGGCTATAGAGATTCTATTATTTGACATTTATGCCAATGGGAATTAACTTGTCTTGGTGTTTATAGTTGTCACAGTGCCTAGTATAGTGTTCTATGTAGTGTGGGCCCTTAATAAAATTATTTCCTGACTGAATGGTTTTCACTGAAAGTCCCTGGACTGACACATTCTCTTTTCCTGTTGGAACTCAATTTCCTTTATTTTTAATTTTTCCTAGCTACCGCACAGACTTCAGAAGGATGAGACTCAGTGATTACTATTCTATAAATCAAATGGTAATACTACTAATAACTCACATTTGCATCTTAAATTTTACAAAGTGCTTTCCTCACAGAAATTCAGCAGGGTAGGTGGTGCAAGTTATCATTACCCCTATTTCACAGGTGATGATAACTGAGGATTAGAGAGATAAAGTGATTTTTCCCACTATCACCCAGGCAGTACATGTCAGAGCCAGGGGTGAAAACCAGTTCTCCTGACTCTTGGATCAATGTTATGGCATTTACCATGAGAGGGAAAGCTTTACATGATTTAATTAATATTGATAGGGGCTTACTCCAATGGACTAAGTCAATCAATTTGCCCCTCTATTATTAAGCCTCCACTAAAGTCCTCCTTCGGGGCCTCATCATGAGTTAGAAGTAATGCTGAATTCTTGAGAGTTTTAATAAGAACTCTCATAGTTGATGGCAGAACAAGATGAAAAGTTTTCAGACCTAGAAATATGTGCTTCACTGGAGTAACAACTAGCTAAACTTGAAGAAACTTATCAATAAATCAAGTATTTCTTAAACATCCAACAGGTACTAGGCACTGTGCTGGGTACTTAGGATGCCAAAAGACAAAAATAAGACAATTTGCCCCCTCATGGGGCTTATATTACAAGCATTTTATCTTATCCAGTTTGGGATAGGGTAAATTTTTTTTTTAATTACAGAAACTCTATACTAAGTTATAAATTGTTTCTGCATTGTTGGAGAAACTCCTTACATGGACAAAATTTCAATCCTTGAAAGATTAAACTAGGCAAATCTTTTGACCAGCTTCCCTGCAGGGGCTCTTTTTTTAAAAATATGATTTTTATTGATTTATTTTGTTTTTTTTTATATCACCATTTCTCCTTATATCTCTCCTATCTCCTCTCCCAGAGAACCATACCAAATAACAATACTTTTTAAAGTAAAATAAAAAGAGGAGAAAAAATAAGTAAAACCAATTAATACATAGAAAAAGTTAAATACTCATGGACTTCCCATCTCTGAAAAGGAGTGCAGTGGGAGTGTCATCTCATATATCTCTTTCGGGGTGGGGCCGTAGTTGTTCCTTCCAATTTTGTAAAACCCATTTTTTTGGAGGGGTTATTTTTCTTCATTTACATTGTTGTAATAATCATTGTGTGTATATACATATATACATATACATATTTATACATACATATATACATATACATACATACATACATACATACATACATAAATCTATATCTATCTATCTATCTAGTTTTCAAGTTGTCTCCCTCTATTAGACTGGGAGCTCCTTGAGAAGAGAGACTGCCTTTTCACCTTTCTTTGTATCAACATCACAGTATAGCATCTGGCACGGAGTAGGTGCTGAATAAATACTTATCCTGACTACAAGTGTTCTCGATCTGAAATCTGTGGACTTAAGATATTTTGTTAACTCTTTCAATATGATTGATATTCTTTGTAAACCTCCATATGAATTCAAGATTTGAATAGAAACTACTCTCAGAATGGGATTCTAGTTTTCTAACATTTATTGTTTTTAAATATTATAATCATCCTCTGCCACTCTCTAGTCCCAGAGTTAAAGGAGGCTAGTTCTTCATTTCTACAACTTTTGAACCACATTTAGTGGAAGTATTTCAGAGCCTTTGAAGGGTTAAATTGTAGTTCCTTGGAACCACTGAGGATATGTGTGTTCTACATTGAATATTCCTGTGTACTCGTTTTTGGTTTCATTTGTTACATTAGCCTCGTTTACAAGTTGAGCTGCTTCTGATTTCAATTTATTTTCTATAGCCCTGAAATTGGTGTCAAAAACTCAGAGGATACAGCCCCAAAGGAAACAACCTATTTCCTTATTTTAGATGCTAATCTACAGTGAACCTTAATTTTTTTTTTTTTTTGGCATTGCAACTCACTGAGTAAGTAAGGTCTTGAGAGGATAATGTCTGGGGCTTAGACTTAGACTTTGGAGAAATGTGTGGGCAAAAAAGCATTTGAAAACATTGAATTGCTAATAATCTTTTGAGTAGTCTTAACTCTTTTGATTAAAACAATTTTTCATATATAATTCGCAATCAAAGCTACAACTAGGGTAGGGTAATCAGAGTGTTGCCTCTGGCACTGATATTTAGAGGGTATTTGGTAGTATGGAAACAACTTAGCTTAGCACAGGGCTTTGAGATTTGCAAAGAAAGCCCTGTATAAACAAAAGGTAAATATTACAGGTATTATACTCATTTAATAGATGAAACAACTAAGGGTTATAGTGACTTGCCTGTACCCACTTAGCTAATCAAAAGTGAGATTTAAACTTGTCTTCCTGATTCCTGGTCTATCATTCTACCCATGATATCATACTTTTTAGAATCTCTAGAATACTACTGTATCAATTATCAAGCAAGGGTTTTAAAGAGGGAGGAAAACTCACAAATTCCCTTAATTTAACAGGTGGGTTATCAATCTTTTTATTCTTGGACCTAATATAGTTCCCACCATGCCTGGTTCATTCATCCCATTCTCCCAGTTTGGTAAGTGTATAGAGGTTGTATATGGAAGGAGTGAAAGAGAAGTATAGAGAGGTAAATGAGACCAAATTGGGAAAGGTCCTGAACATCAAACTAAGGTTTTGGATCTTCTGTTTTGGGCAATGGAGTGCCACATTAACACATAATAGGTATTTTATTAGCATGGAGAGCAGGGCCCTGAGGAGATTAAAATATAGGATGGATTAGGTTTTGATTAAGAAAAGGGATGAGGGAAACGTTAGGGAAAAAGAGGTTGGTAGGCATCTGATAGGTAAGCAGGGGCAGTAAAAGGACATTGGGAACCTCGTTGGTGCCGTTGGTCTAGTTAAGAAATGACTGAAGTAGGAGATTATAGAAAGGAAAATTGAAAGTGGTGGTGAATCCATACTTTGTGTGTATTATAATTTTGACTGGGACAAGAATTCATTAAAATATTAAACAATATGGACTTCTTTAGGCCAGGAAGGTGGATGTTTCTTACCATCCTTTCTAAATCCACCAAAAAGATCTTAAGCAGATCCTGAGACAGAAATCAGCATGGTACCTGGGAAAAGAATATTGCTCTGAGTCATAATTCTTGGGCCAAGTCTCATCAAAACCTTTCATTAGTGATGCATTTCAATCACTAAACCTTTCTCAGCATCAGTTTGCTCTTTTAAAAAAGGAGGTTGAACTAGATGCCCCCCCAGATCTAGATTTATGATCTTATGACTTTGCAAAGTTTGTGAGATCATATATAATGAAATTTCAGAACCTGAGAGAGGAGTTGACTATTATTGAACAGGAATAAAACCCAGGACTTTCCCTTAACAGAATTGTAAGTCGTTGAAGTTGCCTACACATTTACCCAAAGTTCTCATGCTGTGCCAGTCATTCTTGGATGAATTAATTTATGCTAAAGTTTTGGTGGCAGCATTTCACTGCTACCATGAACATTAGTAGTTTAAAAGAAGAGCTATGGAAAGGACAGCACATAGCCCAAAGGAATGAATCACCCATGGTAGAATTTCAGTCATCATGTCATCTGAACAGATGAGTATTTCCTGGGGGAGAAACCCTTTCTAGAAGTCTCAAATAATTCTACATGATCACCAGAAAACACTGTCTATTAGCCATGATGGTACCTTAAAAAGCTTTTTTTTTAGACTAAAACAGTTAAATCAGTTACTTGACTGACTACTGCCCCCACCCCCTCAATAGATGACTACTTCTTGTCAAGTCAGTCAAACAATAGTAAGAAAATTGATTGTTTCACTGATTAACTGAACTGACTAGATGTTTTGGAGGCTGAATTGAGCTAACTGAGCTAATATCTTCGTGTTATGCAGACATTCTTTCCTTCCTTCCTTCCTTCTTTCCTTCCTTCCTTCCTTCTTTCCTTCCTTCCTTCTTTCCTTCCTTCCTTCCTTCCTTCCTTCCTTCCTTCCTTCCTTCCTTCCTTCCTTCCTTCCTTCCTTCCTTCCTTCTTTCCTTCCTTCCTTCCTATCTCTTTCTTTTTCTTTCTTCATTCTTTCTTTCCTCTCTCAAATGTTGTTTATTAGAGAACACAACAAATACTAGTTACATGTGCCTTAAGATGTGGAGTTATAAACATTTTTTCTGCCATTTTTTTTTTTATTCTGAGATCAACTGGAAGCAAAGAAGTATAGCTAGTCAATTGAAAGCCATGTTCACATTTCATGTCTATATAGTGTTCATAAAAGTTTACATGACAACAAACTTGAAGGTTTCTTTTGGGAAGTTTGAGGAGTGATCTTGTATACTTATGTTAAGTATTTAAAAGATGGTCATATCTAAAAATATTTGTTTTTCTTTCAACAATTTTTATGGATTTCTTTTTCTTTGAGCATTATAGTGGTTTCTGAGAATGTATTTTCTTGCTCTCTAAATAAAACCCTCCCTTGTAAAACAATAAAACAAAAATGCCTCATGGAGTCATTGTATCTGGAAATATTTACAGCATTTTGCCTAGTAGTCCACCATCTCTGTGTCTAGAGGACAGAGAGATGTGTCAGAAATTGTTCCCTAGGACTCAGTGATTTTTTATTGCTCAGAATTCAATTTTTTTAAATGATCTTTTCATTTCTACTGTAACAGTAATTGTATATGTTCTTTTTTTCATTCATTCCACTCTTCATCAGTATATATACATCTTCCCACATTTCTCATATTCATTATTTCATATACCATAATAATAATAATATTTCATTACATTCATAAACTACATTTTGTTCTTTAATCCCTCAAAGGATGGGTATATACTTTGTTCTATTTTTTTGCTACACGAAAGTGTTGCTATGAATATTGTAAATATTAGAATATATGACCAGAACTGGGATTATAGAATCAACAAATATGAACAATTTAATCATTTTTCTTGCATAATTCCAAATTAATATCCAGATTGTTCACAGTTTCACCAATGATATACCTGTCTTTATACAGATCCTTCAACTAATATTGATTTCTTGTAATTTTTATTATCTTTACCAATTAGCAAGGAGTGATGTGACATCTCAGGGTTGTTATATTTCACATTTATTGAACTATTAGTGGTTTGAACCTTGCATTATATTTGTTCATAATTTTTTTGAAAACAACATCTGTTCTTATCTTTTGGAAAATAGTTCTTGGTCTTAGTTATGTGTGTCATTTGTCTACAAATTTTGATTATCAGATTTTTATCAACAATATTTGATGAGAATATTTTCCTACTCAGTATTTTTTCCAATTATGTCTTCTTTGATTTATTGTGTTTTTTGAGGTAATCAGGGTTAAGTGACTTACCCAGAGTCATACAGCTTATAAATGTCTGAGGCCGGATTTGAACTCAAATCCTACTGATGCCAGGACTGGTGCTCTGTCCACTCCATTACCTAGCTGCCCCTCTTCCTTGATTTAGTTTGTAAAGAAAACTTTTTGATTTTACTTAATCTAAATAATCTGTTTTGCCTTTTATAGCCAACTTCATCCTTTGCTTTATTTAAGCCTTCTTCTCAAAACCACAGTTGCTCCTCACATCCTTTTCTTTCTTTTTTTTTTTAAAGACTGGAAGCTTTTATTTTCATGTTGCATATCCATTTTGAGCTAATTGGTATAAGATGCTGGTCTATACACAATTGCTGCCAAACTGTTAGTTTTTCCAACATTTTTTACCAAATTCTTATTCCAGGAATTTATGTTCTTGGGTTTATCAAATACTGGGCTGCAGTGTCCAGTTGATCCTGGTATATGAATATCTAGCCTTCCATTAATTTTTACTTTCCTACTTTTTAAAACAACAAATAGTTTTAGTGATTACTCCTTTGTTAAAATATATATATGTATATATATATATATATATATACATATATATATTGATGTGTATGTATGGTAGTGTATCTGTGGATGTATAGACATATCGCCTCACACCCATGCACACTCACACACACACACACCTTTGTATAATATGTTTAGAACTCAAAGGAATCTTGGTAATCATGTAATCTAACTCTCTTATTTTACAAGTAAACCTCAAAGAACTTTAATGACTGATTTAAATCCTGTGCTTTTCTCCGTCTGCACATGCTGCTTTCTGTTCTAGTTATACAGAGGAAAGGCTGGTGATTAGGGAACAAGTGGTTCATTTTATAAACCAAAGGGCTTTTTAACTGATAAATATACATCTTTACGTACTTGTATATGCACATATTGTATGTAAATAGCGTTTGTTCATAAGTAAAATTAATATAAACCTTTCAAGCTCTTTATGTACTAGCATAAAATCCTTTTATTTGTTTATTTCTCCTTTAAATTAAGTTCAGGTACAATGACTGCTGTTTAAGTAATATCCTCTTCTATCCTTCAGAAAGCATAATTCATTTTTTTCTGCTGCTACATTTTCCTGGCCAGAAGAAAAGCTAGAAATTGTTTTTCTTGCAGATAGTTATGAATTATTTTATGACTTAGTTTCATTTATCTTCATAAGAGTAAGAGAATATTGAGAAGATGGGGAATATGAGGGAAGGCCATTCAACCCATCAAGTTCCTTCCTTTTTAATGTACCCTGGAGAACATCTAATTGCTTCTTGAATGACCCTGAAGGTCTTCCTGGAATGAGCTTGTTGTCTTCTTTGTTGAGAAGACCATCCCCATCTCGTTCTAACTCATTGTGACTTAATTATAGGATACATATAATAAATTGGAGGCAATCAGTAATCCTTAATCAAACAGGGTACATTTGTTTCACATGCAAGACACAATGGGCCCTTGTGAAATAGATGGCACACTTTCATTTACTGAACGATACCCAGATTAATTAACTCACCTGATAGCTGTGGGTCCAATTTCCCAATTGCAGCTGAAGTCTATCTTACGCTTGCCCTTCTTTCTCCTATTTCTAGTTATCATTCCATGAAATTGCCCTTTTATAGACCTTTTAGATTAAAAGTAAAAACTGAGAACGTCCTTCTATCCTCATTTTCTTATGTTTGTGTGTGTGTGTGTGTGTGTGTGTGTGTGTGTGTGTGTGTGTGTGTGTGTGTGTGTAAAGTATGTATCTCTGTGTGTATTTTAGTACAAAAGACGTAGAATCATTTTGATCATGGAATTTCTTTTCAGTCCCATCTCTATTATGTGCCCAACTGCAATTGTCCCTGGAATTTTGCTGTAGTAATTTTCTCATGCCACCAGCAGTGCCTAATTGTGCTCTACAGTAGAGATTTTGCTGTTTGGTTCCTGCTGATGTTTTCCGTGAAAATTACTCTAAGAGATTTAATTGATTTATATTTCATTTATCTTGTAAAAAGTTGAGGTTTTTATTAAATTTAAGTGTCAGTTTAGTGCCTCTCATTGTGCATCCTGATTACTTTTGGTGACTGAGTGTAACATTTAATAACTGTTAGTTTTCTTTTGGAGAGTTCTTAACCAGGAAACAAGAGTTCTTACAGCTCCATAGATAATTAACTTGAAGCTTGTCTGTCTCCTGGGAGACATCAAATATGTAAATGAGGAACTTAAGCCTTAACAAGACATGCTAGGGAATCACTAAAAGTTTTATCACATGAAAGCACTGATAATAAAATCCTCTGGTTTTTAAAAAAGAAAATAAATCAATATGCTTTGAAGAACAAATATGTGCTTCGTGTTTAAGATTTGTGCAATGTGCGGACTTTAATTTCTTTTTCAAAGCAGGAGGAACTAGCCTGATCTGTTAACAAAGAACTAAGTTAGATCACAAGAAAAAAATGTTGGGTAGGGACCCACATCTAAGTTCTTTGTGATGCTTACCATGTTGTCAGAGTTCAACTAATATTTAATGAGATGAGACTGAGATTTTTGCTTACCTTTTTTGGGATGGGTTTTGTTTTATGATTTCTTCATTTTTACCCATGCTGTTCTTTCAACTCTGATGTGTTCAGATTGATAAATATGACTTTTCTGTTTGCTTTATTACTAAAGCAGATTTTTTGATGCTTAATTTTTTTAACCAATAAACTAGTTCTCTTCCTTCTTATGTGGCTACATATGTGTTATACAAAATAAATGAAGAAAGCACACAGAAATTTTCCCTCTCCATTTTTTTGGGTTTGCTTTTAAAACAGTGAATCAAGTAACCTCTGACAAAGATACCACTAATTGACTGGGTTACTTAGTTTTCCTTATAATTAATCAACTTCTGATGAGAGAGAATGGGCCTTTATAAATTGAATGGGTAATATTGAAAAGCTACATTTATAAATTCTCAAAAGGATGATTTTCTGAAAAGTAGGTAACAGATTTTTATGAAAGTGAATCATGTGACATTCTTGTTAGATAATTTACTGGGCCATGAGTGGGTTGTATGATCTTAATGAAATATTCTCCTACTTCTTTCTACCCAAGATGAGCCTCAAATTTTGAACTCATGTTTAATATTCAAATAGATTAATAACAGTAAAAGTTGACATTTGTATGATGTTTTAATTTTGCAAAACATTTTATATATGCTATCTTGTTTGCTCCTCATTGTGAAGGAAGAACTATTATTAGTTTCATTTGAAAGGTGAAGAAGCTGAGTCAGGGAGAGTTGACTGACATAACTTTGTCATTGCCACACAGCTAATTAAATATTTAGAGCAAGATTTGAAATTATCACTTCATTTGGTTTTCTTTAGAGTACGTAGGTGGCGCAGTGGCTAGAGTGTTGGGCCTACAGTTAGGAAGATTTGTCTTCCTGAGTTCAAATCTGGCCTCAGATACTTATTAGCTATGCGACTCTGGGCAAGTCACTTAACTCTGTTTTTCTCAGTCTCATCATCTCATGTAGAATGAACTGAAGAAGGAAAATAGACTACTCCAATATCTTTACCAAGAAAATGCCTAAAGGCGTCACCAAGAATCAGATACCATGGAGCAACAACTTCCTTGGGCCTCATTTCACTAGTCTCTTCTCAGTCTCATATTCCTTGGGTCAAGTCCAGCTCTATTCATTAGCCACTATGAATAAAAAGTATTCATAATATCACTTAGACTGGATTAGATGGCATTGTGGTTTCAACTGTTTCAATTCAATATAAGAATTGAAATTCATCAGATCCTAGGGCCATAAATTGAGATCCAGATCAGACCTTAGAGGTCATTTAGTCTAACCATCTCATTTTACATCAAGGAAACTGAGGCTCAGAGAAATTGAGACTTTTCCAGGAAATAAGTGCCAGAGATGAGCATAGGCATAATTTGCACAGGAACTGTATAGTGAGCAAATATAATTAGGGTCCCAAACCAGAACAGATGATCATTTAGGTACGCAGTTATTCAATTACTTCAGTAAGCATTCATTGAACATTTCCTCTGTCTAAAGAGTAGTTGGTTTGACCAAAAGTAAAAACCAGAATTCCCCAACATTGTCAATAAAGAGCAATCTTTTTTTCCCAAGTTTTAATATTTAATTCTTCTATCACACTGAAAGTGATGCTGGTTGGTTAGAGCACCCTCATGTGTTTCTACACTGTAATATCATTTTACGTATTTTAAGGGACAACATATTACAGTCTTTTTATTAATATTAATCCAGTTTACAATCACATTTCCCCCCTCTTTTATGCCCTTTCATATTACCTTATGCTCTGAAGAGATGCTTATAGCACTAGGACCATGGATTAGTTAACCTTGTGCTATATACTCAGTGATGTCAGCCAGGCAGCTAGTTTTTATTAAACACTTACTGTATGCAAAGGAGTGTGTAAGCCCTATGAACAATACAAGGGAGGTATAAAATAACATGTTTTAAGAGGATTGAGATTTCTTTGGCAAGATAACATGAAAGTAACATGGCCCCTAGACTCTACATTGTAAACTAATGAAAGCAGCACATGATCATGGAAAAAACATTAAATTTTGAATCAGAATCTGGTTGTGAAGACTTGCTCTACCACTTTTCTAGTCTATGACTCTGAGGAAGTCAATTAATTTCCCAAAGCATCAGTTTCTTCACCTGCAAAATGGGTATTATCATCAGGCACACACTGCCTATCTCTCAAGGTTGTTAATAGGCAAGGATGAGATAATGTGTATACAGTGCTTTATTAATCCTGAAGCACTATGAAAAGAATATGTCAGCTATTCTGGATGTCTTCTCTTGTGTCCTTCTTAGAGACATCTTTCATTGTTATACACTGAGTTATTCTATTGCTGAATGAGGCAGAACCAGTTTCTTAGATGAATTATATAAGGCATATCATACACCTTAACAAATTGTCTTCCCCATCCCATCCAAAGTCTTTGAAAAACACAGAATCAGAATTTGAAAGTTCGAAGAATCTAAGTATCCCTCTAGTTCAAATGGATTGGTAAATGAATCCATTCTACTCCAACAAGCTTTTACTAAAGCTTTAGTATGCAAGATATTGTGCTAGGCACCAAGAACTCAAAGACAAAAACAAACAAAAAATGATCAGTTCTTTTCCTCAAGGAGTTTATTTCTATTGTAGAGATGTAACATATAAGCAGATCCATATATAGAAGATGATTTAAGAATGGAAAGAAAACCCAAGAAGGGAAATCAGGAAAAGTTTCCTGCAGGAGGCTGAACCTTGAAGGTAGCTAGAAATGGAGCTGAGGAGCAGATGAAGAGAGCGGGTCAGGCAGGGTCATGGCCCTTTGCAAAGACTGGAATTGAATGCCAAATTAAAAGGACAGAAAGTAAGTCCAATTGACTGGAATTTGGACTGTATAAGAGAGGGTAATATGAAATAATCCAGGAAATCCAGAACTTGATTGTGAAGGGCTTTAAATGTTCAAGCCCAGTGAAGTGTCTTTATTTTATGCAAAGTCAATACAGAGCCTTTGAGGAAGAGGGGTTATATTTCTCATTTAGAAGGGCTTGTGGTACATTTTTTTATGTGGTACATTTTGATCATTTTTATTTAATGGAGGAATCTATTAGCATCAATATTCACCCTCATGCATTCATAGTTACCTTTTATGATGCGTTACTTAAGTTAGGGCTTTCTTCTTTGGGTGATTTTTAAGTGATTCACCTTCAAGGGATACCAACATAAGAAGGGAAGAAGCCATTGGAAGAAAATAAGTGTGTTTTCTGACTTTCAGCATTCATACTCTACCTAAAAAACATGGTAAAAAATTATCATTCACCATATTCTCTGCTTTATGCTTTTCTATAAATGTTTTTTCATTATTCATGTTAAACTCAAATGGAAAGAACATAGGGGATTTTTTTAGGGATAGGAAAAGAGTTGTTTGGCTGAGACTTTTATATAAATTACTTAAATTTTTCCTTTTGAAAAAGCAAAGGAAGTATTCTAAACCTTAAAACTAGGATAATACTCAACTATTGAGAGCATGGTAAGAAGATTATTTTTAGCTAAATTATTTGGAACATCTTAAATAATCCATAATAGTTTTACCATTCATGACTTAAAATTACCCTGATTTGAGAAAATTGTATTCCATTTAGTTCTTCATCGTTAGCATGTCTCACTATATTTTTCAGTTTTCTCTTTCGAATTATTGGCATTGTATCCATCTCCTGACATGCATATCCTGTATAGTTTGGATTTTTGAAGGCTAAGGAAAAAAACACAACTCATAGGGAATGGTCATGAATTTGATACTTCACAGAAATATAACTAAAAATTTGGAAAGAAATCATTAATTGTTCTCGGCCTCAGTTTTTCATTTGCATTAGCTTTCATTGCCTATGTTACAAGACTTAGAAAGTACTTTGAAAGGCAGCATGGCTTAGCAAATAGCACACTGCACATGGAGTCAGGAGTCCTGGGTTTTAATCCAGTTATTAGCTCTGAAGCCCTGGACAATCACTTAACCTTTCTGGACTGCTGATTCCTTACCTGTAAATTGGGGATAATAACAGCACCTACTTCAATCAGTCTGCAAGCATTTATTTATTAACCATGTAATATGATGCAGCTCTATGCTGAGAATTATGCATAACACACCCACACACACACACCCACACCCACACCCACACACACTCACACACAGGGGATTAGGGAAACCAGCTGCTAGAAGGTTCAGGAAAAACTTCATGTGGAAGATGGCTTTCAAAGAAACTAAGAATTTTACAATGTGGAAATGAGAGGGAGAACATTTCAAGCAGGGGAAAGAGGTAATGCAATGGGATGGAGGTGTAGAATATCAGTGAGAATAACAGTAAAACAACAGTAAAAAAAGTTGTATTGGTTACATTACAGAGTACATGTAGGAAAATAAGGTGTCGTAAAGACGGAAAGATAGATTGGAAACAAGTTGCCAAGTGCTTTAAATGAGGGAGGAATTTACATTTGTTCCTCAAGTTAATAGTGAGCTACTGGAGTTTATTGAGCAGGTGAGTGACATGGTCAACTTTATGCTTGAGAAAAATGACTTTCATAGTTGCGTGGATGATGAATAGGAGTGGGGAGAGACTTGAGTCCAGGAATCCAATGAGGAGACTATCGCAATAGCTCAAATGAGACATGAGGAGAGTCTGAACTAGGATGGTGGTTGTATGGTTAAAAAGAAGGGAAAGTTGGTGAAAGATATTGAGAATTAACAAGATTTGGCAACTGATTGTGTATTTGAGATAAGGGAGGAGTCAAGAATGTCACTATACATATATAAATATAACATGTTGTATGGTATAGAAAGTATTTTGCAATTATTAAAGTATTCCATGAATTTTAGCTATTGTTATGAATTGTAATGCATTGTGTAGCTATGAATCCCTAAAATGTTAATAATTTGAAAGGATCAGATATTTAGGGAGAAAAAACTTTTTGTGAAAAACTGCAACATGGTTTTAATGTAATTTAAATGGATTCAATGTGCCACTTAAGTGTACTTCTTGGAGGGAAAGTATCCTGCTTGGGCAATGTTTGGTAGTAAAACTATTCTCAAGGAAAGACAGGATTCTTTCTGATGAACTCAAGACTTCTTGCGCCATTTCTGTTTTTGAGGGGGTGGGAAGGAAACTGTTTGTAAAGGTGCTTGGACCTTGAGACCTGGAAAAATGAAATGGATTCACCAACTGTTTTTCATAGGATCATTTTCCAACTGTTTGAAAGGTGAATACATTAATTTGTATGATTGTGAATTGTGCCACTGGCACTGAAGAGTAAAGTGATGTATATTTCAAATTAATGCTGAAGCTAAAAATAGATTGCAATACAATTAAAATGCAAGATGGAATATTTCTGCTCTGCAACATTCATTTATTGCTATCATCATTAAATTGACCCCCAAATTAAAAAATGACCTTAATTAGATGATATATAAATTGTGTAAGGCATTGAGAAAGGCAACTATCAAATTTTTTGATGCATTTTTCATAAAGTATAGAAAAGAAAACATGTTACAGTTAAGTCACTGAGACCTCCCCATCTTTAACTTGGTGACTAACATATGTTTTCTAATATACACATTCACAATCAGAATTAGTCAAACAATATGTTCTAATGCAATATGACTTCTAACTGCGAATGTGTTCTGTAGGTTTAGTTTTCAAGCTTGTTTTTTTGTGAGAACACACTATCTTTGATTTAATTTTTTCTGACACTGTGCCCACTGCACAGTAGAAAAAAAAGTGTAATTGTAGTTTTGTCCTTTACAGCACAGGACAAATAAATGTCAAAATCAAATGGTGGTGTCCCCCAAGGGAAAATACACTTCAGTTATGAAATATTCTTACTCACTTCCCATCGCTATTCCTCTGAACACCTAGGTGAAGCTGCCTCAGGACCTAATCAGATGCTACTAATTTGCATATAATAAAAACTGTGCAATGAGGTTTTAGAGTGTTATGGGGAAAAGTGCACAATATCCCTTTAAAATGGTAAATTGCAAAACTGGTTCTACTTCAGCTCTGGCTTAGCCGTTAGAATAGTTTGACAGGACTGGATATGAAATGATCATCTGCTTATGTTGTTGGTGTGTTAATTGTCACTTTAATTCTCTTCTTAATAAACATCCTTGAAAGTGGCACACTGCGATTTCCTATGTTCCTTGAAAATGCTGTGATATTGATAAAGTGTCAGACTACTACTTGGGAATGACGATAACAATCAACTTTACAAAGCAATCATTAAGGCAGCTTTAAAAAGAGCTATACCCGGAAAGAGCTCTCCCTAGACATCATGCGCACCTTAGAGTGTGACAGTGCTGGGCTTTTCTTTTTTAAGATGAAAATGATTCACATAAGGAATGGAAACTTTTCTTATTAAAAGAAACCCTACATATTAACATTATTATTGTTATTATTAATGTTATTATTATTATTTTAAAGCTATATTTTCCACACATCTCCTGAATTAGTTTGTGATTGAATTGTCCAACTTTCAACAGGCTGATTTTATGATTAATTATTTAATATTATATATTTTAAATATAAAATAATTATTAAATATTATCAATATTTTCTATAACTTGCAATAGATTCTCTAAAATAAAAGAGAAATATCTTAGAACCTTTTAGAATTTGCATGGTTGAAACTGGCTTCTCCCCTCCCCACTTCATACCTCGCCTGTTAGGTTAGTACAGAGGCTTCATGGTGTTGTGGATAGAGCACTGGACTTGGAATGAGGATGAGCTGAGTTTGAATTCTGTCACGCTGCATGACTGGCAAATTACTTATCTTTTTTCAGACTCATTTTCCTTGTCTGTAAAATAATAGCACCTGCTTCACTGGGTTGATGTGAGGATCAAACAAGATTTTATTTGCATATATAATATATTGGTACAAAAATGCTTTGCAAGTCTGAAACTGCTGTATGTGTGCTTGCTTATTATTGTTTTATTAGCTATTATTACAGTTAACATCAAGTTCTCAAATAGTAGGTATTAAAAAAATCTTGTTTCTATAATCCTAAAGGCATGGAATGAATCCTGGCAATTATAGGAACTAATTGGTTGTTGAGAAGCAATGTGACCTACTGGATAAAGAGCCATCCTTGGAACCAAGAAGACTTTGATTTCATAGTTCCTCTGATACATACTATTTATTTGCTATTAGCTATATGACCATGAGCAAATTACTTTACCTTTCCAGAAAACTCTCAAAATTTACCATATACTAGTTGCTGATATACATTCCCCCAACCCTCCTTCCCCAAACCAAACAAAGCAAAAAGCATTCTTGGAAATCCTACGTTCTATTCTCTTATTGTGCAGCCTTGCTTGGGTGACTGACTCCCAACTGTGTCTTTAGGAAATAAGGAAGTTGCACACAAATATAGCAAATAACCCTGTACGTTATGAAACTCTTTCTGGGTTAAGAGCATCACAGACTCTCAGAAATCTCAGAGACCACTGAAATACATGAATGAACATGTACAAAGCACTTGGTAACTTTAAAACATTATATAAATGTAAGCTGCTATTATTTTGCAGCTACTATAGACTTCAATAATGATGCAAGATAGCTATTAGGATAAATGTTTCTACATTCATGATTTCAAGACCTCTAAGAGAAACTGACTACTTGCAGCAGCAGCCCATTCAATTTTGGGACTGCTCTGATTGTCAGGAATACTTTTGTTATGGTGACCCCAAATCTGCTTCTCTGCAGTTTCATTGCTCCTAATTCTTCCCTCTGACATCAAATAAAATGAGTCTAGTCTCTCTTTCAGTAAAAGACTTGAGGAGAGTTTGATGGTGTCCCCCAATTTGGAGATTTTTCTTCCTCAGATTAAGCTTCTCCAACTAATTCTAATATGTTAATGGTTTCATCCCAATCATCCTCCTGTGGTTGCCTTTCAGATTTTTAATGTCCTTTTTAAAATGTAGCACCAAGATCTGACTACAGTATTTAATACATAGTCTGACCAGTACTGGATATGGTGAAACAGTATCACTGGCTTTGGACAATTATGCTTTGCATAAAATAGCTCTTTTAGCTGCCAAACACAATGTTGAACTTACAATCTACTAAAAGCCCTAGTTCTTTTTCACATGTGCTACTTACTAACTATATCTCCCCTATCCTGGGTTTGTGCAGTTGATTCTTTGAATCCCAAAGTAGAACTTTGCATGTATTCCTATTAAATGCTATTTTATGAGATTAAACCCACTGTTCTCTCAAAGTCTTTGTGGATCCATATTCTTTCATCTAATATGTTAGGTATCCTACTACTTTTATATTGTCCACAAAATTGTTAAGCATGACACTTGGGACACTGACAAAAATATTGAACCAGAATAGGATCAAAAAAGATACCTGAAATATCACACTATAGACCTTCATCCAAGCTGCCATTGATTCATCAGTGAGTATTCTTTGGATCATATCATTTAACTAGTTATGGATGCATCTAGTAGTATTGCCATCTAGTGTACATGTTTGCTCTTCCCAAAGGCTTTCATTCAATTTAATTTAATTCAACAAAACATTTTTATTACATACCTACTATGTGCAAATCACTATATCATAATAAACTTTATCAAATGTCTGCATGAAGCCACACTATGTCCAGTCTTCCTTTGTCCTAGTAATCTCGTAATCCTGTCTAAAAAGGAAATCAGATTCATCTCATATGTCCTATTCTTTTTTAAATATGTATTTGTTTAGTTTTCATTTTTAACATCCACTTTGAAAGATTTCAAGTTTTAAATTGTCTCCCCTTCCTTATCCAAGGCAGAACGCATTCTGATATAAGCTGTACATATATAATCATATTAAACATATTTTCGCATTAGTCATGTTGTAAAGAAGAATTAGAATCAAAGGAAAAAGCCATGAGAAAGAAAAAATCAAAGAAAAAACAGAAAGAAAATAGTGTGCTTCAATCTGCATTCAGACTCCGTAGTTCTTTCTCTGGATATAAACAGCATTTTCCATCATGAGTCTTTTGGAATTGTTAAGACCTATTCTTCAGGAAGCATGCTGGTTTTTGGTGATCTTTGCTGCCTTTTATCAGTGTACACAGAACATTCCTTTTATCTTATGTTTTAAAATGTTGTCAAGAATTAAAATCTGGTTCACTGGTCCATTGTTATTATTAGCAATAGCCAGAACCAAGCCTTAATCACTGAATTGGTGTTGCTTCAGTCAAACTGAGACTTGGAAAAGACCTTAGCTTAAAAAGGATAAGGTCTCCCAGTGTAGATTGGGCTATCTCCAGTCATTCTGATTTATATCTTAGCACTGGTCCCAGGTGATGCTAGAGGAAAGAGTGGTGCTGATGACTTTGCACAGCCCTCCCTCACTTAAATCTAGTTCACTTGCAAGTGATGGTATCACCTCCCTGATCTCATGGTCTCTCTTGAGATTAACAAAAAAAACCAAAACTAAAACAAACAAACAAAAAAATAGGTAATGAGAATCCCCGGTATTAGATTCCCCACCCCAACTTTTGATTACATCAAGGTTATCTGTAGGTAGTATAGTACTTGGCAATAGTAGTCATCTAATAAGTGTTGATTGACTGATTAATTGATGAATAAAAATTCTCTACCAGTATAGACTGAACATACTTCTTCACCATAGTCCTAGGGAATCTCCTCGAGGCTCTAAGAATCATACAGCTAGTATATGCTAAGTACTTGAAACCTGATCTTCCTGGCTCTGAGGCTAGCCTTTTGTCAATTACACTACACTGCTTCTCTAATATCTTTTTTAAAAAGGCTCAAGTGGCAAAGGTCATTTTCCCAACTCTAAGTTAAAATCTATAAAGTTCTTTCATGTAATATGATTCTGACATTTTAGATGTCAAAAATATTATTGAATTGGGCACACGGGCACAATAAGTTATGGAGAGTGGTTTGCCATTTAGATCCCAGCTAGTCTAGAGAAAAGACACTGAAGCTGCGAGATGAAAAAAATTTCTCCCACAGGTTTGGAATTAATGGTAAAACATATATTAGATGCTATGTGCCACACTATATGACAAGCTCTGTTGGTACAAATACAAGCTTGTGCTAAAAGAAATTATATTTGAATGTGAAAAGACCACACATATGAGAGATCTAGAAAGACATGGAGTATGAGCAGGTTGGCATGATTTGGAGATGATTGGGAAGTGACATAGAGGCTAGTTTGATAACAAGATAAGGCAAAAGCTTACTTTAGAAGCCAGCATCTCAGAGGCAGCATCTACCAAAGGTTTTGGTAGAAGATGGCTGAAAGGGATGATGGCTAAAATGCAGATGATAAGATATAGAAATGGCCAAGAGTTAGACTAAGTTGCCAAGAGAGGTTTCCAATTTTTTTAAATTGAAGATTTTAGAAGATAGGATTGGTTTTATTTTCCTTGGTATGGTGTGAATGGTTCTGTTTGAAGGAAAGAAAACAGATAAAGCTAGATAGTGGTATTGTGAGTAATCACAGTGGACCTCTGCTATAATACAATTCATTATTTATAGTATGAATTTGAGTACTTTTAAAACCAAGTCATGACTCATGAAATAACAATTGTAGAGTAAAATCTTGGAAGGACACAACATATTTTTTTTTTTTTTAAAGAATCTGTTGTTATAAAGAGTTGCTGCTGCAACATTTGAGTTTCAGATAAACATTTTCTGGTCCATGTATTCGGATCATTTTATTTGAAGAATAAATAGAAGAAGCCATTTTATTTGAGGTTGATAAAAGAAGTGGAGAAAGAGCTGAAGGCAAAATGGTACAAGAGGGAAAAAAATACTAATTCTGAAGTCAGAAGACATTGGTTCAAATCTTATCATGATCTACTAGATCATAGATGTAGAGTTGGAAGGGACATAGAAATTATCAAGGAAGAAACAAAGTCCCCCAGCCAAGAGGTTAGATTTTTGGTAGTCAAAGTTATCATAGTTATCATAATCCTTAAAAGTTAACACATCTAAAAGTCTAGCAGCCATTCTTTTGTAGAACTGGAGGGAGATTCTGCAAAGTCTACTAGGCATTTTATTTCTTTTCCCATCAAAATGCTGTGGTGGAACACATCTTGAGATATACTCTCTTTCCAGTCCTTTCCCTGCTTTCCCTGCAAACCATGTACTTACCATTCTCCATTGTGTTTATGTTATGGGCATGTAACCCCACCAAGTAAAATTTTGAGACCTAGCAAACATGTTAAAACAAAATGCAAAGGCATTTGATTCATTTATTTTAAAAATCAAAATATGGAGAATGCTACAAAAACATATCTGATTCAGGGTATTGGACGCTGCTATAATTCACCTTTGAATAACAAGGATATCTTTCCATTCTCTTTTTCTTCCTTCCCTTTTGTTATCCAGATGAAGTGACTCTTAACTGAGATAACTTATCCATTCAGTGAGCATTTATTATTATTATCTGATCTAAGATACTTCTTCAGAATAATGTTTATATTGCAAAAAGCAGTCTATTTATGTTTCATTTTGCTAGGTAATAGGAGTTCGTGAAAAAAAAATATCTTAGATGTCCAGTCTACTCCAAAGAGAAGTAAGTTCTTGATATTAAGTATGCATGTATAGTATATCATCTTTGCAAGATGAAATACAGTACTTTGTAGGTTGATTTTGTTTAATTTCTTTTTCTTAGAACAGGAGCAATGCTGGGTGAATGGTAGCAAATTGGGGAAACCGCAAAGATAGAAACAAAAGTTCTCAATAACACTTATTTAAATAATAGGGACATCTAGGTAGTGTAATAGACAGAGCACCAAGTCAGGAGTCAGGAAGAACTGAGTTAAAATCTGGCCTCAGAAATTTACTAGCTGAGTGATCCTGGGCAAGTCACTTAATCCTCTGCTGCAGTTTCCTCATCTCTCAAATGAACTGGAGAAGAAAATAGCATATGTCTCCAATATCTTTGTCAAGAAAACCCCAAATGGAATCCAGAAGAGTCAGATATGACTGAAACAACTACATAACAACAAAAAATAACATGGACAGTCGGATAGTCCATTTAAATATTTTCAGAAAGAGTTAAACAGAAAGAGTAGTTTCAAACATATATGGTGACTCTTTTAGTACCCTAGACCTATAATGGAATTCTACACCAATAATCTCTACATGAGAATGTAGTCTCCTGACATTTTGGTTGTGTTCTACATAATAAAATGTTCTAAATGAGAACTTCAGAGTTCTCATTCTTCATTCCATTTCTTTAGAATACCATCTTGAGTATGTGAGTCTTTAGAGTGTTTATTCTAAATACCCATTCTTTTACTTGGCCCAATTAACAGAAAGATAGGCATTAAGAGTAAAATAACCTTTCTTACATTGTTGCTCTATCCATCATGATCAAATGAGATCATGTCTATAAATGCTTTACAAACATTAAAATGCTTTATGATCTTCAGTTATTGCCTGATGAAAAGTCACTATCCTTCCATTCTTTCATATTTTATGCTCTGATGACTATTGAATAGATAGATCAATGACTGTATTTTGTAATTGGACAAGAGTATTGAGACATATGCTTGTCTTTCATGGACTCACTGAAAGCATCTTTGCAACAACTCTAGTAGAGAAGATGATATAAAATTGACACATATATGATTTTAATTTCTTTTGCTAAGTCTCTGTGTTTTAAAAGCTTTTCACTTCATGTAGTTTGTAGATTACAAGTATTCAGCATGGTGACATCTACCAAGAGCATTGTTCTTATATTTTTATGGATCACTTTTGTGTCCAGGCAGTGGTGGGAGACATTTCTTTCTATAATGATGCTTCAATTCTAGCATAGTTTATTTGCAGAATTTCCAAGGATATTTTGGGGTTTTTTATTTACAGTATGGAGATTTGTCCTCTTTTGGTGTATAGAGGCTAACAAGCTTCTGTTGTAGAATGCTAGCCACATGATCATTTTTTTTTAGCTATTTGGTAGATGTTAACCTTTGGCAGTGGTAGGCTGTAGTTTTCACCATTTTATTGCATAATCTGCTGTGATTTCTAAGTCAGGCCTCCTTAAAGATAACCTTTCTATTGTTCTGATGACAAATGACCTGATACTGAATAATTATGAAGACCTTGATGATGACTGCAACAGTTGGTTGCCAATTTCGTTAAGTTGTGGTAAAAGCATATAATAATAAAAGCATTCATATGTTGAGTTAATGTCATAAACAGTTGTGGTTTTTCTGCTTTAGTGGTCAATATCATTTGCATTTCCAAAAGGTAGCGTATTGGTTTTTCTTTTTTGTTCTAATGTGTCTTTACTTCTTATGTTACCAGGAAATGAAGGAACAGCAGTCCTTCCATTGAACTCTATTTCAAGAGAATTATCCTGATGGATTCAAGTAGGCCCAGCTCAGTCTTAAGTCACTCTTTTTTTCCCTCAGATTCATAGGAAGAGTTATATAATAATGGCTAGAGTACTAACTCAATCAGTGCTATCACCAGCCTGCATTTGTTGGACATTGAGGTCTTCTGCTAAGGCCTTCACTGGTAGAATAGAGATCTCAGGGCTCATGAAGGCTTAGCTGAATATCAGTCTGACTGGTGTTTGCTAACTTTGCTATTATCCCTCTTCCCCCAACAACAGATTGAACTTTGAGGAGTTTGTTATTATTTAGGGATTAGGATAGGGCCTAGACCTGTGATTTCAGGAACTTTTAGGTGAAGAAACTCCTTCTACCAATGAAAGTCAGTATCTTATCTACAATTGTTAGTCTTAGAGCACTCTTAAGAACGCTGAGAGATTGTGACTTGCCCAGGGTCACACAGTTGGTATGTGCTGGAATCTGGTCCTGAACTCAAGTCTTCCTGTCTTCCAGGTCTACTCCTTTTCCTCTATAGCATATTGCCTCTTTGCTGTATTATATGTGTATGTATGTATATGTATGTATATATGTAAATATATGTGTATATGTACACATACTACATATATATGTCTCTATGTATGTTTATATTTGTTTTTACCACACATAAACAAAATTTTAAAACTAGTTAAAGATTTTTTTAGAGCAGAAATTCAGCAACCAATTCTTTTCCTTTATCTCAGTCTTCTTTTTGGCACAGTGGATCTTGAAATACCCTTGGAATCTGGTTACTAGTGTTGATAGGCCTACTGGCTAGCCAAACATAGTACCTTTTAAAGCACAAATTAAGAATAAAAAAAAATTCCCTTTATATATAGATCTTTTTAACCTAATATACTATCTTCAATTGCCTCCCTCCCCAATCTGTATGATTTAATAGGTCATAGAATTTTTGTAGTTGTTGTTCAATTGTTTCAGTCATATCTGACACTTTGTGACCCCTTTTGGGTTTGTCATTTCTTTCTCCAGCTTTTTTAACAGAGGAGGAAACTGAGGTAAACAGGGTTAAGTGACTTGCCAAGATTCACATATCTAGTTTCTGAGACCAGATTTGAACTCATGAAGATGAGTCTTCCTGACTCCAGGACTAAGAACTCCATCCACTGAGCCACTTAGCTGCCCATAGAATTTTACAGGGATTTAATTTTCTGATGAATGTAGTAAAACAATCACATGTTAAAAAACCTTGTATCCTTTTTTGCAAAGTGATATTATTTCTTATGACACAATGCTTGTGTCAGAAATCTGTGAAATAAAGGAGGCTGATGGGTTCTATACTACTATTAGGAAAAAAATGATGCTTGATCTAGTCCATTTTTTCTCTTTTTGGAGTTTGCCCTTTTAATCAACTCTTCTCTCTAATCTTCAATCTCTCTTTAATTTTTACTGGTTCCTTCTCTTCATCTTACAAACATTCCCAAATCTTTCTCCTTTTTAAAAACAAACACAAACATACAAACTCCATTTGACCCTACTATCTCCTCAGGTAATTGTCCTATATATCTACTCCCTTTTTTAGTCATGTTCTTAGAAAAAATATCTACATTTATAGAATTTACTTCCTCACCTCCCAACCACATGCAAGCTGGATTTTGTTCTTACCACTTGCTGGAAACTAGTCTCTTCAGGGTTATTAATAATCTCTTAATTATTAAATCCAGTGGCCTTTTTTAAAAGAACCAATTTTTTAAAATTTGTCAGTGCTCCCTATTCTTGACTTGTCTGCTGCTTGACACCCTGGACCATTCCCTTCTCTTGGAATTCTTTTCTCCCTGTGATTTCATGATATTGTCCTTTGCTGGCACTACTTCTAATCCGTTGGATCCCTCCTTCTTAGCCTCCTTTGTGACATCATCATCACGATGCTTTGTCCTCTATGAATGCCCACAATGAAATCCTTCGTGTATAATATATGTATAGACTTAATTGTGGACATGTCGTTTCCTCTAATAGAATGCAAGCTTCTACAAAGCCAGGGAAGTTTTAGTTTGGTGTGTGCATCCCCAGAGCTTAATAGCACCCTTGGCATGCCATAGGTGCTCAGTAAACCTTTGGTGAATTGAATTTGGTAGGGAGGGGGAAGACAATTTGACACTGGAATGTCAAAATAATGCACGACATGTAACTTTGGGTCTCAAAATTTGTGTCCATGGTTTGTCAGTGAAAGGATCCCTGAATGAGGAGTTAAAACTGGGTCCAAAAGCCAGCTCTGGTAAATGCTAGAGATAGGATTGTGGGCAAATCACTTCATTTCTCTGTACCTTAATATCTTGAATTGTAAAATGAGGAGGTGAGACTAGATAAACTCTGCAGTAACTTCTAACTCTAAATCCATAATGTGATCTAATATTTAAAGCATAGCTACAACAGTTTGTTTTGATTTCTAATGTTTGAGAAATATTTTAGCTGTAAAATACCAAAAAAAGAAAAAAAGAGAAGAAAAATGGATGATTTCCTTTCAGCTCCTCTATATTTTCCATCTAATTTCTCAAAGGTATTATGTGATTGGTGAAATTTGACTGTCCTATTTATCAAAATTCATGTGAGCAAATCTTAGATCAATATGTCCCGTGAGTAGAGCCTGTGTGGTCCTTGGGTGCCTGGGAAATCCATTTTTCAAGGAAGCTTCCATTGTACTCAATACATCAGAGATTAGAAGTCTCAGCTACCTTTTATTTAAAACATGTTTGCTTAAATTACAACAGGTTATTTTACAGCTAGACATATGAATGCCATGTGCTAAGTAAATTGTACATTATGTAGAAAGAATGTTTAAAAATACCCTGAAGTTGTAGAAATATGAGATGCATAGAGAGAAGGATAATTTAAGCAGTTTCAGTCATTCCAGCAATGTTGAACTGAGGTTTCTCTAGTGCTTTCAGCAGAGGAGACATATGCCTTGAATGTATTTTAAATATATGCCAAAGCTAACCCTTTTAAGGATATCCTTGCATTGATAATTTCAAACAGTTTGTCAAACCTAGAAATGTTCCAGAGATAGAAGGGGTGGGTGGGTGGTGGAAATCTTGAATGTATCATTTAGAATATTGTATCCTATAGTTCTGGTGTATTCATGTTTACTGTGGCTATCCTTTCTGCCACACCCCAAAAGAGGGGTAAATAAAAATCCCAGCTTCATTTCTACTTCCTTTTAACAAACAGCATTGCATTGAGGCTAATGGATACAAACCACATCTGACAGTCTTCATCGTGTTAATTTGATAATTGCTAGATACTAGTGATCTTAATGAAGTTAACGTGCCTGTTATCTGTGACCATAAATGGTTCCTATTATAAAATAGTTCCACTGTAAATCAAAGAAAAATGATGTGGTCACAGATATTAATGCCACACAAGGTGGTGAACAAATTTAGATGAATTACATGGCCCTGCCAGCTCTGTATGGTAAACTCTAATTTTTTATAAAGGGTCCTGGTTTTCAAGTACTTTACTTGAACAAGAAGATTTAATTTATTTGTTATTTTATGAAGCATTTTTATGTGTAGAAAAAGTGCTACTTGTTTGCACATGCTGGGTATGTGGCATTCTTACATGATTTCATGCTTTGCTGATGGAAAATTAGACCCTTGTGTATTATAAAAGAATAGAAGGTAGCTATAGAATGAGGATGCGATTGCCTCAGGACATTCTGTTGACAGCTAGAAATATATACAGACAAAGCAATGTCACTGGATGCTAATGTGAACTATACAAGTTGATGAGTACTGTAAATCCCTGTAAAAGGAGATGCCTAAACCCTTTCATTTAATGGGGTCTTTTCCTCTTCAACTTCTAATGTAGGCTATGATTCCCACACTATTGTTTAATGAACCCATAATTAATATTTTATAATTACATGTTGCCCATGAATGCACAAACGTGACCACTGGGGTGAATGTGCCCACGTTCAATAAAATACCTAAGCAATGTTGCACCTTAGAATCAGGATATTTGCAGGGGGCGGGAAGAGGGATGTTGTTTTTACATATTGGGCTGATAGAGTACTGGTCTCATGCTAAGATAAGATTCATTTCTATCCCCCCAAAAATTTTGGATCAGCATGTAGCATGCAGGTACTTATATAATAATTTCCTTGTCTGTTAGAAATTTTCCATTTATCCAGTGTGAAATCTAATGGGAGGTATACTGTAATTTAAACTAACGGTAATGAGTACAAGTAATAATGTTTCTAGTACTAGTTTATTGGAAACTTTAGCAAGAGATGTCAAAACAGCCCTTGCAGTTACTATGGGCTCTGTTGGTCTCTTTTTGCTTTCCAAGTCAGTTTCAATAATCATCACAGAGACTCTGCAGAGCAAATCTTGGTGCAGAGGTGTGAAACAGAGGGCACTGTGCCAAATTCTGAAAGAATTACCTTGCTTTCAGTCCCATATGTAACTATTTACCATCCTTCCCAGAAAGCATTTTGCTACACATCAACACAGAGAAGGTAGAAAATTGATCTTAACTATTCCAATCTAACTTCTAGGCTCTTTTTAGAGTTTGTAAGTTGTAGCTGAAGCAGCAGATGGAGGAAACTTACAGTAGTCAAGTGCAAAGGTCTTCCTTAGGAGTGTTGACATTCTTGGTAGGTTTGGCAACATGGACAATTTTCCATTACAATGCTGCTGTAATGCAAGTGGAAAAAATTTTCTTGAACCAGCCATAAGTGGAGGAAGGCAGCATGTGTGCCACAAAATTAATCTGGAGACAAAAAATCAGCCTTTGAGTGCTAATTGCCACATTCTGAAACATACTCAGAGTATATTTTGTTTTATTAGATCTGTGATTTCAATGGCATAGTGAGAAAATTCCCTCCACTAATGCAGATTACCACTTATTCTGCAATTTATAGTCATAGAGTATTGCTTGAGGGCACTGAGAAATTAAGTGACCTGCCCAGAATCATATAGCCTAGATTTTCCTGACTCCCAGACTAAACTTCCTCTCATGCCATGCTGCCTTTCAGTTGTAAGAACTATTTGATTTCTGCTATAATAGTAACTGCTTTTTGATAAGAAAGCAAAATCAGAGAGCGAGTCAATAACTTGATTGAAAAATGACTAAAATCATAGTGTAAGCATCCTGGAAAAATCAGGTTAATTAATCTAGAGCAAAAAGGTCATAGTCTCCCAAAATCCTCATATCAATAGAAATTTAGAATTAGGCAAACTGAGTTCAGATCCCAACTTTGCTACTCACTACCTGTGTTGTCTTGGGCAAGACTATAAAGTGAAGGGGCTTTAACTATATGAACTCTTAAAAGTTCTATTTCAGTTCTAAATCTTGCATACCAATACCATTACCACCTAGCTACTATTTTCTAAATAGTTTACATCATGTATTTGAACACAAGGACCAATCATATTAAAGGTAATTTTTTTAAACAAAGAAAGACATACAGAATTCCAGAGAGTGTTTTCGTATATATGTTTCAGAACAAAAAAAATGTTTACACATAATGATGATAGGTGGTTACTCAAAGGAAGGATTAGCAAGGTTAGATACTGCTTGTATCTATGAAAGTATGAACCCAGTGTCTAATGCAGAAGACAAGGGGATGTAAACCCACAAGAGAGGCTACCAAAATACACACACACACTCACACACACACACACATATATATACACATATGTATGTATGCATACATAGCTGCAGTAATTCTTTGATTGGCTAACATAAATAATTCCTTTAGAGATCTCCTAGTTTTTGGTAATGGATATTTTCATAAAGTTCTATATGACTGAGAAAAGCAGAAAGGCAACAGAGTCTCTGTTTTAAGGCAAGGAGGGTGGACTATATAGATTGGTCTGTTGACTGGAACACCAGCCCTATGACAGTCAGAACAACTGGCTCCACTCCATTACCTATCCCTGGATTGTTGCTTCTGAGGATCTTATCCCTGTGGGATTTTCCCAAGCCTCACTTTCTTCCACGTCCGTACCTCTATTGGCTTTTTCTGGCAGTTGTGGGGTGTCATTTTCCAGGTCATAGAATCTTGTGTCAAACTCTGTGGGACTGGCTTACCCCACTGGCTTACCCCACTCCCACCCAATTAGGGTGGAAGGTCATTCATCTCCAGATGAATTTGCCCTAAAACATCAGAAATCCTAGTTACAACTCTGGATATAATACATTTCAACAAACATTTATTTAATAACCGGAAACCAAAACACAAATGATTACTATCCTTGAGGAGGGCACATCACCTTGCATTCTACTGAAGGGATACAGTATACACAGATACTTATAATAAATTATAATTTGAGGAGAAAGAGAAAAGTAGAAATTGGGAAAGGGTAAAGCTAGGGAAGATTTCATGGAGAAACAGCACTTTAGCTAAGCCTCAAAAAGAAGCTAAGGTCTCTAAGAGAAGTATAAAAAATACTTTAAGCAGTGTTGTGACTTCCTCATTCCTTGATACAGAATAAAATAAAAGTGGAAGGAAATAATGTTTTATATATATATATATATATATATATATATATATATATATATCATGAAGATGGAAAAAAATCAATTAAAGTCTTAGTTTCTATGAACCAGCTCTGACCAAGGAAGTTACATCTAGGCCTCAAACTGACCTTTATCTTAAACAGATTAGTACATCCTTTCTTTAGAAGCCAAACAAGCTGACCTCCCTGATTCTACCAATGATACTCTTAATTGACAACTAGGAACTTGCTATTGCAATCACCTTGTATTATAATCATTTTCCTTATGTATATCAAAGACATCCTTATCCTTATGTCCCTATGATAAGTGGTTTAAAAAGAAACTAAATTTTAGAATACATGCATTTAACCCAATAGCTTTACTAATAAGCTTGCCTTATATTGTTCCATCCAGTTTTGGGATAAAAAAAATGACTGAATCTGAGAAACATTAATCATTTATATTCTATGAAAATGATTTCATCAGATATAGCAATTAATGATTTCATGAGATATAGCAATTAATATAGCATTAATTAAGGATAACTGATGGACAACCCATATGCTTCTTTGAAGGGCCTGCTGTTCAGGTTTTTTGATCTGCTTTTCTAAAAGAAAAGGCAGCTTTTGAGGGGTCAATGATTACTTTAATCAAGCATACATATCATTCACTTAGTTCAGAGGAAAACGTCAGCCCACAGAACTTCATAGAAAATATAAACAGAGAAACAAAGTTCAATCAACAGACAGGGATTCCCAACTGTCTGACAGGTGAACAGAAAGATAATTGTCTCACCATACATATAGTTACCAGAGGAAAAAGCACCAGCATCTGGGTTTTCAAAGGTGGGGTGTGGGGAGGGGGAAGAAAAGGAAGAGGCTCCTTAGAGGCTGCCCAGAGTCTGGCCAAACAAACATTTCCAATGAGTAAGCCCAAAAGTAAGCCCTCACCTCAGAGTACTTATACACTTTTCAGTGCCAGAGGGCATCACTACCCTTGAGAACCAGTACATTAGAAATTAAAAGGTGTGAGCCTCCCTTAATCAAGTTTTTCTTAATGGGCAGGCCCATTAAGATCAGTTGGTTGGTTGTTTTCCTTCCTTCTCCAAGAGGATCAAAATGACATGACCATGATAAAGTGAAGTTTCAATGTGTCCAGCTGTGGCTGATCAGACCAACATGAGCTCGGAATGCTCTACCACAGATAATCCGTGCGAACATTTGGGATGGTTACTCCAAATTTGTGCGTCCTACATTTCCTTTATGCTATTTCAATTCTGCTTTGCTCATAAAGCACAGCACCTTTTCTGATGTGGGCACTCCATGCTGAGCGGTCCTGTGCCAGTATCTCCCATGTTGCACAGTCAAATCCCAAGTTCTTGAGAGAGACCTTGAGAATGTCTCTATATCTCTTCTTCTGACCACGTGATTGCCTGCCTTACGCGAGTTCTCCAAACAATAGTCTTTTTGGCAAGCGTGCATTTTGCATTTGAACAACATGGCCAGCCCATCGGAGTTGTGCTCTCTGAAGCATAGTTTGAATACTTGGTAGTTCAGCTTGAGTAAGGACTTCAGTGTCTGGTACCTTATCCTGCCAGGTGATCCTCAGAATCTTCCTAAGACAGTTCAAATGGAAGCAATTCAGTTTCCTGGCATGGTACTGGTAGACAGTCCATGTTTTGCAGGCATACAACAATGAGGTTAGCACAACAGCTCTGTAGACCTTCAGTTTGGCAGTTAGTCTAATACCTCTTCTCTCCCAAACTTTTCTTTGGAGCTTCCCAAACATTAAGCTAGCTCTGGCAACGTTTATGTCAACCTCATTGTCAATGTGTACATCCCTAGAAAGCACACTACCAAGGTAAGTGAACTTATCCACAGCATTTATAACTTGTAACAGATGGTCCCACTTATGAATGGTGTGGTGCTGGCTGATGGAGCACCTGTCTTTTCTTGGTGTTGATTATTAGGTCAAAATTAGCACAGGCAGCAGAGAACTGATCCATGCTTTGTTGCATCTCAGCTTCAGAGACTGTATTGAGTGCACAACCATCTGCAAACAGAAAATCATGCATCAACACTCCTTCACTTTGGTCTTGGCTTGTAGATATCAAGAGATTAGAGGAAGACCCCAGCAAATTGGAGCCTATAGTGGATATATGGGATGAAATGGACAAGACCTGAGAAGACAGACAGGAAAGGCCGGTTTGCATTGTTTGTACACTTCAAAGAAACCAAAAACAAGGAGGGGAAAGGGGGGACAGGAGAGAACCTAGATTTGATAAAATATCAAAGTATCCCCAGTATATGGGAGGTTGCCTAGCAATAGCGGGGCATTAATAAACATTTGTTTAATTGAATAGTAATGTTGAATACTTTAAATTTTTTGACTATCTTTCTTTTAACTCTGATTTTTTTTTATTTCCCCAATCTTCTTTTAGATAAAATAATCAGAGGAAATAATTTGTGGGTTTCCCCCTACACTGATAGATATGTTATGGTGAAAAGAGCATTCAATTTCATGTCTGAGGAACTGGATTCAGATCCTAGCTCTGGTGCTTACTCCCTGTATGACCCTAAAATTACTATACCTTTCTGGTCCTCAGTTTCCTTATTTGTAAAATAAGGATGGTGGACTAAATCACTGCTAAGGTTCCTTTTTTCTCTATGATCCCATGATCATTACATAGAATGAGTATACATAAATTAATCTTCCCTTCTTTGATTATTTATATAATTTCCACCAGTATTATTATTTTAATTTTCTAAAAGTCAGTAGGCCCTGGCCTTTCTTTTTATTTATTTTATTAATTTAGTGTTTATTTTATTTATTTCAAAGTTTTAATTAATATATTTTTACATCAACTTAATTTCTGCATATATCCCTCCCTTTTTCTCTATCCAGAGAATAATTTCTTGATGCAAAGAAATTCTAAAATAAAAGGAATTCAGCAAAATAAGCCTACACATCATCCTAATCTGGCAGTATATGTGTAACATTTCACTTTCATAATCCCCTTACCTCTGAAAAGAAGGGAATTGCATTCTTATATCTCTTCTCCTAACCAAGCTTAGTTATTATAACTACAAACATTCAATTTCAATTTTTGTTGTTTTTCCTATTTACATTTCCATAATCATTATATAGTTTGTTCTCTTGGTTCTGCTTACTTCACTCTGAACCAGTTCATAAAATTCTATTAATTCCTCCCATTATTTTTCATATTAATTGTTTCTTATGGAACAGTAATATTCCATTACATTCATATATCACATTCCTCAGTCTATGAGCATCTAACTTGCTTCCAGTTGTTGCTAAAACAAAAAGTTCTACTATATTTGGTGGTATATAGGACTTTTCTTTTGTTATTAACCTTCTTGAGTCATATACCTAGCAGTTGAATATCTGGATCAAAAGGAACAGGCATTTTATTATTTGTATAATTTTGTATAATTTGTATAATTCTAGCTTGCTTTTCTGATTAGTTGGACCAATTGATGGCTCCACCGCCAGTGCATTAGTGTGCATATATTTCCACAATCCCTCCAGCATAGACTCTTCTTGTCTTTTGTAATTTTTGTTGGTTTGTTGGGGATGTCATTAGATAGTTGTTTTGATTAGCATTTATATTATTAGTGATTTGGAGTATTATTTCATATGGGTAGTAATTTGCAGTTCTTTTCAGAACTGATAAATTCATGTTGGAGAAAAATTTTAAAAACTTCCTGTGTTTTAGATAGTTTAATGGAACTGAAGGATGTAAAGAAAGAAAAATAAGTCTGGCCTCTTGAAGAAACCTGTAGTAGAGATTCAATGTAAAAAGAAGAATTATTTTACAATTTGACATTTTACAGTTGGGGTAGGTATTGAATGAATGAGTTAGTCATGTTAAGGAAGGAAACAAGTTTCATCCTTTTGTTTTTGAAGAGCCTTAGGAGTCATGAAGCAGGTTCCCCACAAGGGTAAAGAGACCCAAACAGCAGGCAAAGTATGGATTTTGCAGAAGTAAATTAAAATCAGTTTTTTTCCTAGAAATGGAAAGATTTGAAGCCTAAGGGTTCAAAGAAGGAAAAAAAATAGGAAGGAGATTCACACTTTCCTACTCACTGTAGGACTACAGGACTAATCTAACTAGATTTCTTACTGTCTCTTTAAACTATGTCCAGCATTGAGCTTATTATTTTTCTCAAAATGTGATCTTCTTTCTGAATACACCATTTCTATTCTTACAGTGCCCCTCCCCCCCCACTCAAAACAAAGTCTAGTGAGAGTCCTGTCATCATTTCTCTGATGTTATGGTCTTCTTCGAAAACAAATGAACACCACAACACAATTTTTTTTACTGGTACAATCCTTCACCCAGTGTCTCATTTCAAGTCCTTTTTGTATCTTTGATTCTTCCCTCTCCTTTACCTCCCACATCAAAGCAGGTGAAATATTAGGGGATCAAAACCTTAGAGCTGCAGAGGATCCTTAGAGGTCATCTTGTCTAGACCTATCTTTTTACTGATCAGGAAACTAAGGCCCAGAGAAGTTAAATGACTTGCTCAAGGCCACACAGATAATAAATAATAGAACTAGAATTCAAACCTAGGTCTTCTAGCTCCAAATTTAATCTTTCTACTATTCTCTGTTGTGTATTCTGTCTTGCATTACTGCAAGATAGTATAATTGGGATTATGGATTGGGAAATAGTCAATGCTCCAGGACAGGGGCCACTGCAGGGTCCAGACTATTGCAATAGTCTCTGGCTGGTCTTCCTGATCTCTTTTTCCTCTTCCTTCTTATCAGTTTTTGTCTCAAGTTACATACTTTTCTTATACACAGGTCTGGTGATACTGTTCTTTTGGCAGCAGTGGATAGGACACTGGGCTTTGAGTCAATAAGATCATAGTTCAAATCCAGACTCAGACTCTTCCTAGCTGTGTGACTCTGGACAAATCACTTAATCTCTGTCTGCCTCAGTTTCTTCAACTGCAAAATAAGGATGATAATAACACATGATCATCCTTCCTCACTCCACGCACTCACCTGTTGAAATCCTATCTTTAGAATTTCACCAACAAAGCTACTTCTTCCAAAAAGTCTTTCCTAATCTCTCTCTCTCCTCCCCAGTACCTCTTTTCCATAATGATTCTTTCTCCTTTGCACCTTATTTGCACTTCTCTAACGCATTTGTTATGTGTGCTTGTCCTTTGTTGCCGAAGAAGACCATAACATCAGAGAAAAGATGACATGACTTACACTTGACTTTGGTTTGAGTGAGGGAGGGCTGTGCAGGTCACCAGCCTCACTTCTCCTCCAGAGCCATCTGAATCTGGTGATCAGATATTCATCAAGATGACTGAAGATTACCCAGGATGAGAACATTGAGGAAGTGACTTGCCCAAGGTCCCACAGCTAGTGAGTGTCAAGTGTCTGAGGTGAGATTTGAACTCAGTGCCTCCTGACTCCTGCACTGGTGCTCTATCCACTGCACCACCTAGGTGCCCCTTGCATTTATGATATATTATAGTGAATTGTCCCTTGTCATAGATCTCTGTTGTAAGCTTCTGGAGGTCAGGAATTGTGTCTTATCTTTGTATTTTTACCACCTCTAAAACAGCAATCTAGAAACACTTGAAACATGTGTGTGGAATTGTGTTGCATAAGCAAAAGTGAACAGATCTCTAAATTAGCCAAGACCTATGGAATAACCCAGGGGCAGTCCTATAGGGAAAAGAAAACTAACAGCCTTTCTCAAAACTTAAAAAGCAATTGAGTAAGCAATAAGAGTAGTGTAAGGGATGAGTATCGTGAGCTTCTACCTGAGAGGCTGCATTTCCTTTAACCTTGGCTCCAACCAGAGTGCGTATATACATTTGAGTCACCCACTGGCACCTCAAACTCTGCATCCCAAAGCGAATCCAACCTCTTTCCTCCTTTTCTCTTATATTATGTTAATAGTACCAACATCTAACAAGTGATGTATGAAATCAGTGACAAACTGTTTCTTCTAGCCTACCTAAGTTAACAAATACTAGGAATAAAGTAATCTTTACCATAAGAGAAGCTTAAACCATCAGACGGTGATACTTATGGAAAAAAAGCCTTCTAATGGAGAAATCTCTTAAGGCATAGAAGCATTTTTGATATGTATCAATTGAAAGAATAAACACAACCAATAAAAGCCATGCATTCTTAAAATATTGGAGCATGATTGTTTTACTTCATGTAAAAGTGAATGATCTTATGCCATGTTCTCTCTTTCATGTTTGACGTAAGTTTGACTTCTGGCATCTGCTTTGAAGGATCCATTACTAAATTTCTATGAGTACTTCTCCAACAATGAAGATTGCAATTTGTCATCCTTGTCTGTCCCTCTTTTCCATGTCTTTACATAGATCCATACAAGGGGCACATTAAACATAACTGGGGCTAAGGACAGGGTGAGTGTCCTTCCAAAGTTCTCTTGTTATTTTGTAGATGCCAGTGGATCACAGAGGTGGCCAATAACCTATCCTTCCTATGCAAATTTGTCACTTTCCTCCCTGCCCCCCACCCAAATACACAGCTCTTTGATTATAGCATTTACTTCACTTATCTTGAATAGTTCTTTGTACTGTATTTCAACCTATACATGTCCATCAAGTACCTCTCCATTGCCTTCTGTGGAGCTCTCAACTTTAATTCATCAGACACTGTGGTATTCTAGGACTTGAAACTACATAGTATTCCAAGGAGAATGTTATTATGGTTAACAAAAAAAGATAGGTCTTTGTTTCTGGAAGAAGTTTGCAATCATCATAACAAGCTCTATGCCAGTTCCCAAAGGCAAGCCAACTTGCCTTCCGCCTCATTTCTGCTTCCCAGCTCATTGTTCACTTATAGTATCTATCTAGAATCCAAATGTTGATGAATGGGCTATCCAAACACATTTCATAATCTAAACCAACAGATATTGTTCATTTACAATAGATGCCAAGTCTATGTTGGCCTAATTTGATATTGCAGTTCTCTTGGTAGAATAACTAAAATGTAGAAACAACCTATTTTAATGACAGGAAATGTTATGCAGTGTGAGTTAAACATCACTATCCTGCTGAAATGTATATATTATCAGTGTGTTGAATTTATGTCCATATTTAAAAGAAACTACTTATTTGGTTTCAAAGATCTTTGGGTCAAAAAAAGCATACATTTGTCAAGTGACATCTGCCTCACCCTACATTTACAGAGATTACTTAATATGATGTCCCATATAGCTTTGAGAGGAATTGTCATACAGTAGAATATGAGGTTGGTGTCATATAGAATAGGAATCACAAAATTATGGAACCTCAGAGTTTGAGTGGACCTCAGAGACTGTCTATACCAACTGTTAATAATCAAGAATACCCTCTACAACATACTCATTAAGTGGTCAATCCTTTGCTTGAAGACTTCTAGTAAAGAAGTCTACTACTAAGGCAACCCTCTTCACTTTTGAATAACTATAATTGTTAAGAAATTTCTTGCATGAAGTCAAAATATGCCTCTAGTTATTTTCTGCCCACTGATCCTACTTCTCTTCTTTTGTGCCCAAGAAGAGTAAAAATAGTCTTTCTTCCACTTTACAGCCACATAAATACTTGAAGACAGCTTTCATGACCCTCCTAAGTCTTATCTGCTCCAGTCTTACCATCCCCAGAGCTTCAGATGATCTTTATACAGTTTTTGAAGTCCTTCACTATCCTGGTTGACCTCCTATGCTATTTACCAAAATTCAGCACTCCAACTTATAAATATTGTTTGCCCAAGGCAGAATATATTGAGACTATTAATTCCCAAGTTCTGGACACCATAACTCACAATACAGCCTATGGCTACATGTTTATCTGACATTATACACTGTTGACTCATATTGGGTTTGTAATCTGCATTACACTTGTAATACAAATCTTTTTCAGACAAATAGCTAGTTAACAATGCCTTTCTCATTTTGTACTTGTGAAGTTCATTGAGCTTCTTCTTAATAGATTTAGTGAAACATTTCCTCCTGCTGAAATCTTGGAAACTTACTCTATTATCCAAATATGCTAGCTATTTGTCCTGGCTTTGTGTCATTACACATTTGCTAAATATGCTGTTAATGCCTTAATCCAAATTATTGATAAAAATATTAAACAGTCCATGGTTAAACACAGATCCCTAGAGAACTTATTTAAAGACAGACCTTCCTCCAAGTTATGATATTCTTAATAACATTTCTTTGAATTTTTCCATTCTAATTTTGTCTATTCCAAGTCTCTCCATCTTGTCCACAAGAGTAATGTGAAAGACTTTATCAGATGATTTGGCCAAATCTAGCTACACTACATCTGTGGCATTTCTCTGATGTGTCAAAGAAGTAGGTGAGATTTATCTTGATGAAGCTCTACCTTACTAGGTATGTGGCCTTACCTCTGTGTGCTTCAGTCAGTTACCTGATCTACAAAATCAGCATAATAACGTCTGCCCTTTTCATCTCATAAGGTTGTTATGAGAAAGGTATTTTGTAAACTGAAAATGACTATAAAATGTGAGTTAATATTGCGATTTTGCCTATTTATTGATATAATTAATTTCTCACATGAATGAATATGTTAAAGTATTCTATTTATTTTGTGCTATTTGAGAATGGAGAAGCTTGTGGACCTAATGTTTTGAGGTCATAACACATGCAGACACTATATATATATACATACATACATGCATACATATATGTTGAGGTTTAAACCCAGGGATGCCAAAAACCTGTTGAAGTTTCATGGTATGGTGTGGTGGAACCATCTCAATGAATTCAGAGTCAGACCACCTCTAATCCAAGGCATTAATTGAGATTGACACCTCTCATGAAGTGGGCCAAGTTCCAAGAGCAACCAGTAACTTCAGAGAAAGCAAGGCGGATTTTTATAGGGTAAAGATGCAATTACATAACAGAAATGTACATAGAATATAGGAATATGATTAATATTGAAAAGGCAGGAGGAGTTTGTTAAGGTATTAGATAGTGGAGGAAGGGTCCCATCTATGGTTTGGTGGTTAAACATTCTGGTCATACTGCCCTCCAATTGGATAGAGATTGGAGTCCTGTCTTGTCAAGATAGACAATTAGGTATTGTGTTCCTGTCTTGGGCTAGATGGATGATGTGATTGTGGTTGACTACAAGAACATACCTGTATCTGTGGGAATGGGTCTGGGGGTCATGATGGGGTAGAGGCAATGACTGGGTTTCCATGCTTGCTGTTTCTGTAAGAATTATGAGTTCCAGGGACATGTCTGTTATTCTAGTGAGCAACGAGGCATGTATAAAGACGTTCGGACATTGGTGGGGGACCTAGGTAGGTAAGGTGGGCCTCTAATGACTACTGGGGCTTGGGGAAGCTCTATTTGAACTCCATCATATACATACACAAATATATGTATATATCCTCTTTCTCAATCTTTTGTAGACCCAAAGAGAGATGAATCACATAGCTCTATTGAGATACTGAAGTATATGTGTATATATATATAAAATATGTATTTATATTTATATATAGAATTAAGTACCTTAATAGAGCTGTGAACCTACACACACATGTACATATGCATGTCAATATGTATATGTAAGATTATAGCTCTGTTGCATATATGTGTGTACATATATGTGTGTTATATATAGGAGAGACAGAGAGACAGTGAGACACAGACAAAACACCTCTATCAAATTATGATCTTACTGATGGGAGTATTCTCTGAGAGGGTACAGACTGCAATTCAACCATGTCTTCTTATCCTATACTGCTCTTGTCCTACACAGGAGATTCCATAAACATGCTGAAGGTTTTCTTCTGGGTTTTCAATATTATCAGGGTACCTGTGAAGTGTTTAGGCTACCCAAATGCCCACCTCTTTTCTTATCATTTGTCTATAATAATATAGAATCAGGAAAGTAACACAGTATTCCATAATATATCTGGTGGGCTCTCTTCCTCAACACTTTCCCACAAATTCACATAGGATCAGTGGGAAGACTATATAAGGTATACATTTGTAGAAAGACACACATGTAGGGAAAATCTGCGCTTCCAGCCTCTACATGTACTAATGTGCATAAGGGCATAATATATCCCATCCACACAGGATCTGTGTCCTTAAGATTCAGTAGATGTTCGAGACCACTTATTTACCATACTCTGTCCTGATGACCAGGTACGTTTCTGTATGAAGACAAGTCAGGGGTGGGAGGTCTGTCTACCTGAGTTAGGTGCCACCATTTATCCTTTCTGTGATAGGGATAAGTGAACTATTCAACAACCACCTATGAATGCTTCATTTCATCCCTGATCCTCAAACCTAAACTAACAGGATGTCAGCATTGGGCTTGCCCCTGACATGTGGTGAAGTTGGTAATTATTATGAGATGGCAGATAGGTGTTGTAGTTAGATGGTGAAGTAAGAAAAGTGGTGGGCCTAGAGTCAGGAAGAACCAAGTTTAAATCCAGCTTCAGACACTTACTAGCTATGTGACCCTGGGCAAGTCACTTAACCCTGTTTGCCTCAATTTCCTCATCTGTAAAATGAGCTGGAGAAAGAAATGTTAAACCACTCCAGTGTCTTTGCCAAGAAAATCCCAAATGGAGTCATGAAGGGTCAGACGTAACTAAAAATGACCAAGCAACAACAAAAATTGATGGCCTTGCAGCTCAAATCATGGATGAATTTGGAGAAGAATACAGTGATATATGGAGGCTGAAGTGATTACAAAGGCCCATCTGTTAGTATATAGGGATCCCTTTTGATGGCACAGAGAGTAGACCTCTGCTCATGCAGAGCAATTAAGTTGCAGGGAGGGTAAAAACAGCAACCTGGTCCAACGGTCCTGAAGAAGCTGAACTGTCAGTATAACATTAAAAAGAGACTGGTTCAGTGCATTTACTGACTAGAGACAGAGTTCAGCTTATAAACACTTTGTAAAAAAAGGTTGAGGGCAGCTAGGTTGTACAGTGGATATACTGCGGGGCCTGGAGTCAGGAAGCCTCATCCTCCTGAATTCAAATCTGGCTTCAGACATTTACTAGCTGTGTGACTCTGGGTAAGTCACTTAACCCTGTTTGTATCAGCTTACTCATCTGTCAAGTGAGCTGGAGAAGGAAATGGCAAAGCACTCCAGTATCTCTGCTAAGAAAACCCCAAATGGGGTCATGGAGAGTCAGACCTCACTGAAAAAAGTCTGAACTGAAATGGAGGTTGAGGTACAGTTAATGGAACTGCTATTAACTCAAGTGAAGAGAATTCTTCTAATGGGAGTGGAGACTAACAGAGGGAAGCTAGAAACCCACAGTATGGGTGCCAGAGCAGAGGTTTCACTGTATCCTTCTGAGACTGGAGACACGACATAGGAGAATGAGAGAAGGAACGAAGAGACTTGGGAACTTGCACTGGTCGGTAAAAACATGAACAAAACCCCCAAATTCCAGGCTTATTACTGTTCTCTAGATGAGACTAATTTTCTCAGTTCGGGAATCACGGGGTGGGAGGGCTTTCACTACCAAGGAACTAGGGGATTTACATGAAAAAGTTAAAAGGAAACTTGATAAATCATTGGAGTAGTGGCTCCCAAGGCATGGTCTAATGGAGTCGGTGATGAGACGTTGTCCACAGCAGAGGTCTGGGAAAGGCTGGGGAAACTCTCTGAGGACTTACTGTTATAGAATCAGCTAAAATATATTACAGGCTCCAGATGTGGACCTCCCCTTGTCCTTTTTAGGTGGCTGACATGGAGAATTATTCATACTTGACCTCATAAAGATGAATTCCCTTTGTAGCCTGCTCCCAGAGGAGATCTGCAAAGGGAAGAGACAAAGTTTCTAATGGAAATGGGTTTGATAGATTGGATCTATGCTTCTCCTCCCCCATCCAACCTTATGACCAGCTTCCCTCAGGGGCAATTAGAATCACACCATCCATGTGGAGAAATCCTTTTATTCATTTTGTTTGACTCTTGTACAATCCCAAAGTGGTTCCTCCAAGTCTTTAGATCTCAAAGCCACCCTACTCCCCTTTCATCTGGCAAATGAATTCTCTCTTTCTTTGTTGAGAAAACTGAGGCCATCTATCATAATTTGTTTATCATCTTCACTTCATACCAATTAACCTCTTTACATTTTAATCCACCCTTCTATTCTCAGAGGACTAGTGAGGTAGTAGCAGCATCCCAACCTTAGTTCTGGTGTAATTGGCCAGAATCCTTCAAAGTTGGCTCACTCACCCTGTGAGAATTTCTGACCCCATCATTTTGGTGGGCCAACAGTGACCCTCTGCCTTGAAGCACTCAGTCCCAGCATAGAAAGGAAGAGTCAGGTTCTAGCAGTAGCAACACCCATAGTGCTCCTTGCTACATAGAGGATGACAGTGGCAGTACAGGCTTGAAGCAACCCCCTCATGGAGGGCAGAGTCAGGTTTGTCTTGGGGGTTCAATCAGGCCCCATTAAAGACAGTACAGTAGACTTTGCTATCACATTTACATATTGAACCATTAGAGACAGGGCTCAGAATTTTGTGAAACAAACAAGATGAGAGAGACTTGTTCTCTGCACATCGTCCATTTACCCAAGATCTTATTGTTTTCTACTTCTCCTTTACCTCATACCCCTTCCTCAGCTCCCCATTCTATTGTTAACAAATTTACTCTCTCCAACCTAAATCTTTCTCTCATACTCCTTCCTTCTTCCAAACATTTACAAGAGCCAATTTTTCATTTCATCTTTGATTCCTTCTGGGATGGCTACCCTTCTCATGTTCTAGAACATACTCTGCTAGGAGAAGAAGTTAATATATCCCTCATTCCCCACTATCACTTTCAAATGCTTCTGCTGCCATTATCACTAAGTAGCATTCTTGGAGTTTCAATTCATCCAACCGTATCATCATTTTGCACTCATGCTTGTTGCTGTTATCGAAACACTCTCTAAGTTACTCTCACTTGTTTCTTAAGGCTTTTAGTACTTGGTTCAATCTTCCTATCAATATATCGATATACAATAAACCTTATGAGTTCCTCTATATTAAAAAAACTTAATTTTCATTATGTCCTCTTGGTTTGTTCACTTGTCGTATAATTTGGCATTGAATTTCCAAGATTTAAAAACATATCTTTCATTCCTTATCATAAAACTACATCTCATATTAGATATTAGGCAAGCCTTTGATGAACAGCACATTTTCCCAGGTCTAACCTTGATTCTACCCCACAAATTTTAATGGTGTTTGAATCATGAATTCCCAGGATATTAAAGCATATTTATCTCCATTGCTTGGATACATTTCTTCACCTTTTTTGCACTGATAGAGTACAAGGTCATAGTGCAGTATTTTGTTACCATTTGGAAATTTCTACAATTTTGCCACAATTCTGCTTCTCAGAATGTCTATGTATTAATTAGAGTTCATTATTCCCAGAGTGGGGACAAGAGTTACCAATCTACTGGAAGTAAATCATCTTCCTAACATTTTCATTAGTCAATAGTTTGATGAAGTTCTAATTTTATGTTTACCTGGAGCTTCTTCTGACGGATCGACCCTTTCTCCCTTAATCTCTCTCAGTCTCAGTTTCCTAATTTGTAAAGTGGGGATAATAAGATCTCTTAATTCTGATTTGTTGGGAGGACCAAATGAGATTTGTAAACCTTAAAGTATTATATAATTGCTAGCTATTGTCATGATGATGGTGATGGTAGGGGTGGTGATGTCAACAATAGCTTTGCTACAGTCTTGAATGAAAAGGTGAGTTTCATCAGTGGGAATTACCTTTTTCCAATCTTAATACTGCAATTGTTGTATTGATTTGCCATCAACAAACATTTTTTCCCTTCAGAGCTTTGGTTAATAGCTGCTTTCTAAAAAAATAAACAACATCCCAACCTGGTCTAATTACTGTATTGCCAACTTGCAGATACCTGTATCTGTGTCACATTACAGTGAAATCAATCTGTTGTTCATCCTTCATTTCGAAGAGGATCAATGACATCACAGGGTGATGTCTTGACTTGCACACAAATTGGATTTAAGTGAGGCAGAGCTGTGCAAAGTCATCACTCTCCTTTCCAGAGTCATTGAAGTCCAGTGACAAGACAAAAGTTGGGACAACTGGTGATGACTCAGGGTATGGTGGATGGCCTTGGTGTCTTGGATGTCTGACCAAGCTCTAAGCCTCCACAGCACCTGCTTCAGTCACCTTCATGACCACTGAAACAGATTGTTCTCATTTGCCCATTCTTCTGGGGGAAGTCTTCACATAGTTAGGGTAGACATCTCTCTAACTCACTGATGGGTTTGAGACCTATTAGTTACCTATCTGCTGAGATGATTTTACCAGGGTATGGCTGCTGCACATGCTACAGCTTCTTGGAGTCACAGGTGAAAGTTGAGTGGAGTGGACACCGCAAGTAAATAAGTGGCCCTGAAAGGGCTTAGCATGCCCTCACACTAAAGGTGTTAATCCTTCCTGAACTATTACACACCAGTGAAATCAATAACCAAAGTCCCTCTTAAAACCTTGGTCTTTATTCTGAGAAATAATTTGGCATTATTGCTTGTCCAAAGCAATTCATATACTTTTTTAGTTTAGAACTTCATCACTTCTTGTCTAGACAATAATATAGTGACTTTTTAACTGATTTCCCTAACTCCAATGTTAACTGATCTAACCCATACCATCTGGTCTAATTCATTCTTCATAGCACAATTCTCTTTTTAAGGCCAAGGGCCTGACTATGTCAGTTGCCTGCTAAAAAAATCTTCAGTGGTTCCCAATTACTTATTTGATATAGGACAAATTAAAACTTGGTTTCATAGTGAGCCATAGCTTTGTATGTATTCAGACCCATAGAGAGACTAGATGATAGAGTAGCATTTGAGAATGGTGTTGTGGAGGGCCAATGTGTAAGAGATGTTGCTCTAGCACCTAAAAGGGTTCAATGTTAACTGCTTAGCCTGGAATTTGCACCTCCACAATCTGACTCCAGCCCAGCTTCCTAGTCTTATTTCATATTATTTCTCTTCATGCATTCTATGGTCCAGTCAACCTGAACTTCTAGGTCTTCCTTTAATTCAACCTATCATTAACTGTCTCTGTATGTTCTCATGGACTTTCTACCATTCCTGGGATGCATTTTCCTCTTTATAATTTTTTATCTTGTCCTAGCTCAGGTCAGGTGCCACCTCCTCTGTTTAGTCTTCCCTGATCTCCCTAGCTCCCTCCTCAACTCCTCCTACTACTGTGTTCTTTCCCTTGCTGCCATCATGACCTCTCTGTGTATTATACCTTCCTGTTTATATGCTGCATCCTTCCTAACTTATAGTAGAGTATAAACTCCTTAGGGGTAGAGACTTCTTTAATTGTTGTCTTTGTAATCCCAATACCCAGAATAATTCCTGGCATATAATATTCCTTTATTAAATATTTCTTGAAGTGACTTGAGTTGAAAGAGTAATATCTCTTACACAGGGACCTTCCACACCACCATTTCTAAATGTTACCCTATCATCCAGGGACCTGAGTTACCAAGATCAGTAAAAGAGAGGAAGAAAAATAACCTTTGAGTTTGGAATTCAAGGCTTGTTATATTCTTGCTGCTTAGGGACATGATTGATTCCACAGTCTAGGGTAAGACTGAGCCTTTATGAAAAGAGATCATAGATAATAGACTAAGGAGATACAAAGGATCTTAGAAGGCATCAAATCCAACTGCTTAATATTTTTTTAAAATATATTTTTATTTCATTAATTATTTCCCAATTATATACAAAAATTTTAACATTCATTTAAAAAATTTTTTTGAGTTCTAACTTCTTTCCCTTTCACTTGTCCCTCCTCTACCCCTTGAGAAGGCAACCAACTGCCCAATTTTAAAGATGAAGAAAGTGAAGCACAAAGAGGTTTAGTGATCTACCAGGGTCATTCAGATAGTAAGTGTTTGAGGCAGGTCCTCATAACTCCAAATCTTGTGCACTAAGTCCTACTGCCTCGTAACACTTAGCTTCAAAGGGTCAGAAGGCTGCAGAATATGAGTTCAAAGTAGATCATTACAGGAAGAGAATATGTCAAAATAAAAGTAATTTAAATAGTCCTTGTGAAGACAGATGTATGAGATCTAACATGATTAATCTATCCTACTTTTTACCTAGTTTTCTTTCTTGTGATGATGGCATTATTGGCATCTCAATGTAGAGCACCTACTTTGATTTTTTTTAAAAAATAAAGATGAATTTGTACTTTTATCTAGTCTTTCTTCTGTCAGAGAGCATGGCCAATAACTGCCTGATTGAGATTCTTAGTCTGTCCATGGAACAGAGTAAAATCAAACAGTCTGAGGTGGGGTCAAACTTTTGATGTTCTCTTTAGCATTAACGTTCAAACTAATTATCTCCTACAGAATCATAGAATTTTAGAAATGGAAAGGACCTTAGTGATCATCTGTTTCAACTTCATTTTACAATGTGAGCCAGAGGCTAAGTAATATTGCCCAAGGTCTAGTGGAAAGACTCATGTATTGGGAGTTAGGATATCTGGGTTTGATTTCAAGATTTACCTTGCTCATGGAATGGCTTTTCTATCCCTCAGGCTCCCCACATATAAAATGGGGAAAATGCTATTCATCTTTTATTTTCCTCAAAGGACTAAAAAAAAAAAAAATGAGAGGAATGTATGTTAAACACTTGGAGCTGCTCAGAAGTTAAGCATGGCAGAAAATCTCAAGCTATGCTTATTGTCATGATTATAGTAATATCGTTATATGAGGGTAGCCCATTTTTGTAAAGCAGGAAATGAGATTTAGCAAATCTCTCTAGTGTCACATAGAAAACATATTGTATAATCCAAACTAGACATTTGTAAATTTGAAAGATCACAGTAGGGGCCTTAGGCTATCATATGAATGACAGCGATGGGATTTGGTGCTCAATCTAGCACCCTAAATTGAGTTGTCACTGCATTTGTGGGAGAGATCCTACGTAAAAAGGGGTAAATAAGGAACTGTAGACATCTTGTCATCTACCACCTATTTTAACCTACGTTTTGAATTTGCCAGTGTGACTTTGTTGAACTCTTCCTCTTCCCTCTGCCCCCTCCTCATCTGCTTTTCCTTGTGTTAAAAAAAAAATGTTTCCAACAGCAGGTACTGGATATTGAACTTTGTGTGATAATGTTTCACATTTTTTTCTTAGGATGAATCATTTGAACACAGAACTGCTGAATGGAAACTGGCTTGGAGTGATGAATTCTGATTGGCATTGGCAGCTGTACATTCTTAAGGGGGTAGATTAATACATATAAACCATTCAGCTTAGCTGAAACTACTGTTCAGCATTGTAAACTGCCAACTTTATCTTCTTTAAGCAAAAAAATACAGTTTTTCTTCCCAACAAAGACTTTTTATAAAAGCAATAAGGTAACTGCATGAAGTGTGCTTATCATGATATAATCACACCCCAGGGGGAATGAGAGGTGCTCCACTGCACCTCCTGCTTTGTAATGACCCAGGGGTGTGATTATCTTATGATAACCACACTCCCTGTCATGCCTTATTGCTTATATATTCCACATGTCATAATGAATCCTGAAGCACTTTCTAGGTCTCATAGCAAAGGCAATGACTTTGAAGTATAGGAAGTAGCCAGATTTTCTGGGTACACACAGATTAATATTGTATACATTAGGGAAATTACGAATGACTACTTTTAAGTGCCAGCCAAGTCACACATATTGGGGAAATGGAGAATTTGTGCTTTGAAAAATCTTCTTTTGGCTACTTTCCCCCCGAAATTTGTCTCTACCAAAATTCTGTTGGCTGCTAAATTATTCTATCTCTTCAAGTTATATTACTGGAGTCCAGGACCACCAGGGAAATAACATCTATGGCATAATTATCTTCCTGCTACCTGTTATGATGTTTTGGTATGAAAATCAGAGGATGATAATCTCTCCACTCCCAAAATAGGCTTCATTTGATTTTAAGTGCCCATTTATTCAAGACTTGCGATCATTCTAGCTACTGATTTCTAGATCTTCAGGTATAATGTTTGAGGGAGGGCCATTGAGAGAATGTTTTAATTTATTCCACACAATAAAGGGCTCTTTGTCTCTTTAGATGGTGGAGTTGCTACATTAGTTTCAGTAATATTGTAGACTTTATATTATTTGGAGATGAAAATTTAGCTTTAAGATTCTACATAGAGACTGATAATATATTCAAATTAAAATGAGTGAGGTTAATAGTAGACCTATAGGGAAGCAGGAAGATCAAGAGGAAGAGACTTCTGAATCCAGGATGAGGCTTTGATATAATAATAAGACAACAAGGTAATAAACTAAGCAATTATCTTTGATGCAACTTGCCCTATTATCATACCACAGAGTGAATCTGCACCTCAGGGAGGAGGGGGTTTGGTTTCTAAGTCATTTAGCAACCTTCTAAATCTACAGCTGCATTCAACATTTAAGTACCACTGTCTTCTGGGGAAAATCTGCAACAGTTTTTATCCTGTCACTATATCCTGGGTGATGAATATGGTGGCCTCTCATCATGACCGCTGATGAGTTGATTCAATGTCTGTGTCAGTTTCAGGATCAACCACGTTAACCTGAGGTCATCTCAAGGAAAACCATGTGTCTAAAATGAAGATTATTTAGCCGCATACTGCACAAGCAGAGATACTACTGATTACCATAAAGGTCAAATATGCACATTTTGACTGGTGGTAATGAGTAGTTTTAAAGATGTTTTAGCCTTTTCTTAATCTCACAATGTCACTAGGCTTCTATTGTTATGCACCAAAGAATATGCCTTTAATTGTACCATTTGCCCTATTGTAGCTTGTACATAGAGCGGGTAGTATGATGTTACTTGTGATAACCGCCTACTACATGTCCTAATAATTATTAGCCTTCAGTAAATTGTACAATAAGGTAACACGAATCTGGTAGAACCAAAAGGAGCTTTAAAAAGTCAAAAGCAATATTTAAAAGGTTTCGTGTATTAAAGGGGTGAATAAAACAGGAGGTATAAAATAAATAACTTTCAAGTTCTTTGTCTGAAAATTGTGTTGGCATTTGGAAGAATCCCAGTAGGCTTCAAATTCTGTAAATGGAAAAAAAATATAGTGTCAATGGTTGCTATCCTTTAGATGATTCTAAACAGAAACTAAAGTTTTTGAAAAGATACTTGGAATGTAGGGTTCATCCCAAAATTAGTATTTGTAGCAAACTATCTCATGAACGGATGACATTCACTTGGAGCTGCATATAGAATGTAGTTTGCAAGAGAGACATGCTAGCCCTGTTTAAAATTTCCAAGGGAAGTGCTGTCTTAGACTCGCTTCAAACAGAGCTGAGCAATTAGTCCTTCGAGTAGTTTGAAAGAAGTTGGCTCTACAAATGACAAGTTCAAATAGTTCAAAATGCTATTATTCACAAAAAGTAGGAAGGATATGTAAAATACTATTTTTAAAAATCGTAGCCAAAATCTGATGCATCTCAATAAATTGAGAAGAGATGAACCAATTTCAATTCTCTCTTCTTATTTCAGCATTTTCTTGGATTTTAATAAGGACACTGGCTAACCTTTAAGATGTTCTATATTTTTAATAGCTGTCAACTTTTAGAGAAAAAAAAATCCACCACAGGAGAGTAAATACAATTGGTACAATGAAAGTGGCTTGGGAAAACACATGTTTGCAAATTGGAAATAACACATTGGGGAAGAAATCTTAAAAATCAAGATGTGGGTTTTAAGTCTCAGCATGTTTTAGTCTTATCCAAAGTTTGAAAGATGTCAGCAGTTTGTAGAATTAGCAAGAAAATTCTACATAAGCAGTTCACATATTGGCACTGTCTACACGATGTGAAAATAGCAAGTTGAATGGTGAAAATTTCAGCCAAACTACTAATTTTTGAAAAAGAAAATGTCTATTTGTTGAATTCAACTTTTTTCTTCTATAGTTATATTGGCTTCACATGTAGATACAATGAGCTGTGGCTACATAATACCAAATTTGTTGGAAAATAAAACAAAAAATTCATTCAGTTACTTTAATGTTTTCAAATATCTTCATCTGGAAAACTGTTGACAAAGAACATCTGGATGATTAAAAGGATTTTTCTATTTTTGATCCAGATGTTTTAGTAATTCAGATGACTCCTTTTACTGATTTCTGATTTCACCCTTACTACTCCCAAATAGTGATGAAATAAAATATAGTTAAGTAGTTAAATTTCAGGGATACAATTGAGAACTTAATATTTATGGATCATGTGAGAATATAAATTTCCATGTTTTTAAGAGATGTATATAATTAAAGATAATGCATCTAGTGACTTTAATAATGCACATACATGAATGGTTTAGAGGCAGCCAGTGTTGTTAAGAAAGCATATTCCTGAAGCACGGTCAGATATCTGAGGTACAAAACTATTTTTCTGTCTCAGGTTTAAATAATGGCAAGAATCAATTTCAGTATAGTTCAACACACAAAATTTTCTGAATGCCTACTCAATGTGTGAAACTGTGCCTTAATGGATAGAGGGCTGTGTTCAGAGTCAGTTAGACCTACATTCAAATCCTTCCTCTGAGATGTTTTTCTTTCTCTCTCTCTGTCTCTCTGTGTAGATGGATAGATAGGTAGATGGATAGATAGATAGATAGACAGACAGGCAGACAGACAGACAGACAGACAGATAGGTAGATAGATAGATAGATAGATAGATTTAAAGGAAAACCATTAAATCTGACAGTGTTTTAGGCTGCTCTTTAAGACACTGTGTTGCAGAGCAAGTGCTTGTTTACATGGGTGAAGGAGGTTTTTACTCAGGGAGCTCTCTACTGCTGTGAAATCAAACGTTCAAATGTTCCAAAAAAAAAATGTATAAGATACTGGACTAAGGATATAAATTTTTAAAAATAATATATAGGTAGGTAATAATTAATGCAATTCTGAATGATGAGAAATTCATTTTGGTACAAATTAGAAAATAATACCAGCTCACATTTAATGTGAGCCAGAATTTAAAAGATGTGTGTGAGCTAGTGTAAGGTTTTAACATGTCACTATTTTGTCATTCTGTACTTGCCTATGATCATGTGTGGATAAGATGCGCTGCTGTGTACAATATTAGCAACAGTTATGTTATGTTTTTTTAAAAAAAAGAACCCTTAACAAAATGAACAAAGGGAAAGATATTTCAGTGGAAACATTGCCAGCACACACAAAAAAAGAAGAGGCTTATTTTTATATTATAACAAACATTTGATGTAATTGAATGGCATGAATATAGTCATAGTAACTTTAATATAGGATGAGAGGGACAGAATGCCTGAACCTACAATACAGAATGTGATGCCACATGCAGGTGACATAAAAGAAAAAGGCAAAGTTTAATCAGCAGCACTTGAGCTAGGCTTTGAAGGAAGACTGGACCTTAATAAGATGAGATGAGGTGGTGATGTATTTCAGGCATAGAGGAGAGTCTGCTCAATTGTAGGGAAGTACAGGGTGAAACTGGGTACAGGTAGTTATCTAGTTTGGCTTAAAGAGAGAGTATATAAAGTGATGGTAGTGGTGGGAGGGACCTAGTGTGAAATAAGAGAGGAAAACAGAGAAAGCTCTCAAACAGAGGAGTGACATCGATTAAAGCTTTATTTTAAAAGATTATTTTAGAAACTTTGTGATTGCAAGTCATGAACTATTATGATCTCTAAAAAATGAAAACTGTGTAACATTCAGAAGGCAATGAAGAGGAGAGGTGAGTATAACCAGCCTGTAATACAGTGAATAAGAAACTATGAAGAAACAATAGTAAAATATATCATCAAAGAGATTCATGATTGAAAAAAAAAAAAAGATGGAATGACCCCTTGTCCAGAGTGAGGTACAGCTGATGGACAGAACTTGCCTTTCTCTATTGTCCACATAATGTCAAAAGAAAACAAGGAGGACACTTGGGATCATAGTAAATTTATGGAAGGACACAGAGAAGAGTTGCACATGTAGGGTGTGTGTTATCCATCTAGGATATGTACAGCCACATGAAATGGCTAAATATAAAGACAGTTGCCTTGAGGGCAGACATTAACAGATATCTCTGAACACTTGAACACCTCTTTCTGCTTCTATTCTGTCCTTCAGAGGAGCAGGAGAAGCATCTATGAATATGGTGGCTCTATTCTCCTTTGAGAGATGGTTCTACCAGATTAGAGTTAGATCTTATGCCACCTCCACCCCCAACTCCCAATATTGATGGTCTAGGGGCATGACTTTTTAGGTTCTAAAAGTGAATTTTTTGGTCACTATTCCTTAAAGGAAAAGGTACCACAAGTTTATTCTCACCTTTTGGCCCTTTCTCATCAAATGCTAATCACATAAAAGATCTTCAAAAATGGTGACTAACAAGTAAATCAATTTGTTTAAATGAATGACAAATAGAAATCAGAAAAGTACTATATATTATAATATGCTTGAAAATACACAAGGAATGAGCTGTTTATATGGGATTGATATCTTTTCACTTCAACCAAGAGAGAGACCCAGATTTTTAAAAAAAGGAAATCCCCTGCAGTCTCTAAGGAAACAAATGACATCAAGGACATGTAGAGTTTCCAGTTTACCTTACATATTACCACTTTGAAAGGTTTTTTTTTTTCTCTTTCTCTTCCTTGTAGTCAGTCCCCAAAAGAATTTGAAATAATATGGGTCTCTCTTAAAGCAGAGATGAAAAATGTCCCTCCCCTACAAAGCTTTCATACCAACTCCCCAGACTCCAACATGTAAGAAGCATCAAGTCATCATTCTTTGTGCAAAATTGGAGTCATATTCAAACTGCTTCAGGCTTGGCTAAAAATCTTGGCTAGAAAACACACAACGGGTATATATGTGCCTATATATGGTTCACAGTCTGCATTGCTAGATGGAACGTTACATTGATGAGAGTTTTTGAATTGAGGATCCATTGACAAAGGGAGAAAATGATGGAGGACCTAACTGGAGGACCAGTTAGGAGTCTATTACAATAGTCTCAGCAAGATATAATTAGAGCTTGTGGAGAGTGGTGGCAATGAGAGGAGAGAGAAGGAGACGGAAATAGGAAACATGGAGAGAAAGTTAGTAACATTTTGGAAATTGGCTGGATATGGGGAGTGAGGGAGATGTGTAAGTACAAGATAATTCAGAAGTTTCAAGACTGGGTAACTAGGGGTAGAGTGGTACCATCAAGAGAAATAAGGAAATTTGGAATAGGAGTGAATTTAGGGAGAAAGATGAAAAGTTCACTTTTGAACACATTGAGTTTTAGAACATTCTTATATAGATGTCCAGCAAGCTGTTGAACATCCAGATCTAGAGCTTGGCAGAGAAATAGAGACTGTGTATATAAATGTGTATGTATAGATTTTGGAGTCATAGGCATAGAGGTGATAATTGAACCCCTGTAAGTGGATGAAAGTATCAAGCACATGCACACATACATATGCATATATGTGTATACACACACAAATATATATATATATATATATATGTGTGTGTGTGTGTGGGTGTGTGGAGAGAGACAGGCACATATTAATCAGTCAAACTGAGCATTCTTTCCTGGTGGAAAATGAAGAAAAAGATTCTGTAATCCTCTAGGGGGAGAAAGGCCTTGCCCCTTATCTCCTTACCAGAGTTCCTATGTGGCCTTGAACACACAGCACTGTTGACTTTCTGTTTGTGTTGTCAATAAATCAAGAAACATTTATTAATCACTTATTATGTGCCAGACACTGTACTAAGCATGAAGGATACAAAGAAAGGCAGAGAAATCTAATCCTCATACTCAAGGAGCTGATAGTGAGACTAACCTCTTACCTTGTGAGCTTTAAAAGAACCACTACAGGTATATGTTAAATGTTTATCAATTCACGGTGTCTAAAAATTCTTAGGGAGGTTTTAAGCTTTAATAGCTTTAAGTTTTAATAGATTAAAACCACACTAAGACTTTTGGGACACCTTGAATGTTGAGAACATATTAATTGGTTAACTGATATTGGGATACTAATTACTTAGCTAATTAATAAAATAAAAGGGATAATATTAAGGGAAATATGCCAGAATGTGGGTTTTAGATGATAACATTAGAAGAATACCACTTTACCCCTAAAATCCTGAGCAGGAAAATGTAACCAGCCATTATCTGGGAACCTAATCTGTCAGGGAGAATGTGGGTTAGGAAAGTAAATCCAGTCTGTATTTACCACATTAATGATGAATTTACAGTTTGGTTATAAAATTTAAAATTGGGCTTTCTCATAGGCAAATCTTAAAGGTCTTAATTCAGCCTATAATATTTTGGTTTATGATCCTAGTAAGTAGTAAGTGCTTAATTTTTTTTTAAATTACCCATTTATTTATTGTGTTGGAAACTATTCTCTGTACATGTTATATGACTATCTTTGTGATAGTATTATTGTGAAGAAAGTACTTTTCCACATCTTAAATTGCTATAAAATACGTAATTTATGTTTCATTATTTGCATCCAGAAAATATGATTGATATGATTTTTAGGAATCGCTGATTGAGGTTTCAAGCTAGATATTTGAAATAAAAAATTTCAGTAGCATCTAAAGTCCCATACTATTCAAGGTTATTTGGGACTCCAACTGACTTCAACTGTTTTGCACAAAATTAGTGAGATTTTCTAGCACTTCTTTCATGGCTGTAGAGCAGAGTGATAATGAGCTGGGAGAAACAGTACTTTGTTCTAGGGCACCAAAATATATAGGGCACTAGTATAGTTCTTCCATTAATATTATAGTAGGATTATAGCGTCAGTACTAGAATGGACTTGTTACCAAATGGCACATGTCCTCAGAATTCTGCCCTCACAGTTCCTTCCAGACTTAGCCTCCTTGCTCCACCCCCATCTCAAGCACTGGGTGGCAATCCTTGAAGCAGTAGCCTCGAAATGTCCCTGGGTCTCTTCCCTCTGCTTTATCTGATCGAATGAATTTATCTTGAAAAAATTTCATTTTCCAACGCTTGCTTCAGATGCCAAAATTTTTATTCTGCTTTGTCAGTTTTCATAGTTCGGAAGTTTGAATGATGGCTCCCAAATTCATTACTTTGGCTTAAGATGGCTGGTGAAATGAAAATGTTAGCTCATTTTGAATATCAGGAAGTATAGGTCCAGACAGGTGAGCTAGATGGAGTCATAGGTGTTGGCAGCCCTCAGGGAGACGGAATTCTTTCAGGTGAAAAAACCATTGCATCATGCATACTTTTATCCTCTGTTGCAGGGCATTCTTCCTTTCTGCTGAGGCCTCATTTTGCAAATATTTATTATAGGCACAGCAATCACTCCGTTGATTGGTGAGTGAGTGTATACAAACCAGACCACTTATCGACTTAGCCATCATACAGTTGCTACATTCTATTAGACCATCCACCTAGACCATCTCACCATTTCTTTACCTTCCCCCCACTTTCCACTCCCCAGAACAAAACTCTCTTCCCTGGTCTACCACTTCTTAATATGTGTTACATTGCTCTATTAGAATGTAAATTCTTTGATGCCTGGGACCGTCTCTTTTATCAGTATTTATGTACCTGGCAATGACCACATTGTAAGAGCTTAATAAACGCTTTTGCATGAATTGGGCATGTGTTCCAAGATATGATGTTTCTTGATGCCTTTGAAGGTACGAGCTCTTTTTGTCCTCCTCCCACATCACCAGACAAAAACAAAAAAAGCCAGCTCCTTTATTTGTTTCTCCAAGAGCCATCCTTTCATTGAATTTCAACTTTTATTTTTGTCTTCTGGTGTCACTATTGGCATAATGTCAAATTGATAAGATTCAATTCCTCCTGTAGTGTGTCCATTTATTGGTCTCTGGAGAAAGCCTCACATTTAGAGAACCAGCAATTAAGTTTGAACCTAATAGCCATTTGACATGGCACCTAAGGAGGTAATGTAATCTCACATTACATTAGTTTTAAAGAACCACATGCTGGCTGCTTTCGCTTTTCAATACCTGGGTCCACTAGCACCTGGTCTTTCTATTTGGAGGCTGTTGGGAGATTGGAGTGCCATCCAGATATACCAATGATTCCCAATTCTGAGATATGGCTAACTCCACAGTGTATAATAAAGTTTTCAAAGGGTAGGTGTAATATTTGGTGAATAACTGTATTATCCTATTGAAGATAATTAATCTGTATTTGTTGCTGTTATTTAGCCATTTTTCAGTTATGTCCAACTTTTCATGACTCCATTTGGAGTTATCTTGGTGAAGATCCTGAAGTAGTTTGCCCATTTCCTTCTTCAGCTCATTTTACAGATGAGGAAATTGAATCAAAGAGGGTTAAGTGACTTGCCCAGGATCACACAGCTAGTAAGTGTCTGAGGCCAGAGTTGAACTCAGGAAGATGAATCTTCCTGACTCAAGATCTGACACTCTATCCACTGTGTTCTCATCTACATGTATGTAGTAAATTCTACAACATATTTCCTTTCCTATTGAATAAGGGATAAAAGGGTTCCAGGGCTAGAAATATTGGTAATCCTTTGAATATAGCATTTTAGGCCTTTCTCCTCACTGCTTCCTCCAATTGAAATTGTTTCCTGGGTGAGACTTTAGAAACCAACACTCATAATGTCTTGCCATGTCACTGCACAGGTGAGTAGTACTTGCCTCCATGTACAATTCCTAATCCTTATTCTCCCTTAACTCCATGAATCAAACCAGTATCAAATCCAATTGCCTGGGAATTCATTCCTTTTTCCTTATCCACTGACTCACATCATCCTGTGTTCTTTTCCCTGATGACTCCCACCACAACTTTCTGCCTCGGCACCACCACAAACATTTCCATATGTGTTCTGTTTTCCACAAATGCCCCACTCCATCACAAAATGCCCAGCAGTCTGATCTTTTATCCCTATACTAAAAGTGATCACCAGCATCAAAGATACATTTAGATCCTACGTAAATTTTAGGGAAATTTGTGGATAGAAATGATGCTGTAAGTAGCTGCATGTGATTCAATCTTCCTCATGCAGTCAGTACAATTAGGTGGATTTGGAACTCTTGGAAAGATGGGACCTAAAGTATAATCATTAATAGTGCAATGCCAGCTTATAGGATGTCTGAAGTTGCACACCTAGGAGTTTGTGCTGGGCCCTTTCCTACTGAAGATTTTATCAACATCTTATATAAGCATAGATAACATGCTTATTAAATTTGAAGATGACTAGGAAGTTAGGGAGCACACCTAACATGCTAGATGACAGATTCAGGATTCAAAGAGATCTTTGCATGATAGAACATTGGGCTGAATCAAATAACTTGAAATGTAATAGGGATAAATATAAAGTCTTGGGTTCAAAATATCAATTTCATGAGTACAAGACAGGGGAAGCAGGGTCAGATAGTAATTTTGTAACTAATATATGGTTTTCTAGTCTATTTCAGGTTCAACCTGGTTGAGCTTAGTGGTATAAAAGCTAAGTAAGATTTCATGATCTTAGATTATACTAAGAAACAAAGAATTTTATTTGGTAGCTTATTTAATCTTTTTTTTTTCTTGCTGAACAGTTTGTATACTGATGCAATGATGAAAAGTGGTCTAAAAATATAAAGGTCGCTAATCTTACAATTGCACAATCCTTTAAATTCTTGTTTTTATGTACCTGTTTCTCCTTTTTGCATAGGTGGGAGATTATAGGTTTGGAATAATGTATTTACTGCCAGACATACTTATTAGGTTGGCTGGTTTGCTGATTTTTTCCTCTTTCTTTTTTGATCTTTGTTACAAAGGATAATGATTCTTTGTTAGGGACAGAGGAAAGAATATTTTAAGAAATGAAAGTGATATAAAAACAAAATTTCTTAGTAAAATAATGCAAAAACTATTATTTTAAGTTATTCCTCACCCTCCACCCCCTTAAAATTTGATGCCCTGAGGCAACGCTCTGATCTTCTCAGTCTGGCTAAGACTCAGAAGATTGAAATAATCATGGTTATATACTATAAAGTTTATTTGAAAAGCAAAATGAAGAGTAGATTTGAGAGAGGATATAGTCTGAAGTCAGTCTATTTAGGAGACTATTTCAATAGTCTAGTTAAGAAGAGCTAGGCCATTAGCTAGTGTGGCCATAATGGGAATGGAGAGGAGAGTTTATATGAAAGACTATTAAAGGTAAAAATACTAATATTTGTCAACTAATTGGATGTGTGCGGGATGAAGTTTATATTATAGTTAAAGATGACTGCAAGTTCAAGAGCCTGGGAGTCAAGGAGGATAGTACTGCCATTGCTGAAGATAGAAAAATTAATGAGAAGTACAGGTTTAGGTGGGGATATTGATGAGTTTGTGAACATGTAGAGCCCCGGTCCTGGAATCAGGAAGACTGGAGTTCAAATATGACTTCAGACACTTACTAGCTCTGTGACCCTGGGTAAGTCACTTAACTCTGTTTGACTCATTTTCCTCTTCCATAAAATGAGCTGAAGAAGGAAATAGCATGCCACTCCAGTATCTCTGACACGAAAACCCCAAATGGGGTCATGAGGAGTTGAACACAACTGAACAACAATGAGTTTAATTTTAGCTATAATAATGAAAGCTGATGTTTATATTATGCTTTATATACAATATCTTATTTGATATTCTCAACAATTCTATAGTTATACCTATTTCACTAATGAGAAACTGAGGCAGAGGCTACATGGTCACATAACTAGCAAGTATCGGACATGGAATTCAAAACGTGGTCACATAACTAGCAAGTATCAGACGTGGAATTCAGGTCTCTCTTGATTGAAGGACCAAAACACTTTCCACAGTATTGAACTGCTTCTCATTTTCTGACTGAGGAACCAGCAGGCTGTCAAGGTGGAGATATCCAAACAGCAATTAGAAATATGGGACTCAAGGTCTAGGGAGAAGGTAGCATATGCGTCAGAGAGTCATCTGTATGGTGGCAATAATTAATTTGAAGGAATGGATGAAGACTCTAAGTGAAATTGTAGATAGAGAAGAGGGTCAGGACAAAATCTTGAAACACCCGTTATTTAAGGGATAGTAGTAGGAGTAATCAGCCAAAGAAACTTAAAAGGAGCAGTCAGTGAAGGAATATAACGATGATCCCCCGCGACAGACAATAGAGGAGGGAGATCACATCATGAGGGTGGAAGAGTTGCAAAGTGTGAAACAACACATCTTTCTGTGTTGTGAAGCATGAGTACTACACACACACACACACACACACACACACACACACACACACACACACACATCAGGGAGGGTATTGTAATTGGTAAGAAGTAAGTCTTGGAGGGGACTGTTTCAGTAAAACAATGACAATTGAAGTCAGATTCCAAAGGAATGGAAAACATGCCAGAAGTGGGTGGCAAGAAAGCAGAGGCCATCAGTGCAGAATATTCTTTCTAGGAATTTGAATATAAAGAAGGAAAGTGAGATTATTTCATGGTTTAGGAATTTCCTTATTTAAGGGAAATTATTTTGATTGGGAAGACTGAGAATGTATTTAGGTTGAAAGGACAAGAGAGAGAGAGAGAGAGAGAGAGAGAGAGAGAGAGAGAGAGAGAAAGGAGGGATGGAGGAAGGGAGGGAGAGAAAGAGAGAGGGAGGGAGGGATGAAGAGAGAGTTGAAAATGCAGAATGAAGACTGACTGATAGACAAGATGGAGAGAATGGGATGAAAAGTGGAGGGATTAGCTTTAACCAGGAACCAGGATTAGGACCACTCATTCCTCTGAATTTGGAGGGAAAGGGACACTGAGAGAATCAAAGTCAGTCAGTGAACAAACATTTATTAAATGCTTATTATGTGCTAAGCAATGGAGATTCAAAGAAAGACAAAAATAGTTCCTTCAAGGAGCTCACATTCTAATGAGAGAGACAACATGTGAACACTTTACATACAAGGTAGAGGGAAGGTAATCTCAGAGAGAAGGCACTAAGATTAAGGGGGTCTGGGAAAGGCTTCTTACAGGAGGTGGGATTTTAAATAAGATTTGAAAGAAATCAGGGAAACCAGAAGTGGTGGAAGATGAAAGCTGGGGAGTTTGTGCTGGATGTTCTCAGGAAAGTAGACAACGAGTGGGCAGGCAGAGAGTGGGTAGAGTGTTGAGAGAAGGCAAAGCTCTGGAATAACTGTTGTGAACTGGGTTAATCAGAAAGAGCACAGCAAAAAGATTGTTGTCAGATCAACTGAAATTAACTCCCAAGTTGCACTCATTTCTTCTGACAGATTTTTGGTAGCTCCATAGTAGGAACTGCAGGAGATGGATGGTAGAAGTTTATTGGGTGGAGATACAAGCTGAAGAGAGGTTATTACAGTTATTTAGAATCTGACCTTATCAGAGAGCATCTTGAGCAACTGATTTGGTGTCCTTAGATGCTTCCCTCTTTTCTTTATCCATATTGTATCTGGGAACTTCAGGTGTTGTACCCACTGCTTATCACATTCCTACCTCCCTCTACTTCTGACTTATTTTTTAAAGTTCATTTCCTTTTGGTTTCATTCCTTCTTCTCCAATGTGATAACCACTGAAAGTGTTCCTTTCATCTCGAAGGTCAACAAAGCCACCAATCATATCACATAACCTTGTATTTTCCCCTTTGGATTGGCTCTCTGCACTTTTCAGAACTGCCCCAGCTTGGGGCCTTTTTGTTTATTTGTGAGGTTATGGCTAGCTAATCCAGATAACAGCATGCACCAAGCACATGAGTGCCTGATTAAGGGGAATGTGACTGTAATTGTATCCATCTGTCTTTATTCACATGAACTTCTTGAACTCCTGATGAAGTGTTCATCATCTTATGATTCATTCTTCTCACATATTTGTTCTTTTACCTGTCAGCATGATAAGGCACGGTGCTTCATTGACTTTTCCTAGAACAGACTCCATTCCCTTTCACATTCTGACTCTGAAAAGAGCTTCCGTGTAAGAATGTCTACTGGGTAAATGACACAATGGCCTTCGTGATTTGCAAATCTCCTGGAGCATTAGACTTCTTAATTCTGATTTTTTCCCACCTCAGCACAGATATCTAGAGAATTCTCCAATCTGACGAAGAAAAAAATTTTTTCTGTGATAATGGTTTTGATTTTTAAAAGGGACTTAAGAATTTCCTTTAGAAGTGAGACCTAGAAAAAAATCCCACTATTATTAATTTTCTGAGACCTGAAAATAATTTAATTGAGCCTTGCTGAAGCTAATTAGAAGGATCATTTCTCATTTTGCTTTGTGGCCCCATGGACCTAATTCAACAATGGAGGTGTGGGTTTCTTCAGGGGGTAACCCTGTGCTCACACTAGCACTAGGGGAACAAGATGAGAAATGCCCTCGTATTCCAAACCTCAGAGCAAAGTGTCTTGTGCCAGGTTATCTTTCCTGGTCAATTTCTGTTTTTCTCATTCACTTTGAATTTTTTTTTGTATTATTTAATGCGCTATGAATAATTATTCATTATAAATGTCACTTAAAAAAAAGTTTTCCCCTTCAATCAATGACATTACTTCAAAATTTCCTTTAGTTTTTTTAGACATCTTTATAGATTCTGTAAAACTGATGTTACAGTGAGCTGTTAGCATATGTTCATTCTCTTATTCTTTTACTAATCTCTTGAGTGAACTGTACACTATAGGATTACATCTAGTGAGCAACAGAGCTATCTTTTATTGTTTATAAATACCAGCAAATTCTACAGGATAGTCATCAAGGACCTTGAAAATGTTCCTAACTGAGGAGTGGTCAGTGTCTTAATATGACTGACAGTGAATTCTTCTATTTTGCATCTCAGCTTGGCCATTCTCCCCCCTTACATAGGCACTATCTTTTCATCCCATCTTCTTTCATGTTGGAGGGTAAAAAGAGGGGCAGAAAAAGACAAGTAGTGGAGGAGTATTGGGTAAATAGGACACATACCACATGAAAATTCTCATTTGTAGATAGCATCTGTGAAGAATTCCACTGGCTTTTAGCTTTAAGAACAATGCAAAAGAGAAAACGTACAGTGTTCATCTTTCTTTAAGAATCATTTAAACTCCATTCATATATTAAGCAAAATGGAAAATTCAACTCATGTAGAATAAGCTGAAACCTGATCAATACATTTCCTTGCTTCTTTTAACATTTTATTTCTGTTGGTCCTTGAGACTTCTCTCCTCCAATAGGGGGTTCTCAAACATTGGAAAAGGGAATTCAGTGTAATGGTGATAAAAATAGAAATTGATCTGAATTTGCATTTTTTCTAATTCTAGAACACATAGGATGTACTCTTGAAGATTCCATTCTTTCATGAACAGGGATTTTTTTTAGTGAATTGAAATGAACAAAGGTACATTGAATGAGTCTTCTAAGACACATGAAAGTGGATATTTGATACAACTTGTGTCTCTAAATATGGTTTTTGGCTCTCACTTAACATTGCTGTCAGTCAAAATGGATACTGGTGGCTTCCTTCCTTAGAAATCTTGTAATTGATCAAAGTGCAGCACTTTTGCAAACCTCTTAAAATATTCATATGAGCGGCATAACAACATGTGGCACATATTAAGTCAATTGTCATTTTAATGTTTTATCAGGTCTTTGTGGCATCATCCAAAATGATACAGGATTTCTGGCAACAAAATCATCAGGTTTAGAGCAATGCAGATTGCCCTAAAAATAAAGAATGTGATGCTTGTGTCTTAGAAGCTAGTTACATTTCAAACAGAAGAAAACCCTTTTGTTCTTTAGTTAATTAGCTCATTATGTTGTAGGTCCATAATTCTTCCTGAAGAAGTAAACCCATTTGGAAAGAGATTACAAAAAAAAAAAAAGTTATGGATTATAAATTCAGAAAGCACAAAAAATGTTAAAGATGGTGACTCCACATGAACAATGTGTGTTAGTATGAGAGACTTTAAACTTGGATGGCCAAGGCTTGCACAATGTTTTAATTTCTGCCCATAAAAAAAAAAGTCCCCTTTGTTTGTAAATAAAAAGGGGAAATATTTCACTGTGGCACTTCTATCTTTTACCCGAACAATAAGAGGGCTCATGCAGTTAATCACAGTATTTTCTAGAAAGAATTTAAAATTGGGGCTCCATTGGGCTATCTGCATGCAGTTATTTTTATAGCTGCTAAGGACAGATTACTCTAACCATTAGTCTTATGTTTTAATTCCTTTATCAGATAGTTCAGAACACAGAAGTGTGGATTTCCTACCCAATTTTGTTGCCAGGGCTGGCCTACTTCCAAGGAAATGAACTACCATTTAAGGATATATATTCTGGGGGTGAAGGGAAGAGGGGAGGGAAAAAAAAAGTTGTCAAAAGACAAATCTGTTTGCTTGCCGCACTTTAAGTGAAATATAATCTCTTACGTGTTTAATTTGAGCACACTATCAAACATGAAATAGGGGGAAAACGTAACCAAATTCTTGAATATAGTTTGAACTCTGAAACCATTAATCCTCTCTAGTGCCAGTGTTCATCTCTTCTAAGGGGTATGATTCAAATCCATAATGAGAATGAGACATCTTTTAGTAGAACAAAAAGTATATGACAAGTTCAGTTGGTTGACTTGATGAAAGGGGTCCTTTTCTTTGAACCACTAGGACTTTTACAAGGAGAATTTCCTAAGAGGTGCTTGCATATATGAGGGGTGATGTTGGTAGTGGTGGAGGGTAAGACTCTAAAGATTTAGGACTTTTTTCCTGAATTAACAATGATCATATATATATATATATAAATGTATTTTTATTGGCATCTTCTGTTTTTCCAAGGCCTGGATTTTTCCCTGCATCCTTCTCTCTCACATCCTCTTACAGAACCATATTTTCCAAAAAAAAAAAAAAAAAAAAGATTTAAAAAAAAGAGAAAGAGGAAAGAAAGAAAACATTAGAAAGCTAATCAATATATTAAAAAACAAAACAAAACCTTGACATCATATTAAATGTTCTGCCCCAGTGGACCTCTCCACCTCTGCAAAGGAAAAATACTTTTTGCCTTTTTAAGAAGGCATTTGAGATAGATATGAGGTTCATGCTGCTATCTGCTTGAAGCTTTAGAAGACGCATTAAGGGATGTGAAGGCAGTCAAATGTTGCATTCATTATGGAGAGTTCCTGTGGAAAACTGAAAGTATTTTCAAAGGCAAATAGCAGTTTATGGGGATGTCAGTGACACTACATTTATGCTTTCCTGTGAGGGAGATCCTCTGGCAAAAGGGGTTCTCTAAGTTGAATACACCTGGAAGGAGTGAGCAGGAAAAATATCTTCCAGCAAAGGAGAAAATAATCGTGTGAAACCTTTCAAATGCAGAGCTAGGTAGACAGTTAAATGCTGTTCTATCAGATGCAGGCAAAAAACACGCGTGAAACGTATGTAGGATATTTAAAATCTCTTGGAGACACACATGAAAATGCATTACAATGGTTTATATGGTGAGCCTGATAAAATTCATCTTTGGAGAAAGAAAAATATGTGAAGCTCATTTTGCTCTACGATATTCACTTCTAATCCAACCCTAAAATGGAAGCACCCTCTACTGGATTGTACAAGATATTACTGTGACTTGAAAAGGAAAAAAAAAGTGAAAAGAAGAAAAACAGTATTATCTTCCTTAACCATGGAATAACAAGTTACAAATGTATGACCCCATGTTCACTGCTAGTCAGAAAAGGGTCCTTTTCTTAATCTTAGGGGATTGCTGAAACATTGCCTTTTATTTAGCTTTAGAGGATTTGGCAAAGACTGTATGGAATGCCCTTGAGTGGGAATACATTCCACCCAAGCAGGTCAAATCCCATTTGTGACTTAGTAGATAAGTCCAAGAGGCTAGCTTGTGGCAATGGAGGTTAAGTGACTTGATCAGGGTCACACAGCTAGTAAGTATCAAAGATGGAAAATGAGCCTAGGTCTTCCTGACAGCAAGTAAGGTCTCTAATCATGACTTCCTGACTCTTTAGGGAGCATGGTAACCCAATTGCTCATTACCTCTCTAGGACAAGGATTAAATAATGGTGACAAATGAGATTTGTCACAAATGTTTATGAAGGTATGCATAAGAATGCGTAGAATGTTGGCAGGATGTGCCAACATAGCCTTGGAGAACAATCTCATTGGCCCTAGTTCTGAGGGGAAAAGAAAGGAACAATCCTTCCGGCTGATCTAACACACCCAAGGTATCCCATGTTTAGGTTAACTGATCAGTTTGGCTGGCCTTATTCAGCTTTCCTGAAACTAATGATATACTGACACCAGCATTTGCTACACAAACTTTTGATACATTAATCGATGTTAGAGGTTGAAAACTAATCAAGTTATACTGCAAATCCTTCTGCCCATGAACCCAGGGTGTTCAGTGGTTTAAAAAATTTTAAACTTTTCACATATTCTCTCTCTCTCTCTGTGTATATACACATACATATATGTGTGTATACACACATATACATACAAGTAGATATACATATAGTAATATATAGTATATATCTGTATATATACACATATTATATGTATATGTATATATGATATGATATATCTGAAGGACTGTATGCATGTCAGTCCTTGTAAGGCTAGACATGTTAGGGCTTCCCACCTGAGTGGGTCACAAGTTAGTTTTTTTTTTTTTTGGCTACGGCAATTCAAGATACAATCTATTAACGTAGGGAGGTGTCTAACTGCCCCAGTGAAAGGAATATTCACATCACACAATGGATGGAAGTCAGATATTTTGAATTACTGAGGTTTCATTTCATTAGTAGTTTTAGAATATTAAATTAAAAGAACTTATCTACTTGATGAGACCTAGTGTATCTGGGAGAAGTGGCATATTACTGGATAAAAGATGGTGTGTGGCCTCCCAATTGTATAACTACCTCATCCAGCTTTAAGATCTGAAATGATTGAGGCTGCTCTGTGTCTGTAGTTGGATTTGTGGAAAATATTCCCTTCTTTTTCTAATTAAATGGATAATTGTATTATACAATATATACTTTAAAGTTTGAGGGTTCATTTGCTTGATCTATTGTTTCTTTTGTGTGGGGATTTTGTAGCATAGAAACTCCTCCAGGGATGTTGACTAGCAATTTCTCTGTGTCTTAGAGAGTTGCCCAAGTAGGGGGCTTGAGAGGATAGTTGACTTGCCCAAAGTTGTAGAGCTACTACTCAGTTAATCAATTAGCATTTATTAAGTACCTATTAGGTACTAAGCTCTGCAGATACCAAAAAAAAAAAAAAAGTAAAAACCTATCCATGCTCTCAAGGAGGTCACAGTCCAGTAAAGGAGACAACATACAAATGTCTGTGTACAAAAAAGATATTTAAGAATACATTGTGAATAATCTCAGAGGGAAGGCATTAAGTGTATGTGAAACACAGAACTCAAACCCAGATCTTTCTTACTCCAAGGCCACCATTTACTACAAGGTAGCTAATAATACAATGATGATTAGTAACATACTATTACATTAGTAATAGCTATCTAATAGTAATTGGACAATATACTATTATACATAAAGGGTTATGCTAAGACTAGAATCATGGACTCAAGGAAAATGTCTATTGACTGAATAATTATGTTTGTAATATGGGCAGTGCTTTTTACAATGTATACATTTATAGTTGTTCATAAATAAATTGCTAATGTTTGTTATGCAAATGCACACTATTCCGAACATGAATATAGGGCAGAGGATATTACAGGAAGTGATATTCCCAAGGTGTTATAATGAGTCCAGTCTAGACGGGGGATTAGAACGCAGATCTTTAGATTGAGTGTAATTCATGAAAGCAGACTGCCTTACTAGAACACTATAGGCAATTGTCAATCTTCATTATTAATTAATATCAATGAGTCTTGGCTGTTCACAGGGTACATAATGCTATAAGAGACACAATGGAATTTATTTCGTTTTGGTTGATGCAGTCATGAACCCTGAGGAATTTTATAATCTCATTAGAGAGGAAAGATCAATGAGCCCAGATAGAAATGTCAATAGATTAATTATCAGCATAATGATAGGGGACTAGACCTGTGATTTCATTGCTATGGGGAGCTCTCTGAAGAGGAAACTCTCACTATAATTCAGGTTGCCATTTTCTCTGTAACCTCCAGCTTCAGAGAGTAGCCTATGGCACTCAAAGGTTAAGCACTTTGTTTAGAGTCACAAGGTTCCATATGTGTTGGTAGTGGAACTAAAACTTAAGGTTTCTTCTTTCCAAGGGTAGCTTTCCACCTACTACATCATGCTGCCCTGCAATTATCAAGCAAACAATTGATATGTATTCATTTAGTGCCTATATCTAAGCAAAATATTTAGAATGGAAATAGAAGCCCTGAGTTTGGATTCCACTGCTGCTTACTCTATCCATGTGAAAAGTAGGAAGCACTTTATCCTTTTTGGGTCTCAGTTTCCTTGTAAGCTGTACGTAGGTGAGGGGAGAAGATGAAGAGTGGATAATGGGAATATTTGTGATTTTACCTGTATATATTTTTTTCACATACATAATTTTGAATTGTGGGGGAGTGGGGAGGTCAGGATTGAGTTGTGCTCTATAGCTCAAGGATGGCTTTGGGAGAATTAAAAAACACTGTATTTCAAATGTAAAGAGATTATGAATATAGAAGCCTTTCTGAAGGAGGTGGATGTTGAATTATCTTTGGAAGGCATAGATTTCTTCAAAGGAAGAGAAGACAAGTTCATGTATGGATGATGTCTTGAGTAGGGACTTGGATGTGGGAGAGGCTAAATCTACTGAAGTGATTGTTAAGAGGTTTGCAAGATTTGGGGTCAGGGTATGGGAATTTAGGTATTGTACATTCTTCTTCATATTGAATTAGAGATACATGATTTTCAGAAATTAAACATGGAGAGTATGTACTGGATAGGGAGCAGGCCTTAGGGTGAGAAAGCTCCAAGTTTAAATCTTAGTTTGAACACACATACAGTCTTTATGATCTTGGATAAGCCCTCAAACAACACAAACCCTGTAAGAAAGGAGTTCTTAACCTAGGGTTTGTAAAATTGGTATTTTTATATATTTAGATAATTATTTCAATGTAATTGATTTTCTTTGTAATCCCCTATATTTATTTTATGCATTTAAGAGCATTTTTCTGAGAAAGCATCCGTATGATTCACCAAAGTGCCAAAGGGGTCCATGATACTAAGAAAGGTTAACACCCCTTTAGAAGACCAAATACCAATCAGCACTTGTAGAAGAAGGTCTTCACCTGTAGGTCTCTACACCATTAAAATCACAGGTTTGGTAAAAAGAAAAAAGAAAAACACTATAGAGACAATAAAGAATGCCAAATAGGTCATGATGCTCTTAAAATAATAAATAACTGTGACCTTATACAACTCACTCAACAATCTGTCCCTAGTTTCCTGACCTATAAAATGAGGAAGATGGAAGAGATGACCTTGTGATACCATCACAGTAGTATTTTGCGATATTAAAGATCACTATTGAATTTAAATCTAAATCTAAAATCATAGATTTAAAGCTTGGATAAAATTTTGCAAATCATACTACTCACGACTCATTTTGCAGATGAGGAAACTGAGGCCTAGAGAGCTTAAGTGATTTGCCCAAGATCACCCAGGTAAGAAACAAAAGAACTGAGATTTGAACTCAGGTGTTCTAATTCTAAATTCAAGCACTCTTTTCAGCTTACCATACTGACCCCAAAATTCATTTTCCCAGATTTATGAGATATAGAAAAATGTGAATGCTAAGAATGCACAGATTTTTAGAAGCCTCTATAGATACATTTGGAGTTTCTAAAACGTGACAGTCTGCCTTCAATGATTAGGCATAGAGTATTCAATTCATCTGGCCTGGAGGAGTCCCTACCGACTTCAAGCCATCAGTGAGGTATGCTACAAAATGAGAAGCTGGCCCACAGAGTTGTAATATTGAAGAATCACAGGGACTTCAACGTTAGACCATTTTGTCCAGCTCATATTAATTATCCAATTTGTGATGGAAGGAAAAGGAAAGATGTTTTTGAAGAACGCATACTTCCTGCCTATCTGAAAGAAATCATATCTTTTCAATCACAGTGGGAATAATGATTTGGAAGCCTCTAATATTACACAATACATCATTTTTAAGGCCTTTTTTTGTGATAGTTTATCGATATTCATGTGGCAGCTGGTAGGGCAGTGAACAGAGTGCCTTACCTGAAATCAGTAAGATTCATCTTTCTGAGTTCAAATCTGGCCTCAGACACTTACTAGCTGTGTGACCCTGGATAAGTCACTTAACCCTGTTTGCCTCAGTTCCTCATCTGTAAAATGTACTGAAGAAGGAAATGGCAAACCACTCCAGTATCTTTGCCAAGAAAACCCCAAATGGGGTCACAAAGAACTGGACATGATTGAATGACTAAACAACAATGTTCAATATTTCCCTTCATTAAAATCCCAAAGTCTAATCCTAAGACTTCATCATGGTAAGGGATAGGTTTTAAAAAAAATTTGAGCTGTGTAAACTTTTTCTAAGATGGAAAGACTTTGAGTTCAGTGCCAGTGAAGGACTCTATGTCTAGTGTCTGAAGTTCAATTTGGCTGAGTTCAGACACACTCATCACTAGATTGTTCACAAGGTGATGAATTTTTAAGCTATGACAACTTTTGAATATTGCCTGTGGAGGCAATTGCCTGTGGAGCGCTGCTCTCTATGGACTGCATTGTAGGAGACAGTGCCAGCACTTAGGAAATTAAGGATTCTTCAAATATGGAAATATGTTCTGTGTTCTGTTGAACCCCAAAGTCCCATAAGATATCACTTTGAAGTCCTAGAAAACAAGTTTTATTACCAATAGATGTTCCAATTCTGGAGTGAGTGTTAGAATCTGAGTTGCAGAAGCCTTCAATACATGCTAGAACACCAAGGAACTTCTACATTTCATTAGTATTAGGGATTCATATCTGTAGAAGATACAGGTTTTTTGGGGGGACAGGGTGTTGGATTTCATTGGTGTAGTGGTGCTGGAAACTGCCAATAAGGAAATCCTCTCCAGCAGTACAGATCAGCCATTTAAGTGTGATTTATAATCTTGAAGAGTATCCTGGGAGCACTGAGAAGTTAAGTAAATTACCCATGATCACCCAGCTGAGGACCAGAAAGACCTGAACCCTGTCAGGTCTTCTGGACTCCAAAGATGGCCCTTTATCTTTACTTTTCAAGCAATTATTTAAGTCAGAAAATTTTCACTTTGTGGGTTGAGAATTTAAGTTTAAGATGATTGTTCATGACCTCCACAATGTTGCCATTAACTGAATGATATCTGGGAACTCAGATCCTCCTTTCCTCATTGAGGGAAAAACAGTCCTCTGATAGTTCAACTATTCTGGTGGATTGGAGTTTTGTATTGCATTTTATCTTTCTTAGGATGTCTTGTGTTTTTCCAAAGAAGTTCAACATGGGAATGAGAGTAAATTTTAAAGTAGAAACAACATGTACACAGTTGTTGAGGACATAGAAACCTGTCTGGCTGTTTTTGTTCCAAAGTTCTACCAGAAAACTGTAACTGTTAGGAGAATGACTTAATTGAATATAACATTGAAAACATCTTATCTTAGGAAATCCCAGAAACCTAAGTTTAACTTGGCCATTTTTATCTTGAACTCTGAACTTGGCCAATTGGCTTTGATATTATCAGTTTGAGCAAATGAAATACTTAAATTCTCTTTCTGTGTTTTCAGTTTCTGTGTTTATATGAACATAATTCTAAAAATTTTTGAAAGAATAAAATGAAGATTTAAGATACTCAAATTATAAATTAAGGAGGAATTTGCTAGGATTATTGCCCTACCACAGAGGAATATTTACATATGAAAACGGGTTTATGACATAAACAGTAAGAATTATTGACTAGTCAATCAAAAACCCTATGAAACTTTAGCATTGATATCAGCATTTTATGAACAGAAATTTGATTTTTTTTGGTTCAAACTTTTGATTTTATTAGTATAAGGAACTCCAAGAAAGAAAATCAACTCAACAACTGTTCAACAACCAATTTGCAACTTAAAGTCTTAGAGAGGTAACTGGAGTGTTAAGAGATTAGATGACCTGCTTAGTGTCATATATTTGGACTATCAGACCAAATCTCCATCTATTGCACCATGCTGCCTAAATAATATTCAACATAAATGAATTGACTAAAGTTTTTTGGCATTTAAGATGTAAAAACTACCACACTGATTCCACCTAGTCCAATATTTTGTCATTGACATTGATTCCAGGAATATTTTATGGGATAGTATGGAACTTTACAGGACTGAAGATTTTGAGTTGGAAGGGACCTTAGAGATTATCAAACCTTGCCATATCATTTTAAATGAGAAGACTGAGAGAGGTAAAATTATGTGTCCACAGTTAAACAGGTAGAAATCAGCAGTATTAGGATATGAACTCCTATTCTCTGCTTCTAGCTCATGACATCTTCTATAAGATCATCCTTAAAAGTATTTTCCATGACCTTAGCTTGTATAGAATAAGCTAAGTACAGATTCACTGAAGGGGCAGTGATAGAATACCAGACCTTGAGTTAGAAAGTCTCATCTCCCTCAGTTCAAATAACCCTGGGCACATCACTTAACCCTATTCACCTCAGTTTCCTCCTCTGTAAAATGAGCTGGAGAAGAAAATATAAACTATTCCAGTATCTTTGTAAAGGAAACCTCAAATGACATCCTAATGAGTTGGGCATGACTGAACAATACCACACCCTCCCACATAGATCCACTGAACATCAGATAATGGTAAGAGAGAATCACAGAAGATAAAGTGAATAATTTTTATTATTTAAAATTTTTAAAGTTAGTTCTGTACAAGCAAATTTGGTAATGTTGAGATTAAAAAGGAAACAACTAACTGGGGGAAAAATTTTCCATGAAGTTCCTCCAATGAAGGTTTCATTTCCAAGATATATGAGAAACTTATTCAGAATTTTAAGAATAAGATCCATTTCCTTATTGATAAATGGCCTAAGTATATGAGCAGGTACATCTCAAGGGAAGGAACTTTGGTGATCAATAGTCACATTTGTAAAAAATTCTCCAAATAACTAATAATTAGAGAAATGCAAATCAAAGCAATTTTGCAGTTCCACCTCTTGTCCATTATGTTGGAAAAGATGATAAAAAGGAGAAAAAGAAAATGATGACTGTTGAAGGGACTATGAAAAAGCAGGCATATTGATGTATTTTTGGTGGAGCCATGAATAAGTACAACCATTCCAGAGAGCAATTTGGAATTATACTCAAAAACTTATCAAACAGTATGTGTTTGTTCACCCATCTATACCACAGATAGTCTTATAACCCAAAGAAATTGAGGAAAGAAGAAAAGAGCTTATATTTACAAAAATATTTAAAGAGCTCTTTTTAAAGTTGCAAAAATCCTATATTCTAAGTCAATGCCAATCAATCAGGGAATGGATGAACAAATTGTGACATATGAATACATATGTGTATATATATATAATATTATTGTTCTGTAAGAAATAAGGAAAAAGATAATTTCAAAGATATTTTTGTATGAATTGATGAAGAGTGAAGTAGTCTTGACCAATAAAACAATTTATACTAAGACATAAAAATAAAAACTCTTTGAAGACTTGTACAAATGGATAAAGAATCAAATGAACAGAATCAGGAAGACGATTGTACAGTAACGACATGACAAAAACAACTTAGAGAGCTATAAGAACTCTGATCAATGTAGTCAATGACCCTGCATAATTCCAGAGGACTAATGGTTAAGCATCCTATCCATCTCTTTACAGAGAAGTGATGGATTTAGGATGCAGAAGTAAATATACTTTTTGTACAAGACCATGAATATTTGCTAAAAGGATTTTCTTTTCCTTTCTTTTTATTTTGTCCTCCAATGGAGTGAATGTGGAAGAGCAAATAGATTCTATTCATTAGGAAATTAAAATTAGTTTAAAAATAAGCCATGATAAAAGAAATCACTTGTATTAACAAAAACCTGTAAATTAAGTGTAGAAGAAAAAATACCTCTCAGTATTTGAATATCCTACACTAGCTATTCACAAATATTTCTCATTTCTCTCCTCTATTTGCTATTTCCCACCTGCAACCAGCAACCCCAATATTTAGGTAGCTCTGAAGAGATTTCAATAAATAAACAAAAACTACTAGAGTCTTTGAAAGTCATTTTAGTTTATAATGTCAAGTATTTTTTAGAAAAAAATACTTGTTGATGCATTACTATCAATTTTACCTCTTTGGGCATGGAATATTCTGTTTTTATCTAGAATAAAATGAAGGAAATAAACCCTATCTTGAATCTGCCTAGGATCTCCTGTCTCTGCAGTGCAAATATCCTAGGACACTGAGTCTTCTTGTGTTAGCAAATATGATAGTAGCCTTTCCCAATTTCCCCCCACACTCTGGGCATAGATTCTTCTAGTACTTGGCATCTAGATTCTCCCTTAACTGTCAGCTTCCTGGGTCAAATGTTTCCAAAGAGATCAGGCATCTACTATCACTGCATTTATTAGCTAATTTTTACATTATTATGTTTTCACAATAGATAATTTTCCTCTAAAGGCCAGGGTCGGAGTGACCCAAGATTGAATAACCCGTCATGTACCTCTTGTAGGTAGAATGCCAGCATCTTGAAGGTAGTGATTATTTTGTTTATTTTTGCAGTCATCTCTGTCGCATAGCATTGTACTGGTCCCATAATTGATATTTAATACCTGTTTGTTGAATTGAATTCTGATAAAATCAAAGAGCTTATCAAATAAGGTCTTTCACTGAGTCCTAGTCAAATAGTTGGGTACAGGTATGAATGTAAGTCTTAGTGAGGAGCTTCGGGTTTTGAGAAATTAAGGTTCAAGGTCATACAGAGATTATAGGCAGGATTTCTTGACTCTCATGATTAGCTTTCTTTCCACTGTACCATGCCTATGTTGGGGTAAATATTTAGAAAAAACTGTAGAAAGTAAGTCCTTCAAAATTTCCATATTTCTGCTTATTGAGAGATGGTTCTGCTCTTCCTAGGAGCCCAGTCTCCTTTGGTTTGGGCTTTCACAAGCACAGACAGCAGGATGACATATTTGTAAGGAAAAGGATTGGCTTACCTCAGTGGTTAATTGAGCACTCATTTGATTGTCTCCCATAGAGACTATCATGTAGAAGTGACCAGCCATAGAGTCATTATGCACCTGGAAGCTTATAGTGGAAAGTATGATGGTAGGGAAACTGGAAGACATTTTTGGGTCTTCTGTGTAGAAATATTTCAGTCTTTTCTCTGTGGGATGCAGGGGTCTTGCACTGATAAGACTGAATTGCATGTTTATTCTAATACCTGATGCTTAGAAAAAACGAAAGAAAAGAAAAGGGAAATATCAACAGATGGTAATGATTCCTAGTTCCTTTTGAAGAGCAAAATTCCTACCTGGTTAAAAAAAATCAAAGCCTTTGTATAATAATTTGGTTTAGATTTAACTGACTCCTTAAAGACAAATGCCATGTGATAAGAATAGTTATGAAATATTTATCTAGAGAAAAATTGCAGTACATGGGCAGTAGCTGCTTTTCTAAATAACTTGGTCATTTTTATTTTTATCCCTAAAATGCCTAAAGGAACCAGTCAACATCATGTACTAATGGTTAAAAATGAAGCTGCATTTGAGTAATAGAAAGCCAAAAAGTAAAAAAAAAGAGAAAAAAAAAGGCAAAACTCACTAACTTTTTCCATGGGTGCAATACTACCATTTTAAACTAGCCCAGAGAATGTTCCTGCAATATTTGTTTTCAATAAATGTGGTTACTAGGCTATGACCATGTATATTACCTTTTGAATAGCTCAAATTTGTAGTGGATAGTTATTAATTTGATGGGGGAACTTGTCATGAAAATGCTAATATCACAATACTGTTCAAATCACAATATCATGTTATTCAGATCATGCCTCCTTTATTTAAGATGTCATTAAATATATAGACAATAATGTGTTCACCATGAACCTAAATGAGGGTTGCTTTCACTGCTGTGGTGAAGACATGTTCATCCCTGTTTATCACTTATTCACAAAGCAATGTGTAGACATTTCAGCATGATACAGCAGAATGACTTTCAGATTTGGTCTCAGAGGACTCAAGTGCAAAATACTGAGTCTCTCATTGTGGTCTCTAGTAAGTCATCTTTCCTCTGTAGTCCCCATTTTTCTCATCTTTAAAAAATGTAGGTTTAACTGGATGACATCTAAAGTCCCTTTGGGTTCCAAATATATGATTCTAATTAGTGATAACCTTAAGTTATTTGTGTGACTAATTCCTGTAGGCAAACTTTTAACTGGATATTATGATGCTACCGATCTCTTAGTCAACTTCCAAGGATAAAGGTAAGATGGTGGAGTAGAGAAAATACACAACTGAGCTCTCACCAACATTCCCCTCCAAATAACTTTAAAGTAATGCCTCAAATAAAATTCTGCAGTGGCAGAGCCAACGAAAGTTCAGAGTGAGACATTCTTCCAGCCCAAGGAGAATGGAAAGATCTGTGACACAGAGAAAGAGGCTAGCCTGAAGCCCACATGGATGAAATACCAGCGGTGAGATTAGGGGGTAGACAGAAGCAGCAGCAACTTAGGGATCTCTCAAGTCAGAGACAGTAACAGGATCTAGCAACTGGTTAGAAAGAGATTGCAGGGTACCTCTGCACTAGTACTAGATGCAGGGACAGATGCTGTTCAGTAATTCCATTTCCTACACCCATTTCTGGGTCATGGTTCATAGGTAGAGGGGAGGACTTTTAATCAAGAGTGGAAGCCTTGAGGGACAGTATCACTTTGAAGAGATCAGAGACCCAGAGAAATAGTATCCTTTCCAGTCCCAAGGGAGGAGGTACCCTGAGGAGTAGTACTGATTACAATCCAAAGGGATCAAGGGCCCTTCCTGGTAAGGACCAGAATATAGACCAAGAGATACACCTTTCTCCAGATCACACCTTGGAAGCACCTGAAACTCCAGAATTATCACTGAAAAGAGTATGTGAAAAGGTCTAGAACTTGAGACAGAGCCCTCATCCCTTCACAGTGGGAAAGAACCCAACATTAACATAAAGTTCCAATCAAGAAATAAGGTAGAAAAATGAGTGAACAACAAAAAAGAACCTGTCCATTAAAAGCTACTATGGTGACAGGGAAGAACAAAGTTCAAATTCAGAAGAAGACAGTAAAGTCAAAACAACTATAGGCAAAACCCCAAAGAAAATGGAATGGAACAAAAGTAACAAGAACTCCTGAAAGAGCTAAAAATTAATTTTCAAAGTCAAATAAGAGTAGTAGTGGAAAAATTAGCTAAGGAAATAAAACAAAAGGAAGAAAATTATGAAAAGACTATTAATAATTTGGTAAAAAAGGCATAAAAATTGAAGAAAATAATATCTTAAAAGATGAATTGACTGAATGGAAAAAGAAGTACAAAAATTCACTGATGAAAGTAATTCCCTAAAAAGCAAAATTGGCCAAATGGAAAAAGAGATACAAAGGTATACTGAAGAAAATAATTCCTTAAAAATTTGATATGGGCAAGTGGAAACTAAGGACTCCATCAGGCATCATGAAACAATAAAACAAAGTCAAAAGAATGACAAAATGGTAGAAAGAAACAACTGACCTGGAAAATGGATCAAGGAGAGATAATTTAGCAATTATTGGATCACCTGAAAGCCACAATCAAAGAAAGAAGTTAGACATCATATTTCAAGAAATTACCAATGGAAAGTTCCCTGATATTCTAGAACCAGAGGTAAAATAGAAATTGACTCTACTGATCACCTGAAAGAGATCTTAAAATGAAAACTCACAGGAATATTATGGCCATATTCCAAAGTCCTGAGATAAAGAAAAAGATATTTCAAGGAGCAAGAAAAAAAGTTCAAATACTTTGGAGTCATATTTAGAATTGCACAATATTTAGCAGTACAATACTAAAGGAGTGGAGGACTTAGATTATAACATTCTGGAATGAAAAGAGCTGGGATTACACTCAAGAAAAACCTATCCAGAAAACTGGGTATATTTCTTAAGGGGAAAAATAAATATTTAATGAAATAGAGGGCTTTCAACTATTCCTGATGAAAAGACCAGAGCTGAATAGAAAATTTGACATTGAAATACGAGATTCAAGAGAAGCACAAAAAAGTAAACAGGACAGAGAAATCATAAGGGACTCAAAGTTAAAGTGTTTGCCTTTCTATATGGGAAAATAAGACGTATCTTCTAAGAACTCTATCATTCTTAGGGCAATTGGAAGATTTCTACAAAGAGAATGGGCAAGAGAGTCAATTATGTTGGAATGATGTAAAAAAGTTGGATAGGCAAGAAAGAGGGATACCTAGGGAGAAAGATAAGGGAGAGGAATAATGTGGAAAATGATGTCATATAAAAGAGGCATGTAAGAAAGAGCTTCTCCAGTGGAGGGAAAAATGGTTGGGGGTCAGTAGGTGGACAATGCCGAAGTCAGGTTCAAAATAAATGAGAAAGAAGTCAAGGGGATGGATAGAATCTTAGAAAAGTTAGATATGATGGACCTCTGGAAAATACTGAATGGAAATAGAAAGGATTTTACTTTTTTTTCAGCTGTACATACAATCTTCACAAAAATTGACCATGTATTAAGGTATTAAAAAACTCCCAACTAAATGCAGAGAAGAAGAAATGTTAAATGCACCCTTTTCAGACTATAGTTCAGTAAAAACTGCATTTAATAAAGGGCCATGTAGAACATAGATTAACAGATATTTGGGGGGCGGAGCCAAGATGGCGGAGTAGAAAGGCGCACATACACATAGCTCCGAACCCACAACTCACAGAACGGCTAGAGGGGACCAACTCACCGTGAATTCTGCACCCAGAGGCCATGGAATATTGGAGCGAGGGAGATTTCTGTTCTGGAGAGACCTGCAAACCTCTCGCGGGGGGTCCTTCGCGCTGCGGACTGGGCGCCGGGACTGGGGGCAGAGGGCAGCCCTGCAGTGGCCGCGACACCGTGAGGAAAAGATCCGAGCGGGCTACGGGGACGGGACATCCAGTGGCCACGCAGGTCCCTCCACCCACAGAGGGACCTGCAAACCTCTCCCAAAAGGTCCGTCGCGCTGCAGACGCGGAGCTCAGCCCAGACCTGCGGCGGCCGCGACTCCGAGAGGTACAGATCCAAGCAGTCTTCAGGGACGGGATCTCCAGTGGCAGCACAAGCCCCCCCCCCCCCCCCCCCCCCCACAGGTGACGAGGGTCGGTGAGAGAGTCTCTTTGGCAGGTCGAGAGGGGAGTGGGGTGCCCCCATGGCTCGGGCCCCGCCCCGGGAGATAGAAGCTGAGAGGCGGCTGCAGACAGGGGCTCCCCAAGTGGGTGGGAGCCAGGATCCATTGTGGAAGGTCTGTGCATAAACCCCCTGAGGGAACAGAGCCTGAGAGGCGGCCCTGCCCCGACCTGACCATCTGAACTTAATTCTCACACTGAATAGCAGTCCTGCCCCCGCCAAAAGCCCTAAGGCGGGAAGCAGCATTTGAATCTCAGTCCCCAAATGCTGGCTGGGAGGACCAGGAGGCGAGGTGGGTGTGAGGAGAATATTCAGAGGTCAAGCCACTGGCTGGGGAGAATGCCCAGAAAAGGGAAAAGAAATAAAACTATTGAAGGGTACTTTCTCGGAGAAAAGACACTTCCTCCCTTCCTTTCTGATGAGGAAGAACAATGCTTACCATCAGGCAAAGACACAGAAATCAAGGATTCTGTGTCCCAGCCCACCCAATGGGCTCAGGCCATGGAAGAGCTCAAAAAGAATTTTGAAAATCAAGTTAGAGAGGTGGAAGAAAAACTGGGAAGAGAAATGAGAGGGATGAAAGAGAAGCATGAAAAGCAGATCAGCTCCCTGCTAAAGGAGAACCAAAAAAATGTTGAAGAAATTAACACCTTGAAAACTAGCCTAACTCAATTGGCAAAAGAGGTTCAAAAGGCCAATGAGGAGAAGAATGCTTTCAAAAGCAGAATTAACCAAATGGAAAAGGAGATTCAAAAGCTCACTGAAGAAAATAGATCTTTCAAAACTGGAATGGCACAGATGGACGCTAAGGACTTTATGAGAAAGACAGATATCACAGAACATAGCGTAAAGATTCGAAAAATGGAAGATAATGTGAAATATCTTATTGGAAAAACAACTGACCTGGAAAATAGAATCAGGAGAGACAATGTAAAAATTCTGGGACTACCTGAAAACCATGATCAAAAGAAGAGCCTAGACATCATCTTCCATGAAATTATCAAGAAAAACTGCCCTGAGATTCTAGAACCAGAGGGCAAAATAAATATTCAAGGAATCCACAGAACACCGCCTGAAAGAGATCCAAAAAGAGAAACTCCTAGGAGCATTGTGGCCAAATTCCAGAATTCCCAGGTGAAAGAGAAAATATTGCAAGCAGCTAGAAAGAAACAATTCAAGTATTGTGGATATACAATCAGGATAACACAAGATCTAGCAGCCTCTACATTAAGGGATCGAAGGGCATGGAATAGGATATTCCAGAAGTCAAAGGAACTAGGACTAAAACCAAGAATCACCTACCCAGCAAAACTGAGTATAATACTTCAGGGGAAAAAATGGTCTTTCAATGAAATAGAGAATTTTCAAATTTTCTTGATGAAAAGACCAGAGCTGAAAAGAAAATTTGACTTTCAAACACAAGAATGAAGAGAACCATGAAAAGGTGAACAGCAAAGAGAAGTCATAAGGGACTTACTAAAGTTGAACTGTTTACATTCCTACATGGAAAGACAATATTTGTAACTCTTGAAACATTTCAGTATCTGGGCACTGGGTGGGAGTACACACACACACACATGCACACACGCACACATACATAGAGACAGAGTGCACAGAGTGAATTGAAGAGGATGGGATCATATCTTAAAAAAAAAATGAAATCAAGCAGCAGTGAGAGAGAAATATTGGGAGGAGAAAGGGAGAAGTTGAATGGGGCAAATTATCTCTCATAAAAGAGGCAAGCAAAAGACTTATTAGTGGAGGGATAAAGAGGGGAAGCAAGAGAAAAACATGAGGTCTACTCTTATCACATTCCACCAAAGGAAAGAATAAAATGCACACTCATTTTGATAGGAAAACCTATCTCATAATACAGGAGAGTGGGGGACAGGGGCACAAGCAGGGTGGGAGGGAGGATGGAGGGGAGGGCATGGGGAGGAGAATGCAATCCGAGGTCAACACTCATGGGGAGGGAAAGGATCATAAGAGAATAGAAGTAATGGGGGACAGGATAGGATGGAGGGAAATATAGTTAGTCCTATACAATTCAACTAGTATGGAAATCATTTGCAAAACTACACAGATTTGGCCTATATTGAATTGCTTGTCTTCCAAGGGGAAGGGGTGGAGAGGGAGGGAGCTAAAGATGTTGGAACTCAAAGTGTTAGGATCAAATGTAATGTTCTTACCACTGGGAAATAAGAAATACAGGTTAAGGGGTCAAGAAAGCTATCTGGCCCTACAGGACAAAAGAGAAGACAGAGACAAGGGCAGGGAGGGAGGATAGAGGGGAGAGCAGATTTGTCACAGGGGCAATTAGAATGCTTGGGTTTGGGGGGGGAGGGGATAAAAGGGGAGAAAAATTTGTAACCCAAAATTTTGTGAAAATAAATGTCAAAAGTTAAATAAAAAAAATAAAAAAAAAAGATATTTGGAAACTAAATAATCTAATTGTAAAGAATGAGTGGGTAAAAGAACAAATTGTAGAAATAAAAATACCTAGGCACTGGTTTTGTAAGGAAAAAAAACAATAAGATAGATAAACCTTTGGTTAATTTGATTTTAAGACAAAGAACGAATAAAACCAAATTACTAGTATCAAAAATGAAAAAGGTAAATGCAATGCCAAAGAAGATGAAATTAAAGCAATTACTAGGAGTTATTTTACCCAATTATATACCAGTAAAACTCACAATCTAAGTGAAATGGAATAATATCTACAAAAATATAAGCTTCCAAGATTAACAGAAGAGTTAGTAGGATACTTAAATAACTATTTTAGAAAACTAAATTGAACAAACCATCTATGAGCTCCCTAAGAAAAGATCCCCAAGACCAGATAGATTAACAAGTGAATTCTGTGCTGTTGTTTAGTCATGTCTTCATGGCCCCATGGATGATATTGTTCATCGGGTTTTCTTGGCAAAGATACTGCAGTGGTTTGCCATTTCCTTTTCCAGTGGATTAAGTCAAACAATGGCTAAGTGACTGGCACAAGCTCACACAGCTGGGAAGTGTCTAAGGACAGATTTGTACTCAGGTCTTCCTGATTCCAGGCACAGCACTCTATCCACTGAGTCAAATAGCTGCCTCCTTAGGAATTCTACCAAACACTTAAGGAGCAATTAATTCTAATGCTATATAAAAGATTTGAAAAAATCAGTAAAGGAATCCTACTAAATTTCTTTGATGAAACAATATGGTTTTGATTCCTGCATAGAGAGAATAGAGAAAGTAAATTATATACCAATTTCCTTATTGGATATCAATGTAAAAATTTTTAAATAAAATACTAGCAAGGAGATAATATCAATGTCAAAAAGATCATATAGTATGACTAGATGCAGTTTATGCCAGGAATGCACATCTGGTTCAATATTAGAAAATCTATCAGCATAACTGACCATGTCAATAACAATAAAAACAAAAATCATATGATTATCTCAATAGATGTAGGAAAAGCCTTTGATAAAATATAATACCCATCCCTATAAGAAATACTACAAAGCACCAAAATTAGGAGAGAAACAGAAAGCTAGGAAAGAATTTTTGCAACTACTGTCTGTGATAAAGGCCTCATTTCTAAAATATACAGAGAACTGAGTCAAATGTACAAGAATACAAGTCATTTCCCAATTGATAAATGGTCAAAGGATATGAATAGGCAGTTTTCAGAGGAAGAAATTAAAGATATCTATAGTCATATGAAAAAATGCTCTAGATCACTATTGATTAGAGAGATGCAAATCACAACAACTCTGAGATACCACATCACACCTATCAGATTGGCTAACATGTCAAAACAGGAAGATGAAAAATGTTGGAGGGATGTGGGAGAGTTGGAATGCTAATTCATTGTTGGTGGAGCTATGAGCTGATCCAACAATTCTGGAGAGCAATTTGGAACTATGCCCAACGGGCTACAAAAATGTGCATACCCTTTGACCCAGCAATACCACTTCTAGGACTGTATCCCAAAGAAATCCTAAAAATGGGAAAATGTACACATGTACATGTCCCACATGTACAAAAATATTTATGGCAGCTCTCTTTGTGTTGGCCAAAAACTGGAAATCAAGGGGATGCCCATCAATTGGGGAATGACTGAATAAATTATGGCATATGAATGTAATGGAATACTATTGTGCTATAGGAAATGATGAACAGGAAGACTTCAAAAAGGCCTGGAAAGACCTATATGACGTGATGCTGAGTGAAAGAGCAGAACCACAAGAAATTTGTACACAGCAACAACCACAGTGTGTGAGGACTTTTTCTGGTAGACTTAGAACTTCATTGCAATGCAAGGACTTAAAAAATTCCCAGTTGTCTTTTAAGGCAAAATGCCTTCCACATCCAGAGAAAGAACTATGGAATTCAATCGCAGATTGTAGCAGATCATTTTCTTTTGTGTCACGTTTTGATTTGTTATATGATTTCTCCCATTCATTTTAATTCTTCTATACAACATGACTATGGTGAAAAGGTATTTAACGGGAATATATGTGTAGAACCTATATAAAATTGTATGCCATCTTGGGGAGGGAGGGGGAGAGGTGGAGGGAAGGGAGGCAGGGAAAGAAAAAATTATAGGTTGTATGATAGTGATTTTGGAACACTGAAAATAAATAAATTTAAAAAAATAAATAATAAATAAATTTGATTATAAAAAAATACTACAAAGCATAGGAATCAATGGAACCTTTCTTAAAATGATTAGCAGTGTCTATTTAAAACTAAGAGCAAGCATTATCTCTAACAGGGATAAACTTGAAACCTTCCCATAATATCAGGAGTGAAGCAAAAAATGTCCATTATCATCCCTATTTTTCAGGATTGTACTGTAAATGCTAGTGATAACTATACAACAAGAGAATAATTGAAGCAGTAAAAGTAGGCAATAAAGAAACAAAACCATTACTCTTCATAGATGATATGTTAGAATTCTTAGAGAAACCTAGACAACCAATTGAAAAACTAGTTGAAACAATTAACAACTTTACCAAAATTGCAAGATATAAAATAAACCAAGATAAACCACCAGCATTTCTATATAAACAAAACCTAGCAGGAAGAGGTAGAAAGAGGAATTCCATCAATACGATATAAAATAACTACAGAGAGTAAAGTCTATTTGTTAAGACAAATCCAAGAACTGGGAACATCACATCACAAAATCCTTTTCACACATGTAAGATAGATTTAAACAATTAGAGAAATATTAATTGCTCTTGGGTAAACTGGGCCAATGAAGATGACTATTCTACCTAAGTTAATTTACTTATTTAGTGCTATACCAACCAAACTACCAAATAATTATTTTAAAGAGCTAGAAAATATAATAAAATTCATCTGGAAAGAACAAGAGGTTAAGAATATCAAGGGAATCAATGAAAAAGCAGTTCCAGATTTCAGACTGTATTACAAAGTGGTAATCATCAAAACAATCTGATATGAGCTAAGAATTAGAGTAGAGGATCAATGGAATAGATTCAGTACATAGTTGATAGAAGCAAAAGACTATAATAATCTGATAAACCCAATGATCCAAGCTTTTGGGGTAAAACCCAACATTTGACAAAAATTGCTGGGATAACTGAAAAACAGTTTGGCAGAAACTAGGCATAAAACAACACTTCACACCATATAGCAAGACAAGGACAAAATGAATAAATGATTTAGGCATAAAGGATGATATCCTAATGAAATTAAGGAAACATGGAAATATCTACCTGTATAATCTGTACATGTGGAAAGAGTTTATGAGATAAATTGGATTACAGGAAGTAAAATAGATAATTTTGATTATGTGATATTAAGAAAACTCCAAAACTTTTCTACCAACAAAATTAATGCAGCCAAAATTAAAAAGAAAATAGGAAACAAGCAAATTTTAATAGCAATTTTCTCTGATAAAGGCCTTGTTTCTCAAATATATAGGGAATTGAGCCAAATATGTAAAAATAAGAGGAGTAAATAAATGGTCAAAGGATATGAACAGACAGTCTTCAGAAGAAGAAATCAAAACTATCAGTAGACACATGAAAAAATGCTCTAGAGCAACTCTGAGATGCCAATTCATATCTATCAGACTGACTAACATTATGGAAAAGGAAAATGACAAATCCTGGAGGAGATGTAGAAAATTTGAAATACTAATGCACTGTTGTTGAAATTACAACTTATGGAAAATGATTTGGAACTGTTCCTAAAGTGTTATATAAAACTGTCCATACATAGACTTTGAGCCAGCAGTATGACTCCTAGGCCACTATCCCGAAGAGATCAAAGAAAAGGGAAAAGAACCTATCTGTACAAAAATATTTATAGCAGCTCTTTTTGTGGTGCCATTGTTACTGTTGGTTCTTCATTCTCAAAGAGAACCATGACATCAGAAAGGTGATATCATGACTTTCAAGTGAACTGGATTTAGGTGAAGCAGGGTGGTGCAAAGTCACCAGCCTCACTATCTCCTCTGGAGCCCTCTGGGTCCAGTGGCAAGATATAGGTCAGGACAACTGGAGATGGCCCCAGATACAGTGGGAGAACTTGGCCTTTTCAAGCTAAGGGCTTTCTCAGGTCTCATCCTGGAGCAATGCCCATTCAGTGATTCAGGTTATGTAAAAAATGAGGCAAAGAATGGCCTCTTTTATCTATTAAAAATGATCAGTCTGGGAGGGTAAGGCTCTCAGGGTTTCTGGTCAAACAGAAACAGTTGCTACTTACATTCACTCTCAGCAATTAGAACCCAAACAATTACCAAATGAGGCTTGGGCCCTGGGACCTGTTCTTGGCCAATCAGTGAGGGCCAGAGTGATTTGAATTTAAGGTATGGTCCTTAAAAAGTCTATGTGGAGAGAGGGAGAAGATGGAGGGTGAGAACGAAGGAAGGAGAGGAGGGAAGGGGGGAGGGAGGCAGTGAGGGAAGAAAGGAGAGAAGGAAGTACGAGTTATGGTATGTAATCTTGAGAGAATACTATTGGGCTATAAGAAATGATGAGCAGGATGATTTCAGAAAAACTTGGGAAGACTTACATGAACTCATGCAAAGTGAAGTGAGCAGAACCAGAAGAACATTGTACGTAGCAATAGCACTATTGTGTGATAATCAACTAGGAAGACTTAGCTACTTCCATCAAGACAATGGTCCTCCCCAACTGATAAATGGTCAAAGGATATGAACAGGCAATTTTCAGAGGAAGAAATTAAAGATATCTATAGTCATATGAAAAAATGCTCTAAATCACTTTTGAATAGAGAGATGCAAATCAAAACAGCTCTGAGGTATCACATCACACCTATCAGATTGGCAAACATGACAGAACAGGAAAGTGATTAATGTTGGAGATGATGTGGGAGAGTTGAAACACTAATTCATTGCTGGTGGAGCTGTGAGCTCCAACCATTCTGTAGAGTGTTTTGGAACTATGCCCAAAGGGCTACAAAAATGTGCATACCCTTTGACCCAGTAAAATCACTTCTAGGACTGTATCCCCAAGAGATCATAAAAATGGGAAAGGGTCCCACATGTACAAAAATATTTATAGCAACACTCTTTGTAGTGGCCAAAAACTGGAAATCAAGGTGATACCCATCAACTGGGGAATCACTGAATAAGTTATGGTATATGAATGTGATGGAGTACTATTGTGCCATAAGAAATGATGAACAGAAAGACTTCAGAGAGGCGTGGAAAGACTTATATGATCTGATACTGAGTGAAAGGAGTAGAACCAGGAGAACTTTGTGCATAGCAACGACCACAGTGTGCTAGAGTTCTTTCTGGTAGACTTGGAACTTCGTAGCAATGCAAGAACATAAAAAAAAAAAAAATTCCCAATGATTTTCTAAGGCAAAATGTCTTCCACATCCAAAGAAAGAACTATAGAATTCAATCGCAGAATGTAGCAGATCATTTGTGTGTGTGTGTGTGTGTGTGTGTGTGTGTGTGTGTGTGTATGTGTGTTTTGGTTTGTTATATGATTTCTCCCATTTATTTTAGTTCTTCTACACAGCATGACTATAGTGAAAATGTATTCAATAGGAATGTATGTGTAGATCCTATATAGAATTGTATGCCATCTTGGGGAGGGAAGGGGGTGGTGGGGGTAAGTAGGGGGAAAATCTAAGTTTTATGGTAGTGATTATAGAACATTAAAAATAAATAAAATGAAGAAAAAAAGACAATGGTCCAAGACAATTCCAAAAGGAACCATGAAAAATGCTGTTCACCTCCATAAAAAGAACTTATGAGCTCTGAATGCAGATTGAAGCATACATTTTAAAACTTTCTTTATTTTTATTTTGTTTGTGTTTTCTTTTGCAACATGGATAATAGAAATGTTTTTGCACTACTTCATTTGTGTAATTAAATCTAATTTCTTGCCTTCTCAAGGAAAGAGTAGAGGGTGGGAGAGAAGGGGAAAGAATGTAGAACTCAAATTTTTTAAAAACTGTTTTTGGAAATTTTTTTACGTGTAAATGGGAAATATTTAACAAAATAAAATTTATAAAAAAATCTCCTAATAAAGATAATAATACGATTTTAGGTTTTTTAAATTTTATTTTGGCCAATGAGTCTGTGTCTTATGTTATACATATACATATGGTACAACATTCATATATAAGCTCCTAAGAAGCATTTATCTGGGACTAACTACAATAAAGTCCTAGAGTCCTGTGATATTTTAAAAGAGAAATGAAAAGCCCTGCAATGAGAATAAGTAATCTATCTGTCTATCTATCTATCTATCTATCTATCTATCTATCTATCTATCTATCTATCTATCTATCTATCCATATATCTATATCTATCTCTATCTCTATCTCTATCTATCTATCTATCTATCTATCTATCTATCTATCTATCTATCTATCTATCTATCTATCTATCTATCCATCTATATATTTCAGTGAGAAGAAAGAAAGAAGTCTAGAAAAAATCCCTCTTTTTACTCCGCTACTCACCCTTCATTGTTTTGGGCCTTAAGAGAATATAGATGCCTTGACTGTGCTCCCAATGTAACCATCTTCTCCACAAGCTTCAGAATCCTCAGTTTTGTTTTATTTTGTTTTCCATCTGGACCTGTGATTTCATCAGAGTGAGGAATTTCCAGTGTGGAAATTCACTGATTCAGATCAGCAACTGGCTGCCTGGGGCTTTCGAAAGTTAAGTAGCACTCCCAGGAACATGTAGCCAGTTTATTGTCAGGGGCAGGACTTGAACTCTGGTCTTCCTGATTCCACAACAAGCCTTCTAAACTGTCTTTCCATAAAAATCTGTAGAGACAAATTTCACACTGAACTTTTAAATGATTTTCACGTAAAGTACAACCACTCAGTCAATAATGTTATTATGTGTTTATTATGACTAAGCATTGAGGATAGAAAGGCAAAAATGCTCCCTGCCTGCTAGGTGCTTATTATTCCAATGGGAGACGCAACATGAAAATAACTTGATATAGACAGGATATAAACAGAGTAGGTGTAAGGTAATCTCAGTGGAAAGACACTAGCAGCTGTAGAATTTAATGACAATAGAGACCATTTGTATAGCACTTACTATGGGCCAGGCACTACGTTAAATGATTTATAATTATTTTCTCATTTGATTCTGACAACAACTCTGGGAGGCAGAGTCTACAGTTATCCCTTCCACATCTCGACTTTCTCCATTACAGTTTCTATGTATCACAGGTCAGCATAAGTAATTAAATGGGAATTTGGGGGCAGGGAGAGAACTTTGTGGAAGCTGCAGATAGCACACAAAAGCAACAGATGACAGAAAAAGTTTAGAAACTCAAAAATGAATAAAGTATATGTATGATACTATATAACAACATATTTTATCTGTTAAGACCATAATAATTCAGACATCTTTCATATGAAGGGAGGGTCAAAACATTTTACATGAATTTCCCAAATCGCAGGGGGTGCTTCTCACTTAATACCCCATGAAGTGGAAGGGATAATATTATTTCCATATTAGAAAACTGAGGCAGACCAGGATTGAGTGACTTGCCCAGGGTCACAGAGCTAATAAGTGTCCACGGCCAGATCTGAATTCAGGTTTTCCTACCTCCGGTCCCAGCACCCTACTCACTGGGCCACCTAGGTGCCCCAAACCTCTTACAGAGATTTTGTGTTTGAGTGTTATTTTAAAAGTGGAAGGGGGAGAACAAATCCCCAAGTCTCCTTACTCTACACAACTGAGTCTACAGCCCTCTCCACCAAAAGAGCCCATGAATTTTCTCTTACAATTCACCATAAAAAGTAGATCTGATGTTATCATACCTGTAATAAGGGAAGAACCAGGTACTATGGCAAGGACCAGAAAGTCATAGAGGTAAAGCTCGAATGCCATTGTCCTTACAGCTTTCAAAGCTTAAATCCTACCTCCTGCTGGGGTATGAAATTCAGAAAACCATTTGTAGAGATATCAGTGAGGGCCTGGGTATAAAAGGGGAATGATGCTTTGCAAAATCCCCCAGGACCTACTGAGCTTTTTCATGGTAATGAAGAAATGTCAGTGGAAGTTGATGGGGCGTGTGTGCATGTGTATGGATGTTGGGGAGGGGGTGAGGGTGAAGTGAGGAAAGAGAAGATGGAGGCAGGCTTGAATTTTTACATTCGAAATGTCATTTGGAAACCGCTTGTGTACTCCAACTCAGAGCTCCAAACTCTTTCCATGCTATTAAAAAAACGGTCCGTAAACAGGTCAGTCTTCTGTAAAAAATTGATTTGACAACAGCAATTTTAAGTGGTTGATGGCTTGAAGTTTGCAGCTTCTTTCTGTGCTCTCTGATCTGGTGTGAACGGGAGGATGTTTATCTGTTATTTATGGAGCAGACTGATGAAAAAAAAATGGAGCGTGTTCTCCTCTACCATTTGTCTTCTGTATTAACCTCCCTCTCAGGGTCACACCAGAGATGCTGTAGGTACTGATCGGGCTGCACGTTATCAGCCTCATTGCTTAATGTGCCATCCACCAGAAGTTTAAGTGGGCTCATAACCACTGCCACCATGCTCCTAAGAAGCATTTATCTGGGGCTAACTACGATAAAGTCCTAGAGTCCTGTGATATTTTAAAAGAGAGATGAAAAGTCCTGCAACGAGGATAAGTAATTGTACCTATCACCCTTGAGGTCATAATTCAGCGTGCTGTAAATCTGTAAATAGGGGTAGTCCAACATGGAGATAAAAGTATATAACAGAAAGGGCAACTATCTAATTTCTGGGGCTTCCATTTACTTAACCACTTTCATTTCTGAGTACCTATTGTCTGAAGCCTCCCAGGGTGATGTTTGGGCAAGCACATAAAAAAAACGAAGAAGGATTAAAGGCAACGATCTAATGGGCCGAGGATAGTGCTCTTATAAACAGAGAAAGTGACTAGAGGTTTGATTTCCAATTTGAAATTAAAAAAAGGGCAATTCTAGTAAGGAGCCTCTTTGTTTCACTGAGTGCTCTATCTGCCTCGCACACCTTTCAGCTCCTGCTCTCTTACCATGTGGCATTGTCCCAGACGCTGAGCTCCCCTTCCCTCACTGCCACAGCTACAGAGGGGTATATCCGAGGGATGTTTGTAAAGTGTGCAGTATGACACAAATACTTCTTTGCTTCTTTCTTTTTGCACTCCTCCAACCTCATCAAACTCACACAATTATTAACTGTTTTTTTTTTTTTTTAACTCCTTAGTGAATTTAGATCTGGGAACATTCAATGTTTTGTATTTAACTGTGGCATTTTTTTTTTCAAATGGTTATGGAATGCTTAAGTGGAAATAATGTCTGGCCATGGTCCTTTCCAAATGGCTCACAGTCAATGCCATACATTAACGTTGAAAACAGAACTAAAGACTTCAAATACATGATAATCTATTTCCTTTATAAAGAGTATCTTTAAAGCCCCATGGGCAATAAGGCTTGTCATTAGGTGGATGTTAATGAGTTTAATAAATTGAAAGGTGGCCTGAAATAGAAAAAGAGGAGAGTAATAATATTAGGTCATATTGCTTTACTCATTATTCACAAGAGGAAAAAAAAATGTTTTTTAAGGCACGAAGTTATTTCTCTCTCCAAATTTCTTTTAAAAGTGGCTTAAATAAATGTTTCTTCAGAGTTGTTTTAAGAAAAGGAATATGGGGCTCATGTGGAAAGAACTTTGCAGCCTCCTGCAACTTGATTGTTCACACTTCAAAGCAATCCTAAGAAAAACTGTAAATAAGAACTAGGCATAAAAATACACCAGCACCTGGGAATACTCAACCCACTGCACCACAGAACAGAATCCAAGTTCTGGCAAACAGCCAACCACTGTGGATAAATCTGGAAAGGCTTAATATATACTGAAGAGCCGATCTACTTGGAGACAAACTCTGTGGGTGTACTTATCTCCATGCCACTTTCAGGACTCCTTTTTTACTGCTTTGAATATAAAATAGATCTGGTCATCATGTGATGTAGCAGGCTCTCACACTGCTGGAGCACCCATAATGAAATCCTGGGTTAATAGGAAGTACGCAGACTTCTCAAGAGACTCTTCTCTCGTTCTTTCATTTTCTCTCCCAAGAGACTCTCTCTCTCTCTCTCTCTCTCTCTCTCTCTCTCTCTCTCTCTCTCTCTCCCCTTCCCATTTTTTTCTTTCTCCCCATCTCCCTTTCTCTTTCTTTCTGTTTCCCTTTCTCTCCCTCTCTTCATCATTCTTTTTCTTCTCCTTTCCCCATCCCTCCCTCTTTTTTTCTCTTTTCCTCATTCTCTTTTCTCCCTTCTCCTTGTCTCTCTTTCTCTCCCTTTCCCCTTCTCTCCAACCTTTTCTCCTCCCTTCTTTTCTTTCCCTCTCCCTTTGTTTCTTTCAGTATTGTAAAATTTTCACTTTGATATGGTGAGACCTGAGAAGCAGCTTTCAAATAGTTTAACAAAGTGAAGCTATGCTGTGGGAGGTAATTGGGCAAGCTTTACCAAGTCTGAGTCATGTAATAACTTAAGAAAAACAATGAGTGACTCATCCGCATACGTTGCCATAGCTATACAACAAACATGCAGTTTCTGTTTACTCATGGACATATGATCCATATCCTGCTAACTGATGTCTAAAGGCAACAATGACAATTTTTGCAAGTTGCTGATCTTATAATTATCTTCACTTTGTTAGGCGCTTAAGTCCAACATTTAGCCAATTGAGCCCTTTTGGAATGGAAAGGAGTCTTTAAAGACTGACAACAGATAATTTGTGTAGTTTAAATATGAAACATCCAGAATTCTACAGATTTTCTCCTGATAGGCAAGGGATAAAAATTTGTAATACAAAAGCTTTCATCTTTGAAGGGATCTGTAAAAAAGAGAAGTAATTATTAAATGCAACAGGAAGTGTTAGATTTCTATTAGGTTTGTTCAATTTTCCAGTTTCTCTTTCCCCTCAGCATACATTTTTCTATTGCAGATTTCACTAGGGAAATATCAGCTTCAAATTTATCCCTAAGCTAAAACCTATCAAATGATTGACGAAATCTTAGGCAACTTGAAAAGTGAGTTAAGTAAAACCTGTTTTTGCTATTTGGGGGCATATTCTCTTCTCTAGAAATGTATGTCGCTCTTTCCATTTATCTGCAGTAAGAAGAGAAATATTCTCCAAAGGTGAATTTCTTTCTTATGAAGCTAAAGACCTTTTGTAGTACTGAGTCATACCTGAATAGTTTTTTTTATTTCTTTGTGACTTTATGCATGTGCAGGCATTTTAAATATTTTCATAAGATCTTAGGATTTTCTAACTTAATTCATGTGTTTCATTTGTCTGCCTTTCATATCTGATCATAGGATTAAAAAAACCTGATGGTACTGGCTATTTCGATCATGCATGCATTACAGACAGTCATGCTGCTAACGTTAGAACTAGAAGGCGCCACAGTCCAGGATTTTTAACCTAGAGTTTATGAATTTATTTTAAAGAAATATTTTGACAGTCATATTTCAATATAATTTACTTTCTTTGTCATCCTGTGGATTCTATTTTATGCACTTAAAAACATTATTCTGAACAGGGGTCTGTAGACATCACCAAACTACCAAAATGGTCCATGATAGAAAAAAGGAATCTTGAGACTCAGAGATGTTCAAGTAATTGTTTCAGCTCACAGAACCAGGATTAGAACTCAGTCTGCTGACTCCTCATCTAGTGCTTCCCCTCCAGACTCTCTCTCCCCACATATAGTATCACATTACCAATGTAATACTTGACCCCAAGCCTTATCTTAACACCAATATTTTCCAGATGATGCTATGTGACTGTGAATCATGGAATACTACTGTCTATAAAGAATTAAAGATAATTGGTAACCCAAAGGGCAATGGGGAAATACACGGAGGCCATAAAATAGCTGAAGTATATTATCAATGATGATTTTTGTACTAGAAGTGGAATAAAAGATGGTATCCTGTGAATGGATGATCATAAAGTACATAGACTGGCTATGTAGAAAGTGAGAGATAATAGCTGGACAGGTAGAGTACTGCACTATTACCCACAAAATATTGAAAGACCTAGCGGAAAGCCTTCAGCAAATTAGCTAGATCCTTTATGGAAGATTTCTGGGAGGGCATGACATTGAATAACATAATGATGAAATGTAGGTTGGTAGATAAATTGGGAAAAAACATCTCTGGCCTGACTTGCAATTGATTTTTATTATTTATTAAGCACTTACTGTGTCCTAGGCGCAGGAGATATAAAGCACTGAGGATATAAAGCCAAAAAATTAACAGTCCCTGAATCCTCAAGTAGCTTAAATGGGGTGGGGAAGAGTGTGGTTGGACAAGGCAGGAAGGAAGATGGCCAATGCGTATACACAGGCAAATAGAAACTACATACAAAATAGTTTCAATAGACAAAGTGATTTCATGAGGGAGACAAGAAAGATTTTGTATAGAAATTCGCACCTCAACTGTACTTTGAAGGCAATTAGAGATATGGAGGATCACTTAAAAAAGGTGTGGAGGTAGAGAGATGGAGTTTTACATTCAGAAAGGAAGTAGTAGGCCAATATGACCAGTGTAGAAATTCTGGGAAGTAGAGTAGAAGGAAAATTAAACTGGGAAGATGAATGAGAGAAAGCCAGAGTATGAAGGACTATAAATGCCAGATTGAACATTTTGTACTTTATCCTAAAAGCAATAAGGAGCCATTGAAAATTTTTGAGTAGGGAGGGGAGGTGACTATCAAATTGTTTTTCAGGTATGTCAATTTTACAGTTATATAGAGAGGCTGTATTTGATACGAGAGAGACTGAAGGCAAGAAGGCCAGTTAGAAGGTTGTTTCAGTGGTCCAGTTGAGAAATTGATGAAGGCTAGAAGTTCTCATGACAGTCTCAGTAATGACAACTCAGATTTAAATTGCATTTTAGCGTTTACAAATTGTCCTCCTTTCTATCACCATATCATATAAATAATGCAAATATATCATCTCCATTATCACAGAACCTTAGACTTAGAGTTGATACGGACCATAGAGAGTGGCCATCAAGTCCAAGCGCACAGATGCTCTCAGCACATAGTGATAACACACATTTATTATTTTCAGATCAAGGAAGTGAGGCAGAGAAAGGTTAAGTAACTTGTCCAGGGTCATACAATTAGTAAATGTCTGAGGCAGGATTTGAATTCATGAATCTATGCCTTTCATGACCTGACTACCATTATACAGATAAAGAAATCAAGGCACAGAGAAATTTGGCTGGCATTACAGGGTGTTAGCCAGCACTTGGATGTAGGTTTTCTGTCTCCAAGAGCAGATATGTCACCAGGTTGCCTCTCACCATATGGTCAGTGGTACAATTCTAGGCAAGCACACAGAGTATGGAAAACATTGGGAAAGTAATACCTAGGTATTTGCTTCCATTTGTAAATATGGGGGAAATAATATCCAATATAATAATAGTAATAGTTATCATTTATATGTACCAGGCCATGAACTTTGCTAAGCATTTTACAATTTTTATCTCATTTGATCCTTACAACAATTCTGCAGGGTAGGCACTACTATTATTCCTGTTTTATAGATAAGGAAACTGAAGCAAACTAGTAAATTACCCAGGGTCACACTGCTAGTAAGTATCTGGGCCAAGTTTAAACTCAAATTTTCTTCACTCCAGGCCCAACAATCTATCCACTGTGCACTTGGGCTAGGAACGGTGGGGGAGCCTCTTGTCCATAAATAATAAATTGTGTTTGTTGGATTAATATTCATAACATGTCCTAACACAGTGGTCTCTCATGGAGGAGCTGATGGAGAGGTTCTAGCACCTTCACTGAAGCTAGCCACCTAACATGGATATCAGACCAAAAATAGTCAGTCCTCCATGTCTTGCTTTTAAAGACTGGAAATCCTCCAGGTGCATAGGCAAAATTCACACTTATTTAATACTTTAAGGTTTGCCTCATAACAGGCTTCTGAACTAGTACTGTCTGCATAGTTATGGAAGCCAAGTCAACAAGCATTTAGTAAGTGCCTACTGTATGTCAGTAACTCTAAGTATTATGCAAATTTGAGTAACCTTAATTTGCAGAAGAAAAAACTGAGGTTTCTCATAAAAGTGTTGTGACTCACCCTGGTCACATAATCAGAATTTCCACCTAGGTTTTACCTCCAGCATTCTTTGTACTTCTCATGTGGACTCCTAACATATTTTAGTAAGCCTTTTGTGGTTCTTGGATCTTCCTTGGATTTCTTTGACTTCTGGTTTCATTGACTTTTTGCTGTGTCTTTTACGTGTTTCTTTCTCAACCTTCTGCTCGCATATTGTAAGCTCTAATACTAGCCATTTCATCATATAGAAACAATCCCTTTTCTGTAGGTGAAAAAAGTCAAGATGGTATAGTGCACTGGGATTGGAGTCAAAGAGCTTGGATTAAGATGAAAAAAAAAAAGGTTCTCAGAAACCCGGAGTAGGGACCACTTGTTCTGAGACCTGTAAATGGAGACACAAGAGTGTGTTCTGGCCTGCAGATGTCCCCAGTCAAGTGGAATCTGAGATCTTTCAGGGGTGGAAGATTATCTAGCAAGCTGGCTGCCATCTAACACTTAACTGGCAAAGTGATTATTTGAATGTTACTGCTCATGAAAGTCCTGCATTAACAGCCCTGTATACAGCACTTTTCCATTTAACCAGAGGACAGCAGGGTACAGAAAGTGCAGAGTCTGTCAAAGCCTCCCTCCTATATACCTCAACCCTATTATGAAGGGACCACCCAATGTGTGAGAGATTCAAAGGAACCATACGGTTTTGCTTTATTCTCTCAGTGTTATTTGTGCCTGCAACAACTCTCCTTTTTTCTCTCAAGAAGGGGGCAATGGTGGACCACAGCCCTCTTCAGCCAACCCAGTTGGTTATTTAAAAAAAAAATAGCTTACAGGCTTCGAATATCAGTCAAACCCCACCACTCATAGGAAGTGTGTTTTTTTTGGGGGGGGTAGTGGTGGTGATGGTAACAGTAATAGTGAGGGGGTGAGAGGAATGTCCTCTAATCCAATTAAAAGGTTTTTTTTCCCTTCCTGCTATGAATTCAGTAGCACCTTCTCTTTGTCCCCAGTTAATGTAAGCCTGCCTGGTATGAATTAGCCACAGGGGTAATTGATAATTCTATTGACACCTACTTGATTGCAAGATGTTGCAGGCCAAGAGTCACTCCTTCAGTACCAGCTTCTAATATAGAATTCTGCCTGGAAAAAAAAATAATTGAAAATGAATTGCAAAAAGAAAAAAAAAAGAAAAAAATGCTGGCCAGTTAAACTTTAGCAGCCCTTCTTTCCTGGGAGGAATCCGACATATACTCCTTGCAAATAGGCAGATCTTCTATTATATAGCTAACCTGTTCTTAGGGTAATTTTGCAGCAATGGGCAATAAAACCTCTTTTTGGATTTGGCCTACCCTAAGGGAAATAACTTTTGGATAAAAGTTTAACTGTTCCAATAATGTAAATGCGATCCAATGGTATTATACCCATTGTTGCTTAGTTTTTCCATTTAACAAAAAGGGGGGAAGTTGGATGGTACAAGTAAGCAATTCAAAGTTACAGAAGATTAAAATCTTCACTTTAGTTTTTCCCTTTCTAGGTTCAAAAGGTATATGGCGCCCCCATGAGTTTTTTTTAACTGGTTTGAAAAAAAATATGATTAGTAAGCTCCTGAAGGGCAAGAGTTTTCCTTTTTTGTCTTAGTATCACCAACACTCAGCAAAGTTCCTGGCACATAGTAAGCACTTAAAAAACAGAAAAGCAGATGTGTGATTTCATCATTGTAGGAGCCATTCAGTAAGTAATTTCTTCAGCTGTTGCAGACTAGCACCACAAAGTTGAATAAGAGAACCTAGAGGTTAAGAGACTTGCTCATGCTCACACAGACAGCAAGTGAAAGAAACAGAATCTGAACTCAGACCTTCCTAATGCATAGGGCTGCTCTCTGCTACAAAATTGTGACTTTCCATATGTACTTAATAGATGTTTACTGAATTCAACTAATCTCTTCTTCCGTTCAAGTGACTTGTCTTTCACATCACCATTGGCCTTACAATACATCCAAAATGTTCCATCTTAGGGAAAAGGAAACATTTTTCACATCAGATGTCCCTGTTATCCCAGTATTTTTCAAGTACCCATTGGGCTCTCTGATATAAAAAATATTTGTGTCAGATATTTCTTTAAAGTGGTAACTCTACAGAGATGGATGGATGGTTTAAATGGTGACTTCAATCTTTATTCCTCATACTTAAAGGTAATATTTCTGGTAGTGTTACCGTACTGTTTACTCTATGGCTGTATAGACAAGGAATGAAACCCCAAGGCCTTTAAAAATCCTTTACACATATTGTTCATACTCTCATCAGATGCAATAGCTACTCTTCTGATATTCCTTCTGTTGCATAAAGCTGGGTCTCCACAAATCATAACGCAAAGAATCTTTTTAAAACTTTGGACTCCATAGGGAGAAAAGCACTGGATCTGGGATCAGAAGACTGGGGTTCAGATTCCCTTTTTGGCACTGCGACAGATGAATCATTTAATGCCTCAGTTTTCTCATCTGTCTCATTGAGAGCGTTGAACTACTTGATTTCTAAGGGCCTTTTTAATGCCAAAATCCTATTATCCTATTTTCTCATTCTTAATTATAGAATAGCAATTGTGCTCTATATGATATAATAATTGTTTAATAAAGGCTGTTTCATTCATTCATTCATTCATTCATTCATTCATTCATTCAGCATGGTACAATGGAAAGTGCTCTAGATATGGAGTTAAAAGATAAAGATATGGAGTTAGACCCTACCTCTGCTCCGTTCTGTGTAGGGTAATTTAATACCTCAGTGACCTTGACCTATGATTTTTCTGTGTCCCATGTGAAGGAGTACCCACGAAACATCATTTTACAAGTATTAGTTTTTGTGTTAAGTCAGGGACACAGCACAGAGCACAACATTTAGCCATCAGATCATAGATTTAAAGCTGTAAGGGACCCACAGAGATCATCAAGTCTAAAATCTTTGCTTTATACAAGAGAAAAAGTAAGATCTAGAGAATTAAAAGGTTTAACCAGCTTTATACAGGTAGAAAGCATTGTCTGTGTTTCAGACTCAGCTCATCTGATTCCTTATTTAGAGGTCTTTTCACTGCACCATGAAAAGAGTCTGTCTCTCCCCTCATGGAGCATACAATAGGGGGATTAGACACAAATGCAGATAACTATAATGCACACTATTGCATGATACATAGACCAGAACGTTATAAAACCAAGTCATTTATGAGACCCTCATGAGCAGATCAGTGAATCTCTCTTCCTGACAAATTTGACCCAGTGAAATCAACTTGCAGTAAGCAGTATTCAAGGTTGGTGGACTGGATTTAATAATTTTTTATATCACCCTGCTATTTGCTGTCAATTGTGTCTCATTAGTATGTGTCATAATGACTTTGGAAACTGACCATGGCTTTCTGCCAGGTCTAAACTATATATTGGTGATGTAAGATAACATCCTTTGGTTCACTTTTCTCTATGAAAAACACATTATGTATTCTCATCAATATTCAAAGCCCTGTGTAAATTCATTACATAAATTAAAATGATAAAGATTATGTTTTCAAAGGCAAACTGTGGAGGTGTTTCCTTCCCATTAGAATGGGTTTGGCAAGGTAATTCTGTCCTCCTATCTTGTAAAATTCAACCATCTTATTCTAGTACCTGTCTCAGGATATGTAAATGGCAACTGCTCCATATTCCAGATGTTTCTGTCCTCTCTTATCACCCACACACCAGCCCACTCTGCCTCACAGAGGCCTTCTTCCTCTTCTGGAGTTCTGACACATCCTAACACACACACGCACACTCTCTCTCACACACACACACAGCATAGGGATTGGCTGAATAGGTAGGGTGAAATTCCACACCTGGAAAAATATTTCTTTGTTATTTCTAAAGTATATAAAAATCTCAAGACTGGAAGTTTCTGGGTTGTTAAATTAACTATTTTTAGGGATGTAACAATTTTAAACAGTGGTAGCATTTATTTTTAAAAGTACCTCATTTTAGAGAATTCTAAAGGATGGTGGTAGTTGACTGAAAATTCAAGAAATGAGCAGCATTTTTGGCATGAGTGTCAGATGAGACAGCCGTGCCATGTCCTTGCTGTTTTTCACTGTGACATGCCATCCAGTCAATGCTGGGCCACAAACTTGTATTGTTATGGCCCAGCCTGGGAGACATGTCGTTGTTGAAGAGCAGGTGTATGACACATCTTTCACTTCCCTGACGTGAGTGCCACAAAATGCTACAGCCCCTGCTGCTTTCTTGGAGAATTTAAGCTCCTGGTGACAGTCAACACTACTCAATGTAGGACATCACAAAGGGATTACATGATCTTTGCCTTGTATGTGATAGAGAGTTGTGCTCTCCACTCCCCTTCCTCTGCCAAATAAAGAAAAGATTGTGTGGAATCTTTCATTCAAAACCTTCTACTGGATGTGTGTGTGTGTGTGTGTGTGTGTGTGTGTGTGTGTGTTCTGGGGTGTGGGGTGAGGGCAATTGTCTTCCTAAACAAACAGCAGTGTATTTCAGTTGATACAAAGGTGATAAGGTACCATGTTCATATCACAATGGAGAATAGCCAAAGGTCCAATCCATTCTGGTCCCCAAGAAGGCTTGGCAGGCAAGTGATGGAATAATGAAGGTAAAACTAGAGGAAGCAGCAGCAGCACCTGGCCAGGCAGTGACCCAACTTGGAAGCTGGGCAGATATAGATATCCCTCTCACGCCAAGTTCTGCAATGGCCAGAAATGCCTGCCAGGCAGAGGAGGATTTGAATTGATAACCACTGTCCTGCTTATGCACAAATGTCTGTAGACAAATGGAAGATTCACCAACCGATCTCCCTGACAGGAGGATTTCACCCCTAGGCTATAAAAAGCTTATAATTTATAAAGCTGCACCAGTTACCTTTCTGATTTTTATATGTCTATATCTAGATAGAATGTGGTTGTGGATATAGCCCCATTGTGTGCATAAACACATTGTATGTCAAATGTTTATGTATATTTTTGGAAAAGGTACTTTTTATTGATTACCCACAGTGCAGATCACATTGCATCCTGAAAACAGACTTTATTAGCAATAGGTTGCTTGCCAAGGGAGCCAATGATGTCAAAAACAGAATGGCAGATACAAGGCATTCATTTAAAAAATTCACCTTAAAAATATAAAGTCTATTCCATGTATAATAAAAACAGATGATGTGTTTTTTTCCCAAGAAAAATCTCTAAAAAAAAATATTGCCCAGATAAGTTACCTCCATTTTGATATCACGCCCTCAGCTTTAGACACAATGTCAAAATCTCAGTAACTTTATGCCTCGGGCATTATTTTATAGTTATTGCCCTCAGAACCAAGGTGCTACTTAAAATATACTGAATGCACAGTATATATTAATTTTTTTACACCCAGACATATGCAAATGAAGGGAGTTAATATTCGTAAGAGTTAAAGAAATCCACATTCAAAGTCACTAACTGATTTACTTTGGTTATTGTGTGAAGTAACATGCATTGTCTCTGAGCTGTTATGTAATCTTGGGTTAGAAAGAAAGATAATTTCGCCTCTTGTGCTCTATTATATTTCTGTAGTAATCTGCACAATTAAAACATCTGGGTTTAAATATAGAAAGACATGATTGTAACGTCCACCCTTTCTACATTCAGGTTTTAGTTAATTCAGTGCTCTTGGGGGAGTGGATGGCATGGGATGGGGATAGAGCTTTGTGCCAATACCTGAAGGTAGAATGCTTTTTATACTTTTCCCCCCCATTTACTGTACCTCCACAGTTATTGCACATCCATGGTTGCATGACAGTTCTTCCTGCCTTAATGAGACCCACGGTTGGGCTGAGGCATTATTAGAGCTCTCTCTGAACTGGTCAGACAGCATATTATTAAAAAGAAGGGGGGGAAAGTATGCCATTTCTAACATGGTCAGTAAACAAAGGACAATACTCTTCAAATGTCTCCTGAAATAAAAGACTGTAAAATGCTTTTGTCTGCTGTGTTTTATAATGAGCCACCCGGTGTGATTAATAGCGATGAGAATTCCCAAAAGGGGCAGAGTACTGCTCTCACCAACAAGGGGACTTTGGATTTCCAAATTTAAGAGCCAGGTACTGAGGTTAATTTGTTTGTTTGCTCTCAGGTTAGAACCCAACCAAGATTTTTCATGTTCCCTGCTCAGAAAACTGTGGCTTCAGTGTGCAAAATGGGATTGTAGAGTAAGCGGCTGAGGTGGAGCACCACGCAGTACCTACAACACACCATTGTGATGAGGAGGAAAGAAAGAGAAACAGGCAGATTTAAAAATCACCTAAAAAGATGACAAAACTTGTTAGAAAAATTGAATTGGTGCTTTACTGAACCTTAAAATGCTATATTTAAAACACTTAAAGAATTTTGATGTCCAGAAATATCTACAAGAAGATTTCATTCATCCATTTATTTATTTGCTTTTTTGTTCATTCATTTGTATATTAATTTATCTATTATTCATTTGATCATTTATTCATCTATCCATTCATTTACTTATATCTTTCCTTATTAATTTGTTTGCTTGAATTCCCTATGTGGAAACTTTCCACTGATAACTCCTCTGTCATTTTGTTTCATAATTTCTTCATCACAGATTAAGAGCTGCAAGAGATTTTTAGAAATCATCTAATTTGACCCCCTCATTTTACAGATGAGAAACTGAGACCTTGAAAAGGTTAAGTGACTGGCCCATGGTAGGTAGCAAGCGAGGTAGTTGAGATTCAAACTGAACCATGACTGGAATGCAAGGCTATTTCCATTATACCACTGATCTCAGAAGATTGTCCAAGGTCACTGAGAGATTAAGTGACTTGTTTACACAGCTAGTATATGTTAGGGGTAGGACTTGAACCCAGATCTTCCTGGTTCAAAGACCTGAACCTTTGTTTCTTACAATATACTTCCCCTTCCAAGGGTCATATCAATGACTAAATCAACCGATTCTTGTACAACAGCATTTGGGCTATCGTGAATTTTTTATAAATGGAAAGGTGTAACCATTTGCCAAACAGTCAGTATCTTTAAATTTTTTACAGTTTGCATAGCACTTTTGTTTACTTCTACTCCTCTACTGAGCATGATTGGTAGATTTGAGTTTTTGGTGTCAAGTTCAATCACTATCACCCTAAAGCAATGCTCCTAGTATACAATACATTATTTGGCAGTAGGATCCATTAAGAGGGATCTTCACATAATTCTACTGAGAGAATTTTGTCCTCCAGAGTCTAACTACATTTTGGGTCCAGTGGGGAAAATCAATGGTGAATTGGTTGTCTAATTACACTTCCGGTTTACTTTCACATGCTCTAACCTAGCCTGAGGGAGCTGCCCTAATTTCCACCTTGTTTCTCAAGAGAAAATTTCCCATTACCTCTGCAGTCCTAGATAATCTGATTGAACACTAGTTACTCTGGTAGCCATTAGTAGCAGAGATAGAGTAACCACAAATAAGTAATTTAGGCCAAAGAGTCTTAAGAATACTCATAAGTAAACCGAGTTGCACACAAAAATATACGTGAATGTTTAGGGCATTATTTTTGACATAGTCCAGAAAGAAGTTAGAACAACTTTCCCATCTAAATGCCTTAGAATTCCCACAACATGCTTGTCATCAAATAATTCTGCCCAAAGAGAGGAGAGCTAAGAGAATTAAATTCAACATTTGTTAAGTATCTACTTATGTGAAGGATAGGAAAAGCTTTTAGATCATTTATTTCTGCATCTGTTGAAAGTGTTTGATTTGCCCAACTCCTTAGAAGTTGCTTTGTTTTATTTTTTTTAAAGACTAGGTTTCCATTTTCCTCAGGCTGAAAATGCAGTGATTACTCAAAGGCCTGACTCCATTACTGATTGGCACATGGGATCTTTGACCTTCTCCTTTTCAACTTGGACCAGTTTGCTTCTCCTTAGGCAACTTGATGACCCCTATTTCCCAGGGGCTTGTTATGTTGGTGCTAGATTTAGTATTGCCATCTGTTTGTTTTAGCCCATCAGAGCTCTGATCTTGAGAGAATTGCCAACCTCAAACTCCCAGGTAGCAGGGATTGCAGATATATACCATCATGCATGGCCTAAACTCTTTAGTTTCAGAATGATCTGCTCAGCATACTTGTCATTTTTTGTTTAAATGAAACCCACTATCCTCCAGTTAGCCTATTTATTTAAAAATATATAAAAGAAATCAGTAACTGTGTTATGGTTTTAATTGTGATTGTTCATAATTTCAACTTTGAAATGAATCACAAAATCATCTAGGGTTAGATTGAGGAGAGAATTCAGAGGTCTAGATTGCTGTTTAACTCTTATAGACTAGGAAACAAAAGCCCTGAGGGTTGAGACTTGTCTGAAGTCATCGAGGTACTGACATAACTGAGATGTGAACTTGTATCACACAGGGATCAATGAAAGACTTCTAGGGTCCAGATGTCACACTTATATCTGAAACTAATTCTATAGGGAAAAAAACCCGACCCATCACAACAACTATGTTTAAGAAAACAACCACCAAAAAACCCTCTTTCAATTTTACATTTTTTTCACTTCAAAAATTCTTTTATCTTCAAATGATACTTTGTTTTTAAACTGTTATTGGAAAAGGGATAGTATATACGATTCTAACAAAATAGGTAAAAAAAAATTATTAAAAAGGAAACCTGTAAAACTTTTTTTTTTTTAAATTAATAACTGATTTGCCTGATTTTTCTTTTCACTGAATTTCTCAGTTGTTTCGGGGTTGGGTAAGAGGTCACCTTAAGTCAAGGACTCAACCTTTTTGTATATTGTTATGGACCCCTTTGGCAGTATGGTGAAAAATACAGAGCCCCTTCTCAGAATGATATTTCTAAATGCATAACATAAAATACATGGAATTATAAACTATTTTTAAAAAATACACTTATCAAAATAAATATTTTTTTAATAAACAAGTTCATGAACCCTAAGTTGTGAATGTCTACTTTAGACTTTGTTTGACGTTTTCAACTGTGAATACAATGAGGAAAGTTAGGACTCGAATCCCAGCATTGATTGACCCTTGCTATCTCTGTACAAAGTAGTCCAGCGGATAGTATGCTGGCTCTAGAGTCAGGAAGACTCATCTTCCCGAGTTCAAATCCAGCCTCAGATACTTACTTGCTGTGTGACCCTGTCATTTCACCTTACTTGCCTTAGTTTCCTCAACTGTAAAATGAATTGGAGAAAGAAATGACAAACTGCCAGTATCTCTGTCAAGAAAACCCCCAATGCAATCATGAAGAGTTGGATAAGACTGAAAAATGACTGAACATCTTTCTGTACCATGACGAGAGTACCCAACCTGAACTTCAATTTCCTCATCTGTAAAATGGGGATATTAGCGGCTGGAGTATCAACCTCACAGCCTTCTTGTGGAGCTCAAATGAAGCAATATATTTAGAGTGCTTTACAAACTTTAAGCACTCTATTGCCAGGCCTAGAGGCCTGAGGGCTACCCGAGTCTTACCTTACCTGTATCGCAGGTCTTTGGCTGGCCAAACCAGATAAACGTATGAGAGAAGAGACTTTACGGAGTCAAACAAGGGTTAGGCTTTTATTCAGGGTCCTGGTTACAAGTGCAGGGGGAATTCTTCCTTAGGAGGGAGCGAGGAATCTCCCAAGGAGGCAAAGATCTTATAATAAGAGATTGGAAGCAGAAGTGTAAGTGGGGAGAGAGGGGGAGGGGAGAGCGAAGAGAGGAAAAACGGAGCCTTCTGTCCTGTCCGTGCCCCTCCCGCGCTAAGAGCGCTTTCAGGCTTTCCTGATCCCAATTAAGCTCTCCGGCCGGGCCGCGTAGTTTGCATCTGAATACCGTGCCTGTTAGATAACAATAGGTGTGCCCCGACCCGGGACAGTCTCGAGGGGCATGCTCCTCCCATCACGCTTCTCACGGGAAGAGGCGGAAATACACGAGATTGCTCGGTCTTACTCCTCGATTCCCTGCTGTATTATGGGGGGCCTCATGAGAACTCTAAGATTTAGAAGTTCCCACCTTTACCCGCCCGAGACTGTCCACATGGAATTGAGCTTCCATCCCCAGCACTCTATAAATGTCTTTTCTTTTTATTATCATTCTCAATAATATGGAAGGCAAAATGGGCAGGAATAGGTGCATAAAGTCTATAGGTAGTTTTGTAGCAATGTGAGAGGCAATGTGGTACAGCTGAAAAAGCACTTGATTTTGTAAACATAGGATCTAGATTTAAATTCAGCCTACACCTTAGTATCTGTGTGACCTTGGGCCAGCCCTTCACCTCTCTGGGTCTCAGTTTGCTGCTCTGTAAAATGAAGGGATTATATTAGATGGCCTCTAAATTCTTTTCTAGTTCTAGGTCTATGATCCTATCATCTACAAAGTAAAAATTGCTCCAGTATTTTAACAGTTTAAATACAGACTTCTTTCTTATTAGAAAAAAAGAAAAAAATCCTGTCATTTTCTTTTTTTCTTCTAGCCCCAGCTTTTTGTTAGGTAAAACTGAATGCCAACACCTTTTAAAATAGGGTATTTTCATCCTAAAAGTTAAGCTGTGGGAGTTTGGGAAAACTTGCTTTAGAAATATAATTGCTTTCAAAAACATTTTCTAGGACTTGAATGTCACCAAAGGAATTAAAAATGAGGAAAGAAAATAGACTATAGCCCAGAAAGCAGTTTGGGAAGAACATTTTCCCTAGGTTGATTACATCTTGTACAATGCTTCCTAAATTTTCAGGCTGTGTACTTTTTTCTTTGGTCTCCCATTAAAAAAAATTTTTTTTAAAGGGCAAGAATGTTGATGATAGTAGTTAAAAACAGCAACTGCAACAACTTTTTCAAACCCATTTGGCTACAAGTTCATTGATTCGGTGGCTGTCCTTTAGTGTGAACTGGAATGGCAGGTAAGTCTGGCCTGCTAAATGCTGATGTGGTATCTGGGGATCTGTGATCCAATTGTTCACTCTAACATAGTCTCTCCTCTTGATCTGACATTCTACCCAGCTCACCACTGTCAATGTCAGGAAAAGTGTCATTATTTGAACAATAGCATCTTCTGGAAGAAAAGACACCATGTTTACTTTTAAGAATGTCAGTTGTTTTACATTTGGAATCATTTTCTGGGGTTAGCTGAGACATTCTTGACTGGACTTAACTGGGCAACTGAAAGAATCCTCCATCATGCTCAGAAGCATAGCATGGGGAGGCCAAAAGGGACTTTGGGGGGGTCACCTAGGCCAGCCTCCTGCCTTCAGGCAGGACTGTAGACAGAGGATCATTCAGCATACACGCACGTACACACACACAACCACACACACACATATATACACATACACACACATATATATATTTTAGGGCTCACAACAAGATTTCTGCAAATGCTTTCTCACTTACTGGGGATTCTAGAATGCACCTTTGAAAATCTATTTGCATTTTTAGATATCTATAGGAAAGGAATTTTTATTAACAAGTGCATGTTTGAATTTTGAGTTATTTAAACTTCCAAATTGTTTCACTGAATATATGTGAGTGTATGTGTATATGTACACACATATGTACACACATATATACACATACATATACACACATATATACATACACAGATAATGTGTTATATATGTATGTACACACATACACACATATGAATAATGTATTATATAAAAAAACAAAATTTAGAACATATATTTGAGTATATGGTATGTATATATTATGTGTATATATAAACATAATGTGTTATGTCACGTATATATTATACATATTACATAAATATATAGTCAAATATATATTATTATCTATAATATTATACATAGTTACAAAGTATAATACATACATAATATTTAGTCAAATATACATTCCATGTGGCTTTCTAGGTTTTTTTATAAAAAAAAACCTAATTGAGATTTGAAGAACAAAATAGATTTTCTACAAACATATTGCTTGGAAGGTCTGTATCATATGCAGCCTGTACTTTTGGCTTAACTAATCACCGAGCTGGTTTCAAACAAAGGCTGTGGAGGTGCTAGAGCCTCCTTGGAACAAATTCAGTGGAGTGTGTTACTTCTCCTCATTGTGAATGCTTGATATTAGGTCAGCACTCAACAAATCTATTAAAGGATGAAGTACTCATCTTTATGAGATAATTCCAGGGCGCTAACTACTGTTAATGAGGCCCTCTATTACAATGAACCTATGCAAAATTAGGTGAAAATAAACATGATTAAGTATCACAAAGCACTAGACATTAGTAGAAACTTTATTCACTTGTCAAATATATTTCTTTAATTCTCCATTTTATCCTTTAGAAAGCTGATTTTATTTTATTTTTTTCTTTGGCCCAGTACAAAACGACTCTCATTTTTCTTCAAGTTTTCTATTACGCATATGATTAAGGCAAGAGAAAAAACTTATAGATGCAAATTTGAGAGAAAATAGTTCTGTTAGGCTACGTTTAGGGTGGTAGGAAGCTCAAGAAGGAAAATCTACCATATTTCTTAGACTTCTGAAGAAGGATATTTTCTACTTATCTTCTTTTACATTTTATTAATGTAGTATTTAAATTTTAAAGTAGTTGCTATATTTGGAATTTCACATTCCCTTTAACCTAGTGATACTTTTATAAGGCCCATACATATGTCAAAGACATCATAGAAATAGGAAAAGGATCTATATGCCCAAGAGTATTCATAGCTGTCATTTTGTTAAAGCAAATAACTGAAAACTAAGGGGGTGTCCATAATTCAAAGATTGGATGAACCAATTATGGCATATGGATGCAATGGAATATTATTTTACCATAAGAAATTATGAAAGGGATAGTCAGTGTCAACTAGCAGGTATTAAGCAGCCAGCAGCCACTACGCTAAGCCCTGGGTTTCAAAGGAAATTGGGAAGACTTTATGAGCAGATACAGAGTGAAGTGAGAAGAACCCGGAGAACAATTTATATAATAAAATCAATATTGTAAAGAAAAATTACTTCAAAAGATAACCTTGATCAATATAATGACTAGTCACAATTCCAGAAGAGCAATGATGAACCATTCTACCTAACTCGTGAAAGGGAGATGATGGACATCAGATGTAGAATAAAACACTTTTAGACATGGAATTTTCAAACATGGAATCAATAATGTGAAATGAATAGATGGACAGGAATAGGGGGAAAAAGGAAGGAAGAAAGAAAAAGCAAGGAGAAAGCAAAGACAAAGAAAGAGGGAGGGAGGAAGGAAAGAAGATTATTGAAAGAATTTTTAATGTGCAATAAAGAACATAAGGAAGACAAAAGGAATCACAGGTAAACAGGACAGTTTTGAAGCTACATATTGGATTCATTATATATTTGAAAAGAAAAGCAACTCATTCCTATAAGAGATTCAGTTTCATATGCCATCCTCTTTTTGTGTTCTATTGTACATATGGAAATGCTCATTTTATTTGGTATTTGTTCAATTCAGAATATGTTTTTTAAAATAACTGCTGTATACTGTATTTTTTCCTAATTCTGGATGTTTTTTCACTTAAGTGCAGTTGGTAGTATGTTGTAACGAATCCAAGTTTGTGCTTGGTTTCAGAAAGATCCAGGTTCAAATCTCACCTTGAGCACTTATTGTCTGTAATAATGGGCAAAACTCTTACTATTTTGCAAGTTACAGAGGAATTGCTAATCTTCACATTATAATGATTTTTCGTAGGGATAGAGTTCCTAATATTCATGAAATCATATATCAAAAATGTTTATTTTAAAAAGATTTCTCCTGGTTATATGTTTATAACTACAAAATGCCTTAGACTTAGCAGTTATGTAGTCTAATGCTTTCATTTTCACATGAAGAAACTGAATCCAGAGAGATCAAGTAACTTCCTCAAAATTCCACAGAAAAAGGTTAAAACCAACTGAAGCTGTTTAACTACAAGCCCAACACTCTCTCAACTGTATCTGTCTTAATGGGTTTGTACCTTAGAGCAGCTATGAAAATCAAGGGATATAAGCTTTTGCTCTGTTATTTCTTATCCTTGAAATGCCTTTTTAAATACCTACAACTTGAAATCCAATTTATTCTGAAAGACTCAGTTCAAATGGAATTTATTCCATGGAATAAAGGTCTTATCACACAATTCTGCATCATATAGTTTTTTATTATGTCACTTTGTATTGTTCAAGAAATCACAGAATTTTAGAGGTGGATGGGATCTTGATGGCTGCCTATTCCAACCTACATCAGGAATTTATGACACATCAGGCAGGTGATCCTCCAGCCTTTGCTTCCTCTTCCTTTGCACATGGCATTCTATCTTTCTTTGCCCTGGTTGTTCTCCCATGTTTGAAACGCAGTCCCTCTTCATCTCTGTTCTCTAGAATTCCTAACTTCTTTCAAGGTTCCCCTCAATTGCCATAAGACTAATCTTGATCCCCAAAGTTGCTTGCATTCTCCTCCAGGAAATTACCATGTATATACTTTGTAGATATTTTGTGTTTAAGGATTTATGTTCATAATATTCCTCCCAATACAGTGGAAGTTCCTTGATGGAAGGGAGACTATTTCACTTTTTGTCTTCATATTTCCACTGCCTAATATGGTATCTGGTATGTAGTATGAAATTTATAAATGGTTATGAAATTTTTAAATGAAAAAGGCCAACATTCTCATCCTCTGTTTCTTCTCTGAAATTTCAAAGACCTTTGTACTTCTCTTGTGCATTTGTGTCCCTTTACTTTCTTTTACGGTTATTGATGTAATTGTCATCTCTCCTGTTAGCTTACAATAACCTCTAGGATCAGAGTTCCCATCCTAGGGTATGTGTTCCCCCAACAGAACATGGCTCCAGGGAGATGGATTAAAGAGGTAGCATGTCAAGAGGTTGTGTGGAATATTTGGTAAATATGTATTTTATCTTATTGATATTGATTGATCCATTTATTTCTTATGTGCATATGCATGGTAAATGCTAGAATTCCTTTCCATTCATATTGAATAGGGGGGCACAGGAAGGTTTACTGAAAGCCAAGGGAGTACAGAGACCAAAAATATTTGAGATCCTCTGGTCCAGGGCAAGGAACTGTCTTAGTCATCCTGGTATGGCCCCCTCAGTGCCTAGTATGGCATCTTATACTCATGTTTCATTAAATATTAAAGCTTGTTAAAAATTAATGAATTAATTAACAAAAATATAATACTAAGATTCCTGGGTTATGCTGAGAGGCATTGAAAACAAATTTGAGAAAGTTTCTGGGATTATGACTAAAGTATAATTTTCCATCTTCCATTAGGTCTCCTGCTTGATTCCCACTAGGTCCATACTGATATGATAATGCCCATGACAACAACATAGCTGGTGCAAAAACTGACAATTCTGTCAAATGAAAATATGTTTTTCAAACAATTTTCTGGGTGTTGTTGTATAAACACAGCCTTAATGCATTGAGTAATCATTACACATTCCATCTGGCTTCCTGTTACAAATCTGTTGAAAAACTTGAGTCTGGTTCTTTAAAATATTTGTGGGTTGGAAAAATAATGGAATTGATTGAACATGAAATCTGTGCACTTGATAATTGTAGAAATTAAAAAATAAAAGTTCATTTGTTTTGCCCTTTACACTTTACTATGGACCTTATCCTTCCGGTGAAAAGGGAATGCTCTGCTCATTTTTTGTAGTTGCATTAGCTTGGGTCACTAGGGGACCATTTAGAGCAATGCAAGAGGTAATTTACTAACAGGTCCCCTAGTGGCATAAAAGAATTAAATCACGCTATAAAATGAACAATGTATAATCCCTTTTTATTGGTAAGATGAGACCACATGTATGATGTCACATTTGGGATATTTAATATTGCTGAAATTCATTGTAATAGCAAAGGTAACACCCATTTATTTAAAAAAATGTGATTATATCTTTTCCCATTCTTTTAGTTAGGAACAATTTTCATATTTACATGCTTATCATCTAGCAGAGTGTATGACACATAGTAGGTGCTTAATGACTGTTGGATTTAATGGAATTATTAACTTAATGATTTTAATAGCCTTTAAAGTCTTATAACATAATGTCACTGTGATATTTCAATTAAAAATATTTTTCTACTTACTCTTCTGAATGAACATAACAAGAAACCATAGAATTTTGCAGTATGATTATGAGGAAAATAACATTTAATGCTTTTGTTTGAAAGATTAGCAAACATTAGTCAGTCATCCTTTTCATTAGCTTCGTAATTCCTTTCCATGCTTGCTTTTCACCCACCCTCACCTTGAAAAAAACTCCAACACAACTTTAAATAAGGTTTCTTGATATAATCAATCAAATAAATATAACATTTAAAATAATTTTTTTTGAACTCTTGTTTTTTCATCTATATTTCCCATAGTTTCCTTATTACCACCCACCTCTCCCTACCATCTCTTATAATAAAAAATTTATAAAAGAATAAGAAGAAATAAGTTCAGCAAAACTATTTAAGCAGACATTAAATGCAGTGTTCTACAGCCATGGCTCCCTGCTTCTACAGAGAATGGAGGAAGGTGTCTTTTGGACCAAACTTGGTAATTATAATTATGAAGCATTCTATTTCAATTGTTGTGTTTTTTTTCCCATTTACATAGGAAAG